>NC_064921.1:152276923-152584323 GCF_023897955.1 Schistocerca gregaria | reverse complement strand
TCGGGCGGTAGGTCGTGTCACCGCGCTCTTCCAGCGGGTCCGGCCGGCTGACATCTTTATTGCCGCTGATTACACCCGAATTAGGGCAGGACGCAGAAACGCCTCTTTGCGGCGTGTAGCGCGCTGCTTTGGGTAAAAAGTGGTAACCAGGTCGGTTGGCCAGCGCCGCAAGGACGGCGCAGCAGTGCACCGCGGGTGATTGCGAGACTGACAACCGAATTGTCACCTGTCGCCCGTCGTGTAATAGCGCAAGCGCCGCTTTCTCTTGCTGCAGGGCTTGCGGTCACCTGGGGTAGGGGGTCCGCTTTGCTCCATCACACTCCTGTCGAAAGGGGTACCCTGTGGCGGGCTACGGCAGGGCCCGCAGGCTATGGAACAGCAGGTGGTGGAGGGGGGGGGGGGGTCAGGGAAGCGCACTCGCCCTCAGAAAAAGTTGTCGCAAACCGAACTCGCATCCTGACCCGCCACACATACACACACACACACACACACACACACACACCAACGTCCAGAAAGTCACCAATTGGGCTTTTTGATATACCAGGTGTACCGGTATGAAATGAGCGTTTTTTTGTGGAAATGAAACACTAATTTTGAATTGAAAAGTAAAAACATTCAAAGTACTGGGCATTGCATTCTACACATTTTCACCACCTTTCTGGCAACGTGGACACCACGCCAATAGAAATGTTCGTCTTATGAAGTAAACCAATCAGACCCCCAAATTTCGTCTTCTTCGTAGGAATCTAAGTGTTCCTCAGCCAATGCATGTCCCATTGATGAAAACAAATGGTAGTCGGAACGGGCCAAGCCTGGTGAATACGGCGGGTGGGGTAGCAGCTCCCGGCCGAATGTTTTGATTGTATCCTGAACCAGTTTTACTTTGTGTGCAGATGCACTGTCGTGTAAAAAAATTACTTTGCCATGTCTTTTGGCCCATTCTGGTCCTTTTTCGATCAGTGCATAGTTCAAATTGATAATTTTTTGTCTGTAGCGATTGATATTCACAGTTTCACGGGGTTATAGATGCTCATGATGCACCACACCTTTCTGATGCCATCAAACACAGAGCATTGTCTTCTTGCCGAACCGATCTGGTTTTGCAGTCGATGTTGATGGTTGTCCCGCATTGACCCATGATTTTTCCCGTTTGGAATTCTTAAAATAAATCCAGTTTTTATCGCCAGTAACAATTCGATGCAAAATTGATTTTCTTTCATGTCTTTGAGGCAAAATTTCACAAATGGTTTTTTGGTTTTCCATCTGTCTTTCATTCAGTTCGTGTGGCACCCATTTTCCATGCTTTTGGATCTTTCCCATAGCTTTCAAACGGTCAGAAATTGTTTGTTGTGCAACATTTACCGTTGCTGCCATTTGCTTCTGACTCAAAGTATTATCTTCTTCCAATATTGTTTGCAATTCGGCGTCTTCGAACTTTTTTGGTGGTCTTCCACGTTCTTCATTTCTTACATCAAAATCATTATTTCTGAACCAATGGAACCATCTTTTGCATGTTGCTTCTGATAGAGCATGTTCACCATATGCCTCGACAAGCATTCGATGTGACTCTACAGCACTTTTTCCAAATGAAAAGAAAAAAATAATGTTTTCCGCAAATCATTACTTTCTGGTACAAAATTCGACATTGTTAACACGATGAAAACATATGATATTGTATGTTCCATGACTTGCTGTATACTAAATATCTTTTACAGATGTCATACCAACCAAACAAAAAAAAATTAAGGCTCGTTCACACAAATGTTGCCTATCGACACATTTGTATCTTAACGCTCATTTCATACCGGCACACCTGGCACGAAGTGTGTTCAAAGATTTCCGGAACTTGGGCCACAAAAATTTTCTGCGCTTAACTTTTACTTATTGTGTATGGCCTCTTTCGAAATACTCTACTTTTTCTGTTCTTGCTGGGTTTGTCATACTTTATTTTGCTTCCAAGGTAGCAGAATTCCTTACATTCATCTACTTGTTGGCCACCAATTTTGTTGTTAATATTATCGTTTATATCATTTTGCCTACTCCTCGTTACTTTGGCCGGCCGCGGTGGCCGAGCGGTTCTAGGCGCTTCAGTCCGGAACCGCGCGACTGTGTGTCCTTACGTTAGTCAGGTTTAAGTAGTTCTAAGTTCTAGGGGACTGATGGCCCCAGATGTTAAGTACCATAGTGCTCAGAGCCATTTGAACCATTTTGAACCTTGTTACTTTCGACTTATTTTCGGTCTACTTTCAATCGTTATTCTGTAATCATTAGAACTGTCATTCCATTAAACACATCCCATAATTATTCTTCAGTCTCACTGAGCGTAGCAATGTCATCAGTGGGTTATATCACTAATGTCCTCTTGGCCTGAATTTTGATCCAACCCATGAACCTGTCTTTCATTTCCGTCCTTCAATTTTCGACGTACAGATTGTGCAGTAGTGGCCAGAGACAGCGACTCCGAGCGTTTCGTTGTTTTTGCTTCCATCATCAAGCGCAACGTCAGAACTGCCTTTGTGGTGACTTTTGTTTGCATAAAGCCAAACTGATCGTCACGTGAGACTTTGCCGATTTGTAATTATGTTTTATCGTAAAGACAAAACTTCCGTATTTTGCAACTGAAATTTATTTTTGAGTACCAGACATGTTTCGTCCACTCATGTTAGGCATCTTCAGTGGTCTGTAAAACTTATAAGATTACTTTATTGTACTTATTTTGATGTGAGATTTGCAGTGATTCTGTGTCAGTTCTGTTTAGATCTAGCTATTTCTATTTACAATTATATGTTTGTGTTTTTTTTACTGCCAGTGTAAGTAAACATATAGTTGAAATAGCAATAGCTACGTCTAAACAAAATTGCACAGAATCACTACATACCCCACATCAAAATATGTACTTTTAAGTAATTTTATATGCATTATATACTACTGAAGATGCCTAGCATGAGTAGACGAAATATGTCTGGTACTCAAGAATAAATTTCAGTAGCAAAAGACGGAAGTTTACTGATCTTTTTGACAAAACATAATTGAAGTTATTATTAGCAACTGAAGAAGATGTCTGCAAATATTAACAATATTCTCATTACTGAGTAACGAGTGTTCCACGAGACTCGAAGTACCGTTTCGTTACTACCTGAAATGTTTCCGTACTCGCATGCTTCCTTCACGCACGTACGTGGAGCCCTACTCACAAGGGGGCCACACGGCAAAAGGGGTTTTCTAATTTTTTGTATTTATGGTATATGAAATTCAGAACTCAGGCGTACCTCTCCCAGAACAGCTCGATGCAACTCTGAAAAACTAGCGAGAATATCGACTTTGAAGTTTTGCAACCACATCTAACTTGCTAAAATACGGTAGATATTTTTCGACAAGCAGTGTGGGTCTTTGGTAGTGTTCGCCCTCTGCGTGAGAGTCTGGGTTCAAGTTCAGGTGGCATGAAATTTTTAAACAAAGGTACATGTTCTACGAGCATTTCCGTGAAGTGCAGAGTAAATGAGGAGCACGAAACTGGTAATCGCTAGATCTAGCCTCATTTCGGTCATTATTTTTTTCACTTTTAAGGTGCGTTTACACCTGTGCAACTTTCCGACACAGTAGGTACATGCGGCCTTTGCGAGAAGAGGCAGAAAGATGTTCCCACTTCTTCAAAGTCACTTATGCTTGTTAATTGTGCACACAAGTATCCTTGCTTAGACGCTAGAGTCTCCCCATTTCAGACGGGGAGACACGTGCAACAGTCGCTCGCCTGTCCGCGGTTCTCTCTGTTTGATGCTTTGTTTTGCTACATCTGCTGCGTACCGGTACACGCTTACTGAGTTTGTGCGAGGAATGACTGGGCTAGTAGGGACTGAACATCAATCGTTACAAGAGTAGTACTAAATACCATTTATTTTAAATTACAGATTAACTGAAAACAAAAACATGTAAGACTGAAGATGATAATTTCCTTTCTGACTAAAGAGAACAGCAACTACATTGATTAAAACACAGTAAGATTATAGGAGCAGCAAGTTAAGTTTAAACGCAACAGTAAATCACACAGAGCAGCAAAGACTGAATAGTAAATTAATCAGTCTAGGGAAGACGCACAACAGATCAATCAGGAAGTAATAATGAATACATTGAATCAGGCATCAAGTTCCGAGAACAGCAAATTTCGTAAAATCGACATTAAATTCTCAGAGCAACTCCGGAAGTGGACGTTTCTAAACAGCGTAGATTTGACGTCACTGCTGAGTGGGACGCCACCCAATACCCCTTCCGAGCAAGACAGATTAGCTGCCTGTAAAACATATACAGGGTGTTACAAAAAGGTACGGCCAAACTTTCAGGAAACATTCCTCACACACAAAGAAAGAAAATATGTTATGTGGACATGTGTCCGGAAACTCTTACTTTCCATGTTAGATCTCATTTTATTACTTCTCTTCAAATCACATTAATCATGGAATGGAAACACACGGCACCCTCCGCTAAGCAGTGCACACTGGATTACCGAGTATATAATACGTTGATGTAGTGTTATGTGTTTGGTATTACTGTGGCGGATTGGATGGAGCGACAACTTCGTAGTTAGGTATAACTGGGTCTTTTTCAATTTCTATAAGTCGCGGCACATCTGTCACATAAAAAAGTGATTAATTTTTCATAAAATATCAACCGTCATAGTACTTTCAAAAACTATAGGGTCGTTTAATTAAGGAATGTAATGGAATATTATTTCCGCTGTGCACTGGATCCGAGACTTCCTGTCAGAGGATCACAGTTTGTAGTAACCGACAGAAAGGTATCGAGTAAAACAGAAGTGATATCCAGCGTTCCCCAAGGATGTGTTCTAGGCTCTCTGCTGTTCCTAGTCTAAATAAAAGATTCAGCAGATAATTTGAGCAGTCCTCTTAGATGGTTTGGAGATGATATTGCGTTTTACCGCCTAGCAAAGTCATCAAACGATAAAAACCAATTGCAAAATGACAGACAAGATATCTGAAAGGAGCGCAAAGTGGTAATTGTCTCTCAGTGAGGTAAAGTGTATAATCATCCACATGAGTACAAAAAGAAATTCGTTAAATTTCGATTATTCGACAAATCGCACAAATTTAGAGGTTGTCAAATCGCCGAAATACCTAGGAATTACAATTACGAACGTACCAGCGTGACTTGAAACACTTTGTTACAGGAAATGTTCAAAATGTCCTCCGTTAGCGAGTAAACATGGATCCACCCTCAGTCGCATGGAATCCCTGATGCGCTGATGCAGCCCTGGAGAATGGCGTATTGTATCACAGCCGTCCACAATACGAGCACGAAGAGTCTCTACATTTGGTACCGGGGTTGTGTAGACAAGAGCTTTCAAATGCCCCCATAAATGAAAGTCAAGAGGGTTGAGGTCAGGAGAACATGGAGGCCATGGAATTGGTCCGCCTCTACCAATCCATCGGTCACCGAATCTGTTGTTGAGAAGTGTACGAACACTTCGACTGAAATGTGCAGGAGCTCCAGCGTTAATGAACCACATGTTGTGTCGTACTTGTAAAGGCACATGTTCTAGCAGCACAGGTAGAGTATCCCGTATGAAATCATGATAACGTGCTCCATTGAGCGTAGGTGGAAGAACATGGGGCCCATTCAAGACATCACCAACAATGCCTGCCCAAACGTTCACAGAAAATCTGTGTTGATGACGTGATTGCACAATTGCGTGCGGATTCTCGTCAGCCCACACATGTTGATTGTGAAAATTTACAATTTGGTCACGTTGGAATGAAGCCTCATCCGTAAAGAGAACATTTGCACTGTAATGAGGACTGACACATTGTTGGATGAACCATTCGCAGAAGTGTACCCGTGGAAGCAAATCAGCTGCTGATAGTGCCTGCACACGCTGTACATGGTACGGAAACAACTGGTTCTCCCGTAGCACTCTCCATACAGTGACGTGGTCAACATTACCTTGTACAGCAGCAACTTCTCTGTCGCTGACATTAGGGTTATCGTCAACTGCACGAAGAATTGCCCCGTCCATTGCAGGTGCCCTCGTCGTTCTAGGTCTTCCCCAGACGCGAGTCATAGGCTGGAATGTTCCGTGCTCCCTAAGACGCCGATCAATTGCTTCGTTCTGGAAATCTGTCTCGATACAAACGTACCGCGCCACAGCTATTGCCCCGTGCTAAAATCCAAACATCAAATGGGCATCTGCCAACTCCGCATTTGTAAACATTGCACTGACTGCAAAACCACGTTCGTGATGAATACTAACTTGTTGATCCTACGTACTGATGTGTTTGATGCTAGTACTGTAGAGCAATGAGTCACATGTCAACACAAGCACCGAAGTCAACATTACCTTCCTTCAATTGGGCCAACTGGCGGTGAATCGAGGAAAGTACAGCACATACTGACGAAACTAAAATGAGCTCTAACATGGAAATTAAGTATTTCCGGACACATGTCCACATAACATCTTTTCTTTATTTGTGTGTGAGGAATGTCTCCTGAAAGTTTGGTCGTACCTTTTTGTAACACCCTTTATAACATACAAATGTAAAAGTAAGAGATGAGGCACACATAATCACGCAACAGCCGTATGTCAATCCAGTTGTTTCCAAGTTAATTTGAAAGATGCCAAGTTCTCGTGGCCTAGTCTCTTCAATTTTTTTCCGCCTTGATTCAGCTTTTTCTTGTTAAGCTCCCGAATGGTAACGGCCAATTAAGGTCATTGGAGTTATGAAATCTAGAATGAGAACTTTATTTTCTTTATGCAGAAACTGGCTGAGGTGGCAGGGCCCTTTTATTAGGCCTGGGACGATGTGTTGTGGTTGCCGGCTACCTGCGCGACAAGAGGTAGCACGTCGCACCACCGGGGTTGCCTGGTGTTTTCGCCTTTTGCAGGGAGGCCAGCAGAGTGTCTGGGATATGGGCAACGCCAGAGCTGCAGCCTCGCAAATCGTTTTAGTGTACTGGGGCCCTCCGCCCGCCTACCAGATGACGCCCGTCAGCTGCATTGTCTGCACGGGTTCGTAGAATTTTAATATCTGCGTCAACGGTGTTCGACAGTACGGCGCCCACGGAGACCACTGACACACAAAGGCCAGAGGCAGTGTCAGGCCTATGATGTCTCGCGCTTAGACCAGGCACCTCCACCTGGTTGGTGGACCAGTATGATGTTTGCTGACGTAAAAGAGCGCATACCAGGCTAGGAGGAAAATTTGTTGTAATTGTTTGAAGGGGAGTATGATTGGCTCCAGTTTCTGTGTCGTCCCACGATTGTAGATTTTCCTGCGTGGTGAGGACAAGGCGCTAATCTTTCGGTATGAAGGCGAAGTGAGCAGCTCAGTGGATTCGCTTCTGGATGGCAGGAGAGATAGGCTGAGTTTTGCTTCTGGACTACCAGAACGAACGTTAGAGTTCTTCATTTTTTGCGGAAAACTAGAGCATCGTACATATTCATGGGTCCTTGCAGAATGTCTACGGGGACTCGGCAGTGAACTAAAGCAGTTCTTGGGTGAAGCGTCTGTCATTATGGTAACAACGTCGCGTAATTGTGTCCGATTCCCCGTGTGCTGGCCTGCCCCACATAGTTGTGAGTGCTGCAGTGTTGGAACGTGTGGACACTCTCATTCGATTTGACCGACAGATCACAAGCAAACATCTTGGTGCCCTATTGGACGTGTCTGTTGAGACTGCCGACACTCATCCACCAGTTTAGGGTACTCAGAGGTGCCACCGGGTTCCTCACAGCCTAACAGAAGACCATAAAGAGCAACAAAAATTTTTGTCGAACATCATCACAGGCGATGAAACAGAACGGCAATCCATGAGGTGGCGCCACACCACCTCTACTGCATAGAAAAAGTTCTAAGCCGCACCCTCAGACAGTAAAGATAATGTGGGGCGCTGAACGGCTTGGTTATCAGCGACCGCACAAATTCCAAATATTTGCACTATCCAGTGTCGCAATTCCCTGAGTGATAATGAAATATGAGGACAATGCAAACACCCAGTCCCCGACAGAGAAAATTGCCGACCTGGCTGGGAATCGAACCGGGAATCCCGTGATCCAGAGGCAGCAACGCTAACGACTTTTTTTATCTCATTTTGTTCTATGTTGTTCGGGCGGACGTCTGATTACACTCGTTCTGGTTGTTTGTTCACTTTTTTTTTTTTTTTTCACACAGAGGGTAGCTAAGCCCTCTGACCAAACACACTGAGCGACCGTGCCGGCGTGACTAGACTTCGGGCTGCGGATTCAGACAGTACAGCCATGGCGACGATCGTTTGGGACTCTGAAGGGGCTACTATGTCTCATGGTAGTTTTATGGTGCCACTACTAGAAAATTGAAGAAGCTACTTGAGCCTGTTCGTCGTCACAAAAATGTAAACGAACTTCTCCTTCTCCATGACAACGCATGGCTTCACCAATGTCTGAGCAGGCGAGTGAGTTCACCTAACTTCATTGGACTGTCCTTTCCCATGCACGCTACAGCCGGACCTCACACCTCCCGACTTCCATGTCTTCGGCACAATGAAGGATGCATTCCGCGGGAAGCAGTACGCAGATATACATTTACTTCTACGTCTATACTGCGCAAACCACCGTGAGGTGTATGGCAGTTATTAAGGTTTCTCCCTGTTCCATTTAGGTATGGAGCGTGAGGAGAACTGCTGTTTGAATGCCTGTGTGCGTACAGTAATTATTCTAATCTTATCCTCACAATCCCGTTGTGAGCGGTTCGTAGAGGTTTGTAGTTTATTCATCGAGTCATCACGTAAAGCTGGTTCTTGAAACTTTGTAGCAGACGTTCTCGGGATAGTTAACGTCGGTCTTCAGCTGTCTTCCGGTTCAGTTCCTTCACTATCTCTGCGACTCTCTCTCACGGATTAAACAAACCTGTAACAATTCGTGTTGCTCTTCTCTGTGTGCATTCAAAATCCCCTGTTAGTCCTATGTGGCACGGTTCTACATCTACATGTACATTTATACTCCGCAAGCCACCCAACGGTGTGTGGCGGAGGGCACTTTACTTGCCACTGTCATTACCTCCTTTTCCTGTTCCAGTCGCGTATGGTTCGCGGGAAGAACGACTGCCGGAAAGCCTCCGTGCGCGCACGAATCTCTCTAATTTTACATTCGTGATGTCCTCGGGAGGTATAAGTAGGAGGAAGCAATATATTCGACACCTCATCCAGAAACGCACCCTCTCGAAACCTGGACAGCATGCTACACCGCGATGCAGAGTGCCTCTCTTGCAGAGTCTGCCACTTGAGTTTGCTAAACGTCTCCGTAACGCTATCACGCTTACCAAATAACCCTGTGACGAAATGCGCCATTCTTCTTTGGATCTTCTCTATCTCCGCCGTCAACCCGATCTGGTACGGATCCCACACTGATGAGCAATACTCAAGTATAGGTCGAACGAGCGTTTTGCAAGCCACCTCGTTTTTTGATGGACTACATTTTCTAAAGACTCTCCCAATGAATCTCAACCTGGCAACCGCCTTACCAACAATTAATTTTATATGATAATTCCACTTCAAATCGTTCCGTACGCATACTCACAGATATTTTAAAGAAGTAACTGCTAGCAGTGTTTGTTCCGCTGTCATGTAATCATACAATAAAGTATCCTTCTTTCTATGTATTCGCAATACATTGCCTTTGTCTATGTTAAGGGTCAGTCGCCACTCCATGCATCAAGTGCCTAGCCGCTGCAGATCATCCTGCATTTCGCTGCAATTTTCTAATGCTGCAACTTCTCTGTACACTACAGCACCATCCGCGACAAGCCGCATGGATCTTCCCACACAGTAGAGTAATATTCTAGAATCGGTCGCACGAGTGAATTGCAAGCCATCTGCTTTGTAGGCTGATTACACTTCCCCAGTATTCTACCAATAAACCGAAGTCTACCACCTGCTTTTCCCACGACTGAACCTATGTGATCATTCCATATCATATCCCTATTTAGTAGGTTCCGCCGGCGACCAATAGAGTGATGATGGCGTACAGGTAGTCCCTCTGAGGTGGTGTAAGCCCGTCGCATTGTACGGAGATTATGCTGAAGAATAGGGTTTTGTTGCCAAAAGAGTGTATTGGAAAGCTGAATAAAATCGACCCGGTTTCAGAAAAAAAGATATTGCGTTACTTATGGAACGCCCCTCGTAAATTCGGCATATCAAGAAAACAACGGATTCAGTACAAGGCGATAAATGCTACGACAGAGAGAGTGTATTAGTTAGTTTGGTGGCGCCAGCGCGACTTACGGAACACGTATGCAAATCCGGCGCCCGGCAGCCTTGGTGCGGCGGGTGGTGAGTAACGCTTCTGCGACTGCGGGGATCGTTCGTTGGCTGTCAGAGGCCGGTGGCTCCCTTCAGGCGCGGCTGGCGGAAAAACAAGCAGGCGCAGCCATAAATCCGCGACGCAGCTGGCGCCGCCTGCCACGGCGTGCCCTGCGCTGCGCTGACCGCGCGCGCACAAATCACGCCGCCCCGCCGAAACCTTCATCATTCTTACTTGTTTTTCCCGCGAATCAAAATGTTGACTGCCAGCTATCTTTCGTCGAGACAGCTAACGACCATCTTAACGTCATCGCCCGCTTCCTGTAATCCGCTCGTGCCTCTAAAAAAAAAAACAGCTAAGTGTCAAACTGTGCGATCAGACACAGGGGGACGGCAGGTTGTTCTCACTGTCGGACTCCCGGCACGCTGCCTTTCCGAGCGGCGTTCTCGTAAGCCGTCGGCAGACGGACCGTGCTGTCGAACGTTAACGTTGAGCGTGCCAAGTTCAACGTGCTGCTGAACGCTCAGGAACGATTCAACTTGTGCACACGGTACATGGGCCCCAACGTGGTATAGGCGATCGCAACGCACTCCAGCGGCAGTTGAGGTATGTTTCTAGTTCGTAAATCACTCTGTTTACTCAACGGGCGCCCGTAAAATTCCCACGTTAGCTCTATTAAAACGCACGTTTCCTCCATCGTCCACGAAGAGGAAAGTACCATGTGCAATAAGAAAGGACACAGGCTTATAAAAGTTCCATTACAAACAGAGCGGTACAAATTTGGAATACTTATCTGCATAAGATAAATATTATTTTATCATTCCCACATTTTAGTTAAACCCCAAAGTCAGTCTTACTTGATCACTGTTCCTACCCACTAGCAGAATCTTTGCAACATGTGAATTACGAAGCGTGAAAGAAAAAGGAGCAAAATATCTTTATACAAGTAGCGCAAGCTGTCGTGTAGATTAAGCCAATCGAACCTGTAACTCCTAAAAAAAAGGTGAACTTACCTTATATTTACATAACATAATATATTATAGCATATATTAAACTAATAATAAAGTATCAGAACCTAATAAAAACGCGAATGTTAGGAAAAAGAATTTGGAAGTGTTAAGACGCTACTCATTACGCTAAACCAACGACTCGCGGGGTGTACTTGACCATATTGCGTTACCCTAAAAAACGTTAATCGTAGATAATTATGTTACTAATTGAAATTTAATTATGTAAATTGTACCAAGAACAATGCGTTTTTGTAGAATCTTCAGTGTGTCGCTGCCTTCAAATAGCCTACTCTCATAATACGCAAGTTACAATAATTCTTTTGCCACCAATGTGTTTCTCATTATTTTATTGGAACGAATCACACAACTAACAATGGGTTTTACAGTGATTCTCAATTTGCTGGTGCTCAGAAACGGCATATATATACATATAGGCTTGCAATGAACGCCAATATGGCGCCTCACATCTCTGTACTGAATGGAGACGGCGTGCTTGTGACGTAGGTGGCGTTGTGCCATCTCATTGGTCAACGCTCAGAAGCACGCTCAGAATATCTGACATGCCAGATACTGCTCTGCACGTTCGGAAAGACTCCCGAACGTGCTATTCCACGCTACTACGTGAGAAACTCGGCACGTTCAACGCTCAACGTTCGGATGCACGGTCCATGTGCCGACGGCTTTAACGCGGCGACTGCAGCGCGATACGCAAAGGGGCGAACCGCAATACGTACAACAGACAGCAGACGAAGGTGACATTTTCCCCCTTTATTGTTTACTAGCTTCTTATCTGCGGCTTCAGCCGATTACATACTCTGATTGACTGAAACATTAAGGCCACTGCCCACCGCGACTTTAGATGCTGCCTGGTGATGTTGCAGGCACGTGACGAGCTTACAAAATTGTGTAAGCGAAGCAATCACTGACGGGGGATCATTCTATGGGCTGCAAATGGGGAAATCCATTGAGACAACCGACTTTGACAAATGCCAGATTATTACACTACTGGCCATTAAAATTGCTACACCATGAAGAAATGCAGATGATAAACGGGTATTCATTGGACAAATATTTTATACTAGAACTGACATGTGATTACAGTTGCACGCAATTTGGGTGCATAGATCGTGAGAAATCAGCACCCAGAACAACCACCTCTGGCCGTAATAACGGCCTTGATACGCCTGGGCATTGAGTCAAACAGACCTTGGATTGCGTGTATAGGTACAGCTGCCAATGCAGCTTCAACACGATACCACAGTTCATCAAGAGAAGTGACTGGCGTATTGTGACGAGCCAGTTGCTCGCCCAACATTGACCTCACATTTAAGTTGGTGAGAGGTCTGGAGAATGTGCTGGCCAGCGCAGCAGTCGAACATTTTCCGTATCCAGAAAGGCCCGCAGAGAACCTGCAACATGCGGTCGTGCATTATCCTGCTGAAATGTGGGGTTTCGCAGGGATCAAATGAAGGGTAGAGCCATGGGTCGATACATATCTGAAATGTAACGTCCACTACTCAAAGTGCCGTCAGTGCGAACAAGAGGTGACCGAAACGTGTAACCAGTGGCATCCCAAACCATCACGAGGGGTGATACGCATATATGACGATGACTACACGCTTCCAATGTGCGTTCACCGCGATGCCACTCGTGCACCCAGATTCGTCGTTGAGTACACCATCGCAGGCGCTGCTATCTGTGATGCAGCGCCAAGGGTAAGCGCAGCCATGGTCTCCGAGCTGATACCCATGCTGCTGCAAACGTCGTCGAACTGTTAGTGCAGATGGTCGTTGTCTTGCAAACGACCCCATCTTGACTCAGGGATCGAGACGTGGCTGCACGATCCGTTACAGCCATGCGGATAAGATGCCCCTCATCTCAACTGCTAGCGATTACGAGGCCGTTGGGATCCAGCACTGCATTCCGTATTACCCTCCTGAACACACCGATTCCATATTCTACTAACAGTCATTGGATCTCGACCAACGCGAGCAGCAATGTCGCGATACGATAAACTGCAATCGCGATGGGCTACAATCCGACTGTTATCAAAGTCGTAAACGTGATGGTACGCACTTCTCCTCCTTACACGAGGCATCACAACAACGTTTCACCAGGCAACGCCGATCAACTGCTGTTTGTGTATGAGAAATTGGATGGAAACTTTCCTTATGTCAGCACGTAGTAGGTGTCGTCACCGGCGCCAACCTTATGTGAATGCTCTGAAAAGCTAATCATTTGCATATCACAGCTTCTTCTTCCTGTCGGTTAAATTTCACGTATGTTGCACGTCACCTTTGTGGTGTAGCAATTTTAATGGCCAGTAGTGTATTATGTACAGGCTGTGAATGAGTACCTTGAAAACGGCGAAGCTGGTCGAATGTTCACGTGCTACTGCCGTGAGCATCTGCTGAAGTAGGTAGAATGATAGTGAAACTACCACTTGGGTAAATGATTGGACGTCCACGACTCTTCACAAATACCTGGGGTTGGGGGACTTGTCTGGTTTGTAAAGTAGGATAGATGAAGATTTGTGGCATATCTGCCGAAACAGCATAATTCCGGTGCACATACAAGTTTTTCGGAGCGTTGTTGAACATGGAGCTACGCAGCAGACCACCCCCACGTCTTCACATGTTGACCCAACAACATCGTTAGTTACGACTGTAGTGGACACGGGAGCATCGGGATTCGACCGTCGTTCAATGGAAACGTGTCAGCTTTTAGTGCGGTCCACATTTTTGCTACACTAGGTCGATGGCCCTCTCCACAAACGCCGTCATCGAGGGAACGGCGGCTCCAAACGTGCAGCGCGGCGCTGACGCTGGCTGTTTGGAGCAGCGTTAAACTTTGGAAGACATTCTCCTGTACTTGCATGGAACCTGTGGTAGTAACGGAAGATACTGTGACAGCTTTGAACCACCTGCATCCGTTCATGCTTGACGTCTTCCCTGACGACGATGTCATCTTTGAGCAGCAAAATAGTCGGTGTCTCGGAGCAGGACCTTGCTATAGACGTTCGAGGAGCATTATAGTGAACTCATACTGATGTCTCGGTGACGAAATTCGCCAGATGTAAATCCTACGGAATGCATCTGTGTTGGCATCGGGCGCCATTACGGCATACACAAATCAGCGGTTCGTTATTTATGCGAAATACATGACCTGTGCGTAGACGTCTACTGCCACATACCTCCACAAACTTACCAACAAACTGTCGGACCTCTGGTCCGCAGAATGAGTGATTCATTTTGTTCCTAAAACGGACAAATAAGCTATTAAGTAGGTGGTCGTAATATTTTTGCTTATATATGTTACACATGCTGCACAAATACGTATACATCTGATTTTTTTGTTGAATTATACTTTACAACTCCCGAAAGGAAGTTAAATTTTCTGTGCTGTTCAGCCGTGTGTCATGATGTTTGCTCCATAAACACGTTGACAAAAGTATTAACTCTTTCTCCCGACTTAGTTTAACACAATGAGCTGCACAGATAATAGAAATATAGCCCTTTGTGCTTAAGATGTATTTCCGGTCAGCTACATACAGCAAAGAAATACCAATAAATCCTTTCATATCATTTTTACATGTCATCCTCACATCTCCGTCGCTGGGGCAACAACCACAGTACTTCCCTTTGCCTCCGCACACTCTCAGCATTTTCCACCTATCCACTACCCATCTCCATCTTTCACCTGCCATCTGTATACCTTGCCCTCCTCTCCTCCTCTCGTCCCATCTCCTCTTCCTCTCTTTGCCCTCTTCCTCTCTGCCTAACTCCTCCTTCCTCCCCCCTCTGTCAAACTCTTTTCCTCACTCTTTGTCTCCTTCCACCACCTAAGTCATCTCATGTTCACCTCTATCCTGACCCCAATAGGAGGTAGTCCGTTCTTGCACCATAATGCTTCTTTCCAGACAATAAGTGGTGTGTGTACCAAGTCTGCGCGCGTCTTCTACAGGCTGAACCAGAACCCCACCGAGAAACTTTTCAGCAGTCTTAGAATGGACCAAAACAAGAAGAAAAGTCCAGTAAACATGAGCTCAAAAATGCACGCCTTAAGAGCTATGTGAAGTTGTTTAATAGAAGAGATGTCTCACTATTGTGAAAAACAGCTCATCTGCTGAACACGTGCTTAAATTTCTTAAGATATGCATTTTAGAGCCCATGTCTACTGGACATTTTTCCTTGCTTCGGTTCATGCTACGATCTCTGAGAGTTTGTCGCTAGGCTCTGGCTCATCCTGTAGAAGAAACGCGATGAAAAACTGTGCACAGTTTGTCACCTAATACACTATGTTATCAAAAGTATCCGGACACCGCCAAAAACATACGTTTTTCATATAAGGTGCGTTGTGGTGCCACCAACTGCCAGGTACTCCATATCAGCGACCTCAGTAATCGTTAGACATCGTGAGAGAGCAGAATAGGGCGCTCCGCGGAACTCACGGACTTTGAACGTGGTCAGTTGTTGGGTGTCACTCATGTCATAAGTCTGTAAGCAAGATTTCCACACTCCTAAACATCCCTAGGTCCAATAGTTCCGATGTAATAGTGAAGCGGAAACGTGAGGGCCACGTACAGCACAAAAGCTGTTGACTGCCAGAGACCGCCGACCGTTGAAGAGGGACGTAATGTGTAACAGGCAGACATCTATCCAGACCATCATTCAGGAATTCCAAACTGCATCAGGATCTACTACTAGTACTATGAAACCTAGGGGGAGGTGAGAAAACTTGGATCTCATGCTCGAGCGGCTGCTCATAAGCCACACATCACGCAGGTAAATGCCTCGCTTGGTGTAAGGAGTGTAAACACTGGACGACTCAACAGTGGAAAAACGTTGTGTGGAGTGAGGAATCACAGTACACAATGTGGCGATCCGATGGCAGGGTGTGGGTATAGCGAAATCCCGTGAACGACATCTACCAGCGTGTGTAGTGCCAATAGGCGATGGTGTTATGGCGTGGTCGTGTTTTTCATGGAGGGGCTTGGACCCCCTTGTTTTGCGTGGCACTATCACAGCACAAGCCTACATTGACGTTTTCCCGTGAACGACATCTACCAGCGTGTGTAGTGCCAATAGGCGATGGTGTTATGGCGTGGTCGTGTTTTTCATGGAGGGGCTTGCACCCCCTTGTTTTGCGTGGCACTATCACAGCAGAAGCCTACATTGACGTTTTAAGCACCTTCTTGCTTCCCACTGTTGAAGAGCAATTCGAGGATGACGATTGCACCTTTCAACACAATCGAGCATCTGTTCATAATGCACAGCCTGTGGCGGAGTGTTTACTCGCCAATAACACCCCTTTAATGGACTGGCCAGCGCAGAGCCCTGACCTGAATCGTATAGAAAACCTTTGGAATGTTTTCGAACGCCGACTCCGTGCCAGGCCTCACCGAACAACATCGATGCCTTTCCTGAGTGCAGCACTGAGTGTGAAGAATGGGCAGCCATTCCCAAAGAAACCTTTCAGCACCTGATTGAACGTATGCCTGCGAGAGTGGAAGCTGTCACCAACGCTAAGGGTGGATCAACACCATATTGAATTCAAGCATTACTGATGGAGGGCGCCATGATCTTGTAAGTTATTTCCAGTCAGGTGTTCGGATACTTTTGATCACATAATGTGCGTGCATAATCCTGGCCTTTTAGTTAATATGACAACGCAGCTTATGCGCCGCATGCTGCTTCATGTGTTTGAGCCATATTTTATTTTAAAGTACGCTTTCTCAAATAGGGTAATATGATTTTTCAATATTCCGTGTCTATAATTTCGTTTTCATGTTTTCCAGGGTAGTTACTATACTTCACGTAATAAGTAACATATCTGTGACTGCGTTTGACAGAAAATAAAATAATTTGTGATCTTTTGGACTGTAAAAACTTTGGCTGTAGAGATCTTGTTTGAACATCTCGAGATCTCTTCTTCAGTACACCCCGAAAGAGCTGTTGGCTCTTCTACCTGCGGAGAAAGTCGCGGAGTGCGAACACGGAGATTAGTGGACGTTTCATAGGCGCAAAGTTCAATGGACGCAGTACAGGACACGTGTTGGGGGTGTAAGTTGATAGATGGTGGCGCCGAGTGTTGAGGTTACCAAAGATGATTTTACTGTAGAAGTTGAGTTCAGTGGATGGGCTGTGCAGCGCTGTACAAGGTTCATTGAATGTGGTCCTATATAGTGTTGTCCATGAGTGATAATAGGAAATGGGAGTCATTTTGTGAGTATGTCGCAGTGGCATTTAAGTGGATTATAGAACGAGCATCTAGAGTTATTTTCTGAACGATATGGAATCCTTCAAAAGGACGAATGTTCGGAAAGACGGTAGTAACGAAAAGCATAATCTCATCTGTTATAGGAGTGGGATGCAGAGAGCTGTAAGTGTGTAGTATGGTATGAAATGGGAGAGTGGAGACAGTAAATGTCAATTTTGTTGTAGGAGGCTTCGCCTTACGTTAAAAGGAGTAGGTGGGATGGGACGGATTACAGGTGTTACATGCAGGTGGTGATTCCAAGTTGGGATTTGCAATGGGAACAGGTGAGAGGTTATTTACACTGTTGAGCACAACAGTCTGTGTGAGCGGGCAACGAGGAGGGTGAGATAATCTGGGGCATGTGCGACTAAAAGTGGTTGCAGTATACATATTGTGATGGTGCAGCTAAAATACCTAAATTTTTGTAGAGGTACCCACATGACGGCCGCGGGTGAAAACCACCTATTATTCTTACTGCTCGCTTTTGTGCAATCAGTACTTTTTTTCTAAGTGATTAATTACCACGGCAAATTATTCCGCAAGACATTGAGTGGAATTATGCATAATAGCTCTGGAAGTTAATTCGTTTGTTTCCAAGACTAGCAATTATATAAGGATCAGATTTATCTTATATTAAAAGTCTGAGTAGTTCAGGAATATGCTTTACAATACTGACAACTCACGGGTGCACAACTCGTACGGATTAGCCGCCATGGTATAAATTTTAACACAGAACCAATATTGATCAGTGAACGGGCATTATAAAGACGGTCATCTTCAAGTGCTGTAGACGTTTGTAACAAGGACCGAAATTAAATATAGACTGTTGTAATACAATGCAATGAGTAGAAGAAAAATGACATTCAAAACATTTAGTAAACATACGTTATAATGTCTCATATTGCATAATGCATTTAAAAATAAGTACAGTTACTGCTATTAATCAATTAATCATCCACTGACACAGACAACACAACAACACATCGTCAGGCAGTTGCGGTGTCACAGCTTTGGGGTCGCTGAAGATGGAAGCAAATTGAAACAGACAACAGCCGACAAAAAGTACCCCAAATGGTGCCAAGTTTTAACGATCAATACTTGCGGACAAGCAGCCAACAGTCCTTACTGTACTGGTCTATCGGGCACTCAAAACATACTAATTTATATAGGTTATCAACTAATAAGATCGGTACGTGTGCGGCCGGTTGTGTCGACCCAGAATGTTAAGGGGGCACGTATTCGAAGTTGCAATATTGGGAAAAAACGTATAAAATCCAGAGTTTAATTAAATTTGGCCCAGTTGTTAAGGAATGTTATATTAATTATAAACGATAGACATTTTTTCAACAAGGTGAGTACGAATGTTCCTTTTTTGAAAAATCTGTCGGAACGAAATTACTGTATTCTTGTGTAAAGTTTAATATTCCATAATTGCAAATATCTGTGGAACAGAATATTTATATCTTGTTTGCTAGACTTTTATTTCTCTACACATTACTGTGAAAAAAAAAAAAACAACTAAATTTTAGGGTCTTCTATTACGTAAATGCCTTACTGTTGTAGTAAACGAAAATTCTTCCCACAGAATGTTTAACTATAGTATTGACTAATTGCATGCCAGATCTAAGCACTGAAATGTCAGTGATTTGTGAGGAAAATGTCTATAAAGTTGCCAAAATGTATGTTACGGGAAACCTGAATCAAAGATTTGACAGTGCTTGTATTAGGCCTTACCTTATCTGGGTGAATTAATGCGAATCACATTCATTCTCCTCTTCATACTTAAGTAGTCTTTTCTTTGCTTGCCCGCATACGCTTACCTGGTTTTCAAAATGAATAAAAATAATGTCAGGTGTATCAATTCTCCTTTTATCGATTTCCTTCAGTATTGACAGTGTGAAAGCTCCTGGATATTTCTAGTCTCTGCAGAGTCCGCGTTCTGCCAAGATTAGCACAGTTAAAAACTAAACAAGTATCATATGCTGTAAGTTCATCAGCATTTGTGGAAATAAATGTTGTGTTGGGGCATGGTTTTCCTGTCACAGAGTTGTAACTTTCATTAGGATTTTGAATTTTTCCATGTACAAACTTTTGTAGAATTTCTGGACCTGTTACATCGAAAGACCACCCAATTGTGACTGCATAAAACAGGAAGAAAACATGACAGGAATAACTTACGAAGAAATACTCAACAACAAAAGGGCGTGGTCCCGTGCAAGCTTTAGTCAATTATTATTTTTATCACACAGGAGTGGAATTCGAACGTAATACTCAGGAATGCAAAATTTCAATACCGTGTAGTAAATGAAGATAGAAAAAAAAATTTCACAATTCGGTCACTTTAAGTACTGGCTCGTGAGTACAAAAGTTTTATGAGCACTGGTGAATAATAGCTCGAAAAAGAAATTACAGTACATCCAGGTGGGAAGTGTGCGCTGTGTTGTGACGTTCCGATGCTGCGAGTTCGCTGCGATAAATTTTCCCTCCTGCTGTGCGGCCGCCTGCGAGCGGTTTCCACTGACACAGCCAAGTGACGTGTTGGTGGCTGGCTGCCCCTGTCGGCGATCACCGTCAGATGCGGCTGCAGGTTCTGGCAGCTGCCTCGCTCCCCACTGCGCCTCTGCTTTGTACCTGTGCTCTTTGTAGTAGCTCTCCGTGACACGACTCGCAGTTGGTCACTATTCTAACGGCGCAGCGCCACTCCATATCTGCGTAGACGATGCTCCTCATTCACTTGCGCGAACTATGGTTTCTTCTTCCCGGAATGAGAGCTGCTGGCGGCGATGTATGTCACGGGGCCTTCACATTCAGTGGTCTACTCGGCACTATAGTGCGCATCATTTACGACGTTGGGCGAGTTTAGGTTCGTTCTGCGCATCTGACGTCACAAAACACAACCAATGAACAGAGAACGACATTGCCAGAGCTCGACTGCAGTGCAGAGCACGGACGAGTGAATTCAGTTTTAGGAACATTCAGTCATAAATAAAGTAATTGAACAAAAGCAATGTCTTGATAGCAGACTTTCTTTTATAGAAGGTTTGAAAAAAGCATTCTTTATACCACTTGCTTCATATTATATTAATTAATTAAAACAAACAAGCAATAAGCCTCCTAATTCAGGCGATAGCAAGAAAAGGTGTTTGTATCATTGTCACGAACAGTTTTTCGCAATAAAGAACAGCGGTAATTGTTTATTTCCTATTGTACTTCGACGAAACGTGAGTAATTCATAGTCCTACCAACAGTGTTTGTCGGTATTTTGCGTGATGTTTTAGAGATCTCCAGGAGTTTAACTGAGCAACGAGCTGCGTTATCGTAATGGTGAAGAGGTTCTGAGTTCAAACGTTGTTCAGTACTTAATATTTTCTTTATTTAAAAACAATATCGAAGTGTCTTACTTCATGAATTTTATTCGTTTGAATGTAATTTTTTGAAATTTCTGCCTTGTCTCCTCATCACAATCGTAATAAGTTTTCGGTTTTTCTAATTTTGTCCTCCAATATTTCTTTTCACAGCAATTAAAAACAGTGAAAAGGCACAGATACAATATTCATCTTATCTGTTTTGTTTGTATATCTTCTCTTCCGCAGTCGCTGTTTTACTATTCATATTGAGATATATTCTTTTGCAACAGTATTAAAAGTATTATTTATAGCAGAATTTCGGCTCGTACGTTGCCGAGCTACTCGATTGTCTGACGCAGTTCTTTGCTTCGGTGCTTTGGCAACATCATCATATTCAATGTTTTTGTTGACTGATGTATGTTTTGGCAAGTATTTGCTGTCCGTTGTGACAAACACGAATTGTTTGCGCACTGCGCCTCACTGACAATGTATTATGTTTCTATGTTGTATTACGTCCACAATTCAGTTTTGTGTACTTCGCCAACTTTGTTTTAATCAGAACTTTTTAGAAAAAAGCGAAATGACTCTGGTATAAATAAAACTTTTATTACAGTCGCGAAAGACGGAATATTTCTCAATATTACATACGACACCTATCTGGTACTTAAATGAGATATTGTTATACAGTAAATTTTATATGAAATTTAGGTATCTTGTCCACATTTCATTCTCAACACTGTGGCAACTAAAATGGACCATACGTAATCTATACGCTATGGACTTTTACCCCTGCAAACTCTTCAAAATTTCGTGTAATGCTTTACTACATTTATGGAGGGAAGGTATCAGTTAAGATGATGTGTAAAATCAGATTTTTGGGCTAAATAGTTTTTGTGAAATCGAATGATAAGTGTGTCAAAGCAATTGGAACACCATGTGTCTGCACAGACGAGCAGTGTTGTGATGATAAAATCGCGCACAGCGCGGAATGCGGGGAGCAAGTCTCTGCAGCAGCGAAAGGGTAAATGCGGCCGTGGTGGCTTTACTTCAAAAACTGCGCGCTCCCCCCTAAACGCAAGTTTGCGGACTATACTATACTATGGCGCTGCTTCTCTTGGCGCGTGCGTCGGTTACAAGTGGCAACTCAGCAATCTCCCGCGTCTGGGAGGGCATGCGCGAGCCGCCAAGATAAAAGAATTGAACTATAATCGAGCCCTTGTACTTTTGATATATTATATTCTCCTTGGCCACCCCATAAATTGCGTCCACTTTGCCAATACGCCTCTCTTATTCAAAAAATGGTTCAAATGGCTCTGAACACTATGGGACTTAACATCTGAGGTCGTCAGTCCCCTAGACATAGAACTAAAACCTAACTAATCTATGGACACCACACACATCCATGCCCGAGGCAGGATTCGAACCTGCGACCGTAGCAGCAGCGCGGTTCCAAACGGAAGCGCCTAGAACCGCTCGGTCGCAACGGCCGGCACCCCTCTTATTCTATGCTTATTTCACTTCTACCTTCTGCCCTGATATCTGAAATGCCTGTCTTAACCACCGCAAATCCCGCGATCTACACTATTGTGAAGCCTATCGCGGTTGCGGTTTATCGTATCGCGACATTTCTGATCGCGTTGGTCGAGATCCAATGACTGTTAGCAGAATATGGATTCGGTGGGTTCAGGAGGGTAATACGGAACGCCGTGCTGGATCCCAACGGCTTCGTATCGCTAGCAGTCGAGATGACAGGCATCTTATCCGCATGGCTGTAACGGATCGTACAGCCACGTCTCGATCCCTGAGTCAACAGATGGGGACGTTTGCAAGACAACAACCATCTGCACGAACAGTTCGACGACGTTTGCAGCAGCATGGACTATCAGCTCGAAGACCATGGCTGCGGTTACCCTTGGCGCTGCATCACAGACAGGAGCGGCTGCGATGGTGTACTCAACGACGAACCTGAGTGCACGCATGGCAAAACGTCAATTTTTTGGATTAATCCAGGTTCTGTTTACAGCATCATGATGGTCGCATCCGCGTTTGGTGACATCGCAGTGAACGCACATTGGAAGCGTGTATTCGTCGTCGCCATACTGGCGTATCACCCGCCGTGATGGTATGAGGTGCCATTGGATACATGTCCCGGCCACCTCTTGTTCGCATTGACGGAACTTTGAACAGTGGACGTTACATTTCAGATCTGTTACGACCCGTGGCTCTACCCTTCATTCGATCCCTGTATGGGCATTTGTGAATACAGAAAATGTTCGAGTGTTGCCCTGGCCAACAACTTTCTCCAGATCTCTCACCAACTGAAAACGTCTGGTCATTTGTGGCCGAGCAACTGCCAGGTCACAATACGCCAGTCACTACTCTTGATGAACTGTGGTATCGTGTTGAAGCTGCCTAGGCAGCTATACCTGTACACGCCATCCAAGCTCTGTTTGACTTAATGCCGAGGCGTATCAAGGCCGTTATTACGGCCAGAGGTGGTTGTTCTGGGTACTGATTTCTCAGGATCTGTACACTCAAATTCCGTGATAATGTAATCACATCTCAGTTCTAGTATAATATATTTGTCCAATGAATACCCGTTTATCATCTGCATTTCGTCTTGGTGTAGCAATTTTAATGGCCAGTAGTGTAATTAATATAGAGTAATGAAGTTTCAGCGATGCATTTGTCTAGATAACATATTTAAGCCATTAATGTTGCTATTTCACAGATTGTTGCAAGTGCGAGGAAAGCCTAGGCAAATATGAAATGCTGGTACTTTTATAACAGATGTAGCCGTCGGAAGCAAACGTGCATCTATTGTGTCGTAAAAGCGCCGGATGTCAGTTTGTGGGATGGAGTTCCATGCCTGTTGCACTAGGTCGTTCAGTACATGGACCGTTAATGCTGGTTGTGGATGATGCTAGAGTTGTCGTTAGATAGTGTCTCTGACATGCGCGATTGTAGACCGGGCTAGTGAACGGACGGGCCAAGAGACATGTCGAAACTATAGAGCATGTTGGATTACAATAGCCTTATGTGGGCGACCGCTATCCAATTGGAAAACATCACCTGAAATGCTGATTGTGAGTGGCAGCACAACAGGTCGAATGATCAGATTGACGTACAACTTAGCAGTCAGGTTGTTGTTGTTGTCTTCAGTCCTGAGACTGGTTTGATGCAGCTCTCCATGCTACTCTATCCTGTGCAAGCTGCTTCATCTCCCAGTACCTACTGCAACCTACATCCTTCTGAATCTGCTTAGTGTACTCATCTCTCGGTCTCCCTCTACGATTTTTACCCTCCACGCTGTCCTCCAATGCTAAATTTGTGATCCCTTGATGCCTCAAAACATGTCCTACCAACCGATCCCTTCTTCTAGTCAAGTTGTGCCACAAACTTCTCTTCTCTCCAATCCTATTCAATACCTCCTCATTAGTTACGTGATCTATCCACCTGATCTTCAGTATTCTTCTGTAGCACCACATTTCGAAAGCTTCTATTCTCTTCTTGTCCAAACTAGTTATCGTCCATGTTTCACTTCCATACATGGCTACACTCCAAACAAATACTTTCAGAAACGACTTCGTGAGTGCAATAGCCGCGATGGTGCCCCTGCTGTCATACGAAATCGCACCATAGACCATAACTCAAAGTGTACGTACATTGTGTCTAGGCCGTAGACAGGTTGGTTGCAGTAACTCATCTGGCGTCCTCGTAACTAAAACACAGCCATAACTGACACCGAGGAAGAGCCTATTTTCATCAGAAAAAAACAACAGAACTCCACCCTCTAGTCACGGGGTTCCGGACTGAAGCGCCTAGAACCGCTCGGTCACTCCGGCCGTCCGCGCTCAGTGGAATACACACTACAGGGCGTCTGGCCCGCAGCTGTCCTTGAAGTAACCGATTTGTAACAGTTGGTTGTGTCACGGCTGTGCCAACTGCTGTTCGAATTGCTGCTGCAGACGCAGTATGATGCGCCACAGTGGAGTGTGGTCTGTACCGTACCTTCCCACGGCCACCACTGCTAGCAGTTATGTATCCATGCCGAGCATCTCTGCAGTATCGCGAAAGGAAGAGCCACCTCGTTCAAAGTCTGTGAGCTGTTGGTAATGGCGTATTCGACGCCTTAAAGGCATTCTTGACTTAACATCAACACACTACGTCCAATCTCAAAATTAACTAACCCTCACGACCGCAGCAGTGCGTATTTAAAGGAAACTTGAATTGCATCCTCAAAGCGGCGCTACTAGAGCTATTGTAATGCTACTGGCTCGAAATTTGGTAGATGTTTTGTTTCAGATGTAGAAAAATGCCTAACAACTTTAACACGAACAATGGCTTCGTAAGGATGGGATTTTTTCCGTCATTATATACATGGTGTCCATTAAGTCTGTTTGCATAGGGAAGTCTAATAATAATAATAATAATAATAATAATAATAATAATAAAGCATATTTTAGTCACTTTAATGTTAATAAGTAATATTTTCTCCGTGCTTTTCAATGCATGGTTTAGTGAGCTTTAATGAGCTCACCTAATAGAATAGGTCTGAAATGCGGTCGATTTTAGTACACTCATTGATAATGTGTTCCGTCGGTTGGTTTAAATTTGTAATCTTCATCGAGTAAACTTTCTCTTTCAGCACACCCCAGAAAAAGAAATCAAGGGCAGAAAGATCTGGGGAACGAGTGGGCTACACCAAAAGTCTTCTTCTCACAATCCAGTGAGGTAAATTGTCATTCAACCAAGGTCTAACAGCTGCAGCAAAATGGACAGGGGCCCCGCACTGTTGAAATCATTCTGGAAGTCCCTCACCCAATCGCTAAATTTGAGACAACAATTTGTGTCTCAGCATGTTCAAATAAGACTCACGTGTTACATGTTCATCAAAGGAGAAAGGTGCAAGCACATGAGTAGAAACCACATCACACCATCACCTTTTGGTAGCCCTGATGTTTCGATGGACTCATCCTATGTGGATTGCCTCGATACCAGTTTCGAAGATTCTGTCTGACTTCACCATGGACACAAAACACAGTTTCATCACCGAACATCACACATTCTTTAGTTTTCATCCAATATATCTACAAGCCGTTCACGCATCTGCATGCGTCTGTCGGGGTCATTTTCTTTTAAGCGATGCAATATCTGTGTAACTTTTACGGAAGAAACACCACATCTGCCAGGATTATGTGGATGGTTGACCTTGGAACACCAAACTCTGTGGAGATGCGACCAAGCGATTTCTTTGGGTTAGCATGAACCTTGGCCAAGAGAGCCTCTCTCGTTTCGCCAGAAGTCTTTGGTCATCCGGAACGGCGTTTTCCAGCACAGTGCCTGTTTCTTCAAACGCCGTGATTAATTTCCCAGCGGCAGTTGAGGCGTGTGCGGCTCGCGTTGATGCCGGAACATACCTTGGCATTTTGTAATGGTGATAGTGCCGTCTCGTTTTCTTAGCGTGTTCACTGGCGCCACTACGTTTGCTCGCCTTGTCTGTCCTTGAGTGGCTGCAGCACCGCTTATCGATAGCGCGTAGGCGTAGTTTGGTACCATCTTTGGAGCGGCCTATAGTATTTTCGGTCCTCGTGTGTTGAGCTAGTTGAGTTGGGACAGAGAAACAGTGAGGTCCGGATGTGGTCACGAGTGTGTGTGTGTGTGTGTGTGTGTGTGTGTGTGTGTGTACACCCGTTTAAGTGACCTCATGGCAATAACTTCTCAGCCCACGATTTATACTGGGTTCTTTCCCGTGCCTGACTTGAGTAGGAACAACTGTTGGTTGGTCGTTCGGTCTGTCGTAGGAGCGGACGACGTGCATTTGGTCTTCCGACCGCTTCTAGCTTTTCTATGATAGTGCCGACTTATAATTCGTCCGTGTTGTTTCACAGTGACTGGTTCAAATGGCTCTCAGCACTATGGGACTTAACATCTGAGGTCATCAGTCCTCTAGAACTTAGAACTACTTAAACCTAACTGACCTAAGGACACCACACACATCCATGCCCGAGGCAGGATTCGAACTTACGACCGTAATGATGGCGCGGTTCCAGACTGAAGGGCCTAGAACCGCTCGGCCACAGCGGCCGGTGACTGGTTTTAGTATTGTGAATTGTTGGTAGAATTGTTTTCCAGGATCCGTGTGTATGTTGTGATTTTGATTGAGCAGTTCATCTACATCTACATTTATAGTCCGCAAGCCACCCAATGGTGTGTGGCGGAGGGCACTTTACGTGCCACTGTCATTACCTCCTTTTTCTGTTCCAGTCGCGTGTGGTTCGCGGGAAGAACGACCGCCTGAAAGCCTCCGTGCGCGCTCGAATCTCTCTAATTATACGGTCGTGATCTCCTCGGGAGGTATAAGTAGGGGGAAGCAATATATTCGATACCTCATCCAGAAACGCACCCTCTCGAAACCTGGCGAGCAAGGTGTCTGCGTACTCGATTTGGTGGAGAGTTGCGAATGGAGATCAGGTCGGTTGGGGAGCAGCACCGATCAGGTCGGTGCAGCACGGGGGCAAGCCGGGACCGCTGGCGGCGTGCTGCCACTGCCGGATCGAGGAGGGTAGCTGCGAGAGTGACGACTTCGTTGCACACCGAACCCTGGACGTTGAAGTTGAGTCAAGAGTTAACTGCTAAGGCAACCTCGACTATTCTGAGATCTCGCCTTTGGTCGGCGGGTTGTGGCTCCCAGGGCTGCTGAGCCTGGCGGCAACGAGTGAAGTGTTCCGAGGCGGTGAAATATTGCGACAGGCTTTCTCTATTTGTTATTCATCATTGAATTTACTATTATTCTTATTGTAAAGTGCAACCAGTGGTATTTTCGGCATTGTGGCCGCTAATGCTCCAGTTACCTGCCCTGGAGTTTAGCGTACTTTTCCGGCAATGTACCTTTCCTCGTCGTGTTGACGCTTTCCGACACGGCGTGTAGTTCGACAGCCTCTTGTATTGTACTGTACATATTTTTTTGGGAGGTCTCCCTTGGTTCTAGTATTTCCTTCTGCTTTGGCTGTCTTCTGAAGACGTAGTTCTGTCTGTCTTCGCCCTTGCCTAAAAATATTCCATCGTTGTACGTGTGATCGGTCGGTCGGCGCTTAAGCTGCCCCTAGTTTGAGTTGCCATCCTGTTACGTGAATACAACACTTCGCTGCCTGTCTCACCTTTCCTTATGTTTGAGTTAATTTTCCAGGCCAACCCTTGGAACACAAGCTGAGAAGCGCTTTTCCTGATTCCTTAGATTGTGATGTTTGTTGACGATGGCGGTTGTTGTTGTTGTGGTCTTCAGTCCTGAGACTGGTTTCATGCAGCTCTCCATGCTACTCTATCCTGTGCAAGCTTCTTCATCTCCAAGTAACTGATGGTGGTGGTTAGTGTTTAACGTCCCGTCGACAACGAGGTCATTAGAGACGGAGCGCAAGCTCGGTTTAGGGAAGGATTGGGAAGGAAATCGGCCGTGCCCTTTCAAAGGAACCATCTCGGCATTTAGGGAAATCACAAAAAATCTAAATCAGGATGGCCGGAGACGGGATTGAACCGTCGTCCTCCCGAATGCAAGTCCAGTGTCCCAGTAAATACTGCAGCCTACGTCCTTCTGAATCTGCTTAGTGTATTCATCGCTTGGTCTCCCTCTACGATTTTTACCCTCCACTCTGCCCTCCAATTGGTGATCCCTTGATGCCTCAGAACATGTCCTACCAACCGATCCCTTCTTCTGGTCGAGTTGTGCCACAAACTGCTCTTGTCCCCAATTCTATTCAATACCTCCTCATTAGTTAATGTGATCTACCCATCTAATCTTCAGCATTCTTTTGTAGCACCACTTTTCAAAAGCTTCTATTCTCTTCTCGTCCAAACTATTTATCGTCCATTTTTCACTTCCATACAGGGCTACACTCCATACAAATACTTTCAGAAAAGATTTCCTGTCACTTAAATCTATACTCGTTGTTAGCAAATTTCTCTTTTTCAGAAACGCTTTCCTTGCCATTGCCAGTCTACATTTTATATCCTTCGACCATCATCAGTTATTTTGCTCCCCAAATAGCAAAACTCCTTTACTACTTTAAGTGTCTCATTTCCTAATCTAATTCTCTCATAATCACCCGACTTAATTCGACTACATTCCATTATCCTCGTTTTGCTTCTGTTGGTGTTCATCTTATACCCTCCTTTCAAAACACTGCCCATTCTGTTCAACTGCTCTTCCAAGTCGTTTGCTGTCTCTGACAGAATTACAATGTCATCGGCGAACCTCAAAGTTTTTATTTCTTCTCCATGGATGTCGAAGGTTAAATTCTTCGTCAATTTTGCGATACGACCATTTATTTACTAATATTTAAAGGATATATAATATTTACTAGAGTTTATTAGAGTTCTCTATGTTCCCAGAATTTGTGGACACCCTGCACATTGTTTACCGCCTCACGCTGTGCAACGCAAGAGGCGTTCGATATGGCGCTCGCCAGTAATCAAAGTGTTTGAGCTCGTCAATATGTATCTCCCGATGAAAGGTTTAGAGCCGCAGCTACTTCTCGTGAAAGTAGCGAATGGAAAAGGATTCGCTTTTACAGCCACCGCTAATGTTTCAGTTTTTTGTGTATCTCCCTTCCTCAACTACCACGCTGTGTTCGTAGGTCACGGACAGAAATTGTCGTGTCGGTGTGAGGTGGAAGGCGGTAGAGGGGGAGGGGTGGAGGGGTGGAGGAAACAGCGGCTGGCACCGTCTGCGAGGGCGGGGAACGGAAGGGTGCTGCTAAGTTGGCCGCCGCCTTTTGAATATGCATATGGGAGATAGCGGCGACTTATTTCGACGCGAGGCGAGCATAAGGAGCTTTGCGGAGCTTACGGCGGCAGCTATCGGGGTCACGCGACACGCCCACGTACGTGCGGAGCGCCACTTACCGGCCACATAACTCCTCTTCCGGCTCTTTATCGGCAAGTCCCGAAACTATGACGCTACGTGTCGCGTCGTTCGATTCAACTGAATCCTCATCCACTTACAGTGTCATGAAGTCCCCATTTTAACCCTTTCAATCAATCTTTACATTTCTGGAAAGAAAATTTTGTAACTTTTTATCTAAGCAGAACTTACGTTTAGAAACTTTTTCATATAGCAGAAACGAAAGTTAGACAGCCCAGATCAAAGTTATGGATTGCGCTCTACAAAGGACAGTGTGACTTAACGGTACAATTTTTCGCAGTATTCAGAATTTTGCACTACTGGCCATCAAAATTGCTACACCACGAAAAGACGTGCTACAGACGCGTAATTTAACCGACAGGAAGAAGGTGCTGTGATGTGCAAATGATTAGCTTTTCAGAGCATTCACACAAAGTTGGCGCCGGTGGCGACACCTACAACGTGCTGACATGAAGAAAGTTTCCAACAGATTTCTCATACACAAACAGCAGTTGGCCGGCGTTGCCTGGTGAAACGTTGTTGTGATGCCTTGTGTAAGGAGGAAAAATGCGTGCCATCACGTTTCCGACTTTGATAAAGGTCGGATTGTAGCCTGTCGCGATTGCGGTTTATCGTATGGCGACATTGCTGCTCGCATCGGTCGAAATACAATGACTGTTAGCAAAATATGGAATCGGTGTGTTCAGGAGGGTAATATGGAATGCAGTGCTGGATCCCAACGGCCTCGTATCACTAGCAGTCGAGATGACAGGCATCTTATCCGCATGGCTATAACGGATCGCGCAGCCACGTCTCGATCCCTGAGTCAACAGATGGGGACGTTTGCAAGACAACGACCATCTGCACTAACAGTTCGACGACGTTTGCAGCAGCATGGATATCAGTTCGGAGACCATGGCTGCGGTTACCCTTGGCGCTGCATCACAGATAGGAGCGCCTGCTATGGTGTACTCAACAACGAACCTGGGTGCACGAGTGGCAAAACGTCATTTTTTTTCGGATGAATCCAGGTTCTGTTTACAGCATCATGATGGTCGCCACCGTGTTTGGCGACATCGCGCTGAACGCACATTGGAAGCGTGTATCCGTCACCGTCATACTGGCGTATCACGCGGCGTGATGGTATTTGGTGCCATTGGTTACACGTCTCGGTCACCTCTTGTTCGCATTGACGGCATTTTGAACAGTGGACGTTACATTTCAGATGATCATTCGATCCCTGCGAAAGCCTACATGTCAGCAGGATAATGCACGACCGCGTGTTGCAGGTCCTGTACGGGCCTTTCTGGATACAACAAATGTTCGACTGCAGCCCTTGCCAGCACCTTCTGCAGATGTCTCACCAAATGAAAACGTCTGGTCAATGGTGGCCGAGCAACTGGCTCGTCACAATACGCCAGTCACTTCTCTTGATGAACTGTGGTATCGTGTTGAAGCTGCATGAGCAGCTGTACCTGTACACGCCATCCAAGCTCTGTTTGACTCAATGCCCAGGCGTATCTTAGGCGTTATTACGGCCAGAGGTGGTTGTTGTGGTACTGATTTCTCAGGATGTATGCACCAAAATTGCGTGAAAATGTAATCACATGTCAGTTCTAGTATAATATATTTGTTCAGTGAATACCCGTTTATCATCTGCATTTCTTCTTGGTGTAGCAATTTCAATGGCCAGTAGCGTAATTGCGCACTCTTAATGTCTAAAATTTTAAGTTTAATTTGTGGGTGGTAGTGCTTGCACTGTTTGGTATACATTGTAATTACTATGAAAAGCTCTTTGGCTAAGTAGTCACACTCAGTCACAATCTTTGCACGAATGACACTTTGTTCATGCCTTGGATCTCCAAACATCAGTCAAAAGATGGAACTGGAATGCAGACTCATGGAAGACAATGTTCGCTATGAAGTACGCTATGCCCAGTGGCTTACAAACTTTTTAACGTGTATATCGACTGAAAATAAAATCGTGCACTACAGTGGACAAATACACCGAAAGGATTCAAGCTTTTACAGAAAACAATGAAAAGAAAATTTTTCTGTTCCAGTTTTTATTGGTTCGGCCTTCTGAATGCCACTTGAAATAAATTATGTATACTTTGTTTTCGTCCGCCTACATAGCCGAGTGGTCAGTGATGTTGCTTGCTATGCAGAGGACCCGGATTCGATTGCTGGTACTGCCAGGAATTTTTCATTCGTGGGATGCCTGGATCTGATCCCACCAAGCCTCGTGAGGAGCTACTTGACCGAGTAGCAGCGGCTCTACGTCTGCTAACTCGATGACAGCCAGGAGAGCCCCCCCACCTCCCGATAATGCATTCATGTGGCGCCATTGGGTGATGGATGACACGGCGGTCGGTTGAGCGCTGGCCAGAACGGCGGTGCTTGATCTCTTTCCAACAGTTTTTTATTTTTTCCCTGATTTTGTTCTCTTCTTTTTCTGTACATATTGCGCTTATCTTTCTGTTTGTTTTCTCCAGGAAGCTCTTAAAAACATTTTACCTTTGCTTTAAACTTTTCTCCTGTTTCTTCTTCCGGTATTTAAATATCCCTCTGGTCTACTTGATCTTCTTTCATCCACGTCATTGATGTTTTTGGTCAAAAAGGTTATAATTTCTTTTTGTTAGTATTTTCTCATCTAGCCCTGTCAGGAGCAGATAGAATGCAACACTTCTTTCCTCATTGTGACTAATATTCTTTCTGTTCTCTCAAAAACGGCTTTACTTCTTTTCAATTTCCGTTTCCCACTATCCTATTTTGTTCCCAAGATTTTACTTCCTATTTTCCTTTCCTTCTTTTCAATTTCACCTAATTGTTTGGTTGCATTTAGAAGAAGGCATTCTGATGCATAAAGGTATTTTGGTTTCATGACAGCGTTGTAGTGCCGGAATTTTGCATTTACATATAAAAATTCCTTATATAAGTTTTTTATTAATTAAAAAGCCGCTACCATTTTCCTTGTCCTTGTTAACCTTTGTGTTCATAGCATTCAATTGTTTATTTCATCTTGGTATCTAAATTTTGTAGTGTTTTTTTTTTTTTAATTTTCCGTAATCAGTTCCCATGTATTTCGATAACTCTTTCGCGTTTGTCATATAAACGGTTTTTTTATTTTTATTTTTTATTTTTCCAAACATTACAAACAGGCCTGAGTGTGAGGCTGTCTCTTGAAGCAGACGTATTTGCTCTGTTTTATCTGTTATAGATTCAGCTAAGATAGCAAGAGCGTCTGCACTAGCGAAACAGTCGGACCTCAAGTTATCCCATTTTCTTTCAGTTGTGTCTTTTTTAAAAATTTTGTTCTTTTCTGTTCTTTCCCTCCATTCCCTTATTACCTTTCAGAACACAACTGAGCAGCAGTGTGTACAATCCGTACAATCCAAATGCGCTTTGGATGTTTCACCTAAAATTTAATTTAGTGTTTTGTATTTGTATTGTGTCTTTATGAGTGCAATTCATTTGTTGCAATTTGTATTATTTTTCTGAAAATAGCTGCATTTAAAATGTATACACTCATGCGTACTTTAGAAATAATTTCGGTAACATTTTTTCCACTGTGATATTGGTACATCAAAAACATGAGGTTCGAAGCGATCACAAGCTTCTTGAGATGATGAAAATCACTGTTTTTCGTTGGTTTAAGGGAACAAAATAGCTTGGTGAACTCTTGTCATTGGTGTTCGCTTGTTTTACGTTGTTATGTTGTGCCTGTCCCCATAATTACCCCTAAGGGGCAGTCAAATTAAAACGAGATAGAATATAGAGGATGGTCAGAAACACTCTGAAAAGCTTGTAAGGGTGTTGCAGGGTCGGTTGTGCTGAGAAATAATTGTTAAGATAAAAATCGATACGTTGTGCCATTTCCGAGTTAATTATAATTGAAATTAGCCAATCACGCTATTCCGCGTGTAAATTAAAGCGGTCCACCAGAGGATGATGATGATGATGATGATGATGATGATGATGATTGGTTTGTTGGGCGGTCAACTGCGCGGTTATCAGCGTCCGTACAAATTCCCAACCTTTGCTCAGTCTAGCCTCGCCACTTTCATGAATGCTGATGATGAAATGATGAGGACAACAGAAACTCACAGCCATCTCGAGGCAGGTGAAAATCCCTGACCCCGCCGGGAATCGAACCCGGGACCCCGTGCTACCAGAGGAGGTGTCACCAAATGTGACTTCCTTTGATTTCCTAAACCGAAAAAGAGAGCCATACAAAAATAGGATAGGGGACGGTAGTAACGATCGAACCCGAGCCAAAGGCTGAGCAGTCCTGTGCGCTATCATCTACGCTATGAGAGCAACTGACACTAATATTGTATATGTCGGGCCGCTAGAATTTGCGAGCCAAAAGGACTGAGTGGCTAACTTAAATGCTCGGGAACGGCGCAACGTATCGAATTTTTTCTTAACAATTTTCTCTCAACAGAATATACCCTGCACCAAACACTTACAAGAACATATTCAGACTGTTTTTGACCACCTTGTAAAACGAACCTGCCCCTTGTAGTTTTTATGTAGATAGGTGTGTGTATAAAAGTACCCTCAATTGGGAATCAGGCAGGAATACCGAGAGCTTTCACGGCTGTGCCATTTGTCTCTTTGACGTGCTCCGAGCCCTACGAGAAAGACAGGCCGCGGCGCTTACGTCACGAAGGTAGTCCTGAACTCGCTCGCTCGCTCAGCTCAGCAGACGCATTTCTAAACCTGTTATCTTACAGCTGGGAGTGTACGTACTAACTAGAGTTGCATCTTCTGCTGGAATCTTCTGTTATGAAGTCTTACTGATTAACAGTACTACAACAAAATTTAGTCTAAGATCAATACTCCATATAAACGGTATAACGACTTATTTACAGCATTTAGTCTCTTCTGCTTAACGGTCCTCATTTCATACAAGAAGTGGTGTCTTAAGCAACTGATAATCATTTTAGCATGGTTTTAATTTTATTGTACCCCAGTGCAGCGGTAACAAATTATAAGTAGGCCTATGGACTTCCGATCATTGTAGAACTAATAACAGTAAGACTCCGTAAGAGCGGATTCCAGTAGAAGATGCAGTGCTCGTTTGTACGTACACACTTAATTAACACGTGTAGAAACGTTGTTTGTCTGTCGAGGCGAGCGAGCTCATGACTTCCTTTGTGATGTACGCCCAGCGGCCTTTTTTTCCCGTACGCCTCAGACGTGCTCGTCGTGAGGTCAGCTAGTCGTGTGTGCGTCCGAGTTCGCTGTGGAGACAGAGAAAGGAGAACAGCGAGGTGTAATGCGCTTTTTGGTTGCGGAAGGACTCTCAGGAAGTGAGATTCGTTCCCGAATGTTTGCGGTGTATGGGGAACACAGTCCGGCACGTACGCATTTATTTGCATCGAATTAACGACTTTGAGAAGGTCGGGCGTCTTTGAAAGACACCAGTCGGCCAGAAAAGGCTCATCGCGCCATTGCTGCAGTGGATGCTGTCGTCAGAAAAAAACCGACAGCGGACTGTGGAAGGCATTCGGCACATATGGCACATATTGGGCATCAGCCACGGTACCACTCACGCCATCAGAGCGTCTGAAGATCCGGAAAATCTGTGCGAGAATGTCGACATCACTGCAGCACATAGAACGACATCACGATGAAGAATATGGATTCCTGATCCGGCCGCGGTGGTCTCGCGGTTCTAGGCGCGCAGTCCGGAACCGTGCGGCTGCTACGGTCGCAGGTTCGAATCCTGCCTCGGGCATCGATGTGTGTGATGTCCTTAGGTTAGTTAGGCTTAAGTAGTTCTAAGTTCTAGGGGACTAATGACCATAGCAGTTGAGTCCCATAGTGCTCAGAGCTATTTGAACCATATGGATTCCTGACCCGTACTGTCGCGGGAGATGAAACGGGGTGTAATCATTTTGAGTCAGAAAGCAAGCGTTAGAGCCAACTGTAGATGCAAATGGTTTCGCAGCCTCCTTCTCCCCCCCCCCTCTTTCCCCTCCACACCCACACACACACACGCGCACACACACACACACACATACACACACACACACACACACACACACAACACAACACAACACAACAAACGCGCGCGCGCGCGGAAAAAATCCGTGCACGCCAGTTCCCGGAAAGTCATGACGACGTTTTCCTTTGACCGCAAGGGCCCGCTGCTCATTGACTTAATAGAGCACGGCGCCACAATTGACGCACAGCGCTACGTTGGCACTAGAGATGGGCAAAGTCGTTCACCCTTGGGAACTAGTTTACTGGTGATCGCTCTTTTTTGGGAACCGTTCATTTTTACTCGTTCACCGTTCATTGTGCTTGGTATATGTTTCGTATGAAAAATTGAAAATTGCTAATAGTAACATAGGTGACTGAAGATGGAAGGCGCCAAGAGGGGCACTTGCCTCCCGCCTGGAGTACAGAGTTTTTATTCATAACAGGATTCTCACACACCTCTAATTTTCGCTTACCCAAGAGTAGCGTTATGTGGCTGATCGCAGTGAAATAATATAAGGTGGGGCACGAAAAACCGGCCCCCGAGAACAGACTGCTCGCCAATTACGCACGGTTGGCTTTCCATAAGAATGAACATGCTCTTTTACCTTGGATTTAAAAAAAGACGGAAAACGGCCAATTGCGTGTGCCGTGCCGACGCCCTTTGCATGTGTAGTAACAAAAAATCGTGCCTTTTTACAAATATTTCTCCTGCTGTTTATCGAAATAGTGAAGTAAACGGATACGCCGTTTTGTTACCTGAAAAGATGTATGTATTACATACCACGCAATTTGTATGTAATTTATGTAATTATAAAATACATTTTAACTACCGGTCGTGGACGCTGAATATAATACGAAATGAACCATAAGTGCAGAGTTTTTTTAAAAAAAGTTTGAAACAAATCTACAATGGCCGCGCGAAGTGAACGAAACGAACAACAAGAACTCGATACTGAACTATAGAGGAGCACTCGGCAGTGGAACTGCGACGAGTGGCCACGCAAAGAAGGACAGGTCCGGCCGAATCAGACCGAGACCGAGACAGACGGGAACGAGACCGGCCGATGTGCCGTTCGGGAACGTGACCGACCGTTGACGTTTCACATGTGGCTGAACACTTCCTGTTTCCTTAAACAACGTAACTATCCGGCGAACCGTCCGGAAACTTGGATGATGTCGTCCAGGTTACCGAGCAGCATACATCGCACACGCTCGTTGGGCATTTTGATCACAATATCCATACATCAACACGATATCGACCTTTTCCGCAATTGGTAAACGGCCCATTTTAACACGGGTAATGTATCACGAAGCAAATACGGTCCGCACTGGCGGAATGTTACGTGATACCACGTTCTTACACGTTTGTGACTATTGCAGCGCCATTATCACAAAGCGAAAAAAGTGGTCCAACTAAACCATTCATAATCCTTTTTGTACTACACGAATGTGTAATAAAAAATAGGGTGTCCTATTTAAAAAACGCAGTTGATATCCGTTTGACCTATGGCAGCACCATCTAGCGTGCCAACCATATCGCCATCTGGTTTCCCCCTTCAAACTAGACGAGTTTCGTTATTTGTAGTTTTTTTCGTTTGATGCTTATTTCGTGAGATATTTGGCCCGGTCACTATCAATGGACCATATATACGCCTTTGCTAAGAACTATACATCCTGAAAGACGAGCTTAGGTATAAAACCCTGTGGTACATGATAGAAACGAAATTAATGTTTGTCCGCAGCTTGTGGTCGTGCTGTAGCGTTCTCGCTTCCCACGCCCGGGTTCCAGGGTTGGATTCCCGAAGGGGTCAGGGATTCTCTCTGTCTCGTGATGACTGGGTGCTGTGTGGTGTCCTTAGGTTAGTTAGGTTTAAGTAGTTCTAAGTTCTAGGGGATTGATGAGCATAGATGTTAAGTCCCATAGTGCTCAGAGCCATTTGAAACATTTTTTTTTTCAGTTAGTGTTTACTATGATAAGCTACTATGATAAGGCTCTGATATCCACCTTACTAGCCAGCTTTCATTGTACAGTCAGAAACTTCTTATCGCCTCACATGTCAAGACATTATCACGAAATTATTACTTTCGAGACGAATTTGCTCCACAGCAAGTGCTACTTGGCTTTACACAGTGAAAAAGGCACAGTTCTCGGCCGTGTGGAAATCTCAAGGCCGGTTTCCTGTCTCATGAACTGGAAACTTTGTGGAGGCGGCCTGCAACACGTGTGAGTCACTTCCTGTTAACCGACAATAAAAACAAGGCGAGCTCCTAAGCGACGAGAGAAGAAAGAATCGTTAGGGTGTCGGCCTTGCGTCGCGTCCCATACGTACTCGTAAAGTCGCGCGGGAAGCGATACGGCGCCCGTGAGTTAGTCCGTTGAGTCAGACGCTAGCTGGCAGCTCGTGGGCGCGCGGACGCAGGTGTGCACCTAACCGGCCTGCCGTGCACAGTGTTGGCCACGGAGAAAAAAACCATTGTATAGAAGAGGCGGTAAATATTCCTCGCGCGTTCTGCGCCGCGCACGTATGGCACGCAAATTATTATTCTCGCCGCATAGCAACAGTCGGAGGAACAGGTAGACGTGGCTTCCTTATAGCGCACATACGGCGCTAGTGTAGCCCTCTTTAACGACATGGGTTTGTTTCTCCCACGGTTGTCGGTGGCATTTTCACAGGTATACTGCTGGACAACTTAAACATAAGTGTTTTGACAGATAAGTAGCAACACGCGACAGTTTGCTGGTGACACTGTAGTTTACGGTTGGTCGGTTGGTTGTTTTTGGGGGGAGGAGACCAGACAGAGAGGTCATCGGTCTCTTCGGATTAGGGAAGGAAGGCGAAGGAAGTCGGCCGTGCCCTTTCAAAGGAACCATCCCGACATTTTCCTGGAGTGATTTAGGGAAATAACGGAAAACCTAAATCGGGATGGCCGGACGCGGGATTGAACCGTCGTCCTCCCGAATGCGAGTCCAGTGTGCTAGCCACTGCGCTACCTCGCTCGATTTTACGGAAAAGTGACTGCTTGAATTGGACAGAATTCGTTTTTGATGTAAAGAATAGCGCCGTGCTCTGAATGTAGGTAAATCGCGAATGAGTAGGGAAGAAAATCCTCTGATGTCTGAATGCAGTATTAGCGGAGAGCTCCTTCACAGAATCACGTCTAGTAAAAATCTAGGCCTAACGTTGCAAAGCGACATGAAATGGAACGAACTGTTAAGGTCTCTTACAATGAAAGTGAATGATCTGTTTCTGGTGGTGGTGGTGGTTAATGTTTAACGTCCCGTCGACAACGAGGTCATTAGAGACGGAGCGCAAGCTCGGGTTAGGGAAGGATTGGGAAGGAAATCGGCCGTGCCCTTTCAAAGGAACCATCCCGGCATTTGCCTGAAACGATTTAGGGAAATCACGGAAAACCTAAATCAAGATGGCCGGAGACGGGATTGAACCGTCGTCCTCCCGAATGCGAGTCCATTGTGCTAACCACTGCGGATCTGTTTCTGTTTAATGTGAGAATTCTAGGGAAGTGTTAGTTCGTCTATAAAGGAGATCGTGTACAGAACACTTGCGCTACTGTTCGAGAACTGAGTAGTGCTCGAGTATTTTGGATCCCCACCAGGCTGGATTGAAAGAAGACATCGAAGCAGTTCAGAGGTGGGCTGCTATACATGTTAAGCGGTAGATTCGACCAACACGCGAGAGTTACGGAAATGCTCGCGAACTCAAATAGGAATACTTGGAGAGAAGAAGTCGACCCTGTCGTGAAATGCAATTGGGACAGATTGCAGAAGTATCCTACTGCCACCAACTTTCATCTCGCGCAAGAGCGGTGAAAATAAGGTAAGAGAAATCTTTAGGGCTCATACGGAAGTATCCTTGGGTACTAATTCGCATAGCCCTATCCCATTTGCCTCTGTTCACAGCCAGAGTACCAAGTGAAAGCACAGTGAGCCCGCCCTTAGATTTTTGTTGTATAAATTACGATGTTGTCAAAATTATTTGAGTCTTCTGCTATCTTGGTTCTTAAACTAATTTCACTTCACATCTACTTATTTAAAATTGGAGGAAGTGCATAAAATATAGTATTTTCCCGAGCTGCAGATTCTTATAAGTTTTGTTAAATCGTGTACTAGGGGCTGTAGTGAACTAAGTATTATTAGAGTAGGACATATGTTGTTATTACTATCAAAATGCTAAGCATCTTTGACACATAGAAAGTGTAGGGTCGAAGTGGGGGGAGTTGAGATTAGTAACAAACTTTGACTGCCCTCACGTCCCTCTCCCTCCCCTAGGTCCGAAGCTTAGGTACAAGTCCGTGTGTAAGAATATTTTCGTCTCATTTCCGCACAGTTATGGTTCTGTGGGAATCCTTGGGAGACATTGACGTGAGAGATTCATGTGGTATCAGAGATAGATGAGACAGGTGAAATACTGTCAGGTATCAAGCAGACTATATTAATTCGAACTGCAAGAGAGGCAGGTGCTGACAGGTGAGAATATTATCGAACTATCAGTTTAATGAATCTTGCTTGCTAAAATCTGACACGAATTATTTACAAAGTAGCGAAAAAACTGGCAGAAGCCGACCTCGGGCAAGATAATTTTGGATTCTGGTAAATTATAGGAAAACGCAAGGCAATCCTGACGCAACGACTAATTTTAGAAAGAAGATAGAAGAAAATCAAACCTACGTTCATAGCATAAAGCTTTTGACAATGTGACTGGAACACACTATTTGAAATTCGGAAAAGTATCATGGCTAAAATACAGGCTAAGTTTATTATGGAAAGGTTATTTACAACTGGAACAGATACCAAGCCGCGATTATATGAGTTGAAAGTTGTAAAAGGGAAGCAGGGAAGAAGGGAGTGAGATGGGGTTAGAAATAAATTATCGATATTTGCCGATGATACTGAAATTCTCTCTCACACGGCAAAGGACTTGCAAGAGCGGTTGAACGGAATGGATAGTGTCTTGAAAAGAGGTTACAAGAAGAATACCAACAAAAGTGCTAGTAAAACAAGGGTGATGGAATGTACTCGAATTAAATCAGGTGATACTGATTGAACAGAAAAGGAGAAACCAGAAGTACAACTTGGGGTTATCTATTTGGGCAACAAATTAATTGACTGTAGCTGAAGAAGGGAGGATATAAAATGCAGACTGCCTGTAGCAAGAAATGCACTTTTGGAGAGGTGGAATTTTTTAACATCTAATACAAATTTATGTGTTAGCTAGTTTTTTCTTAAGGTATTTGTCTGGACTGTATCGAGGTAAGGAAGTGAAACTTGAATGATAGGCTGTTCATAAAAGAAGAGAATAGCAGCTTCTGAAATGTGGTGCTGTAGAAGAATGCTGAAGATTAGAAGTGTAATTCGAATAACTAATGAGGATGTACTGAACCGAATTGGGGAAAAAGAAATTAATGGCACAACTTGATTAAAAAAGGAATCGGTTTATACGACGCATCGTGAGACATCAAGGACTCCCTGATTTGGTAATGGAAGTAAGTGTGGGTAAAAATTGCAGGGGTGAAAACAGTAGAGGGATAACCAAGGCTGCAATACAGTAAGCATGCTCAAATGGATGTATGTTGCAGTAGTTATTTAGATACAAAAATGCTTATTCAGGACAGCCTGTCGTGGAGATATTTTTCAAATAATTCAATAGACCTTGACGATGACTTATCTTAACAAAGTGTAATTATCCCCAACATAGTTGTACTTGATAATGTCTTAAAGTCGAGTTCATGATAATCATTTAAGCCCGCATCTCGTGGTCGTGCTGTAGCGCTCTCGCTTCCCACGCACGGGTTCCCGGGTTCGATTCCCGGCGGGGTCAGGGATTTTCTCTGCCTCGTGATGGCTGGGTGTTGTTTATTGTCCTTAGGTTAGTTAGGTTTAAGTAGTTCTAAGTTCTAGGGGACTGATGCCCACAGATGTTAAGTCCCATAGTGCTCGGAGCCATTTGAACCATTTGAATCATTTAAAATAAACAGGTTGTAAGGTCAAATCGCGGAAATATAATTCAAACATTATTCAAATCAGTCTTCGGACTGAAGGCCTCAACAACCTGCGGCAGTCGGAATAAGTCGTCACCGGTGTCTACAGATTTGGATCAGTTAACTGATTCATATCTGCATTTATTGAGGGTTTCCTGCTTCACATCTGTTGTTGAATTTCGTGTTCCTGCACATCAGTAATATAATTATGCCGAAAGTTATGAGAAACTAGTTAACAAATTCAACAAATTATTTGTAAACTGTGAGAGTTTTTGGTGTCATTAACTAAGAAATTGTATCGAAACAAGAATAATTCAGCTACAACTGTAGACTCCGAAAATTACTTCGCGATCTGAGGTTGGCCGATGCTGATACGTATCATAAGAAGGATTAATAAATATTTACGGTCTATTTTGTGTATAGAAGGCTTTCTCTAGACCCACAAATGCTAGGGAAGTGTCCTGCTTTGTTCCCATGCGGCTTCCATTACCAGCCGCAACGTAAAAAAAAAAAAAAAAAAAAAAAAAAAAATCAAATGGCTCTGAGCACTATGGGACTTACTTCTGAGGTCATCAGTCCCCTAGAACTTAGAACTACTTAAACCTAACTAACCTAAGGACATCACACACATGCATGCCCGAGGCAGGATTCGAACCGGCGACTGTATCGGTCGCGCGGTTCCAGACTGTAGCGCCTAGAACCGACCGGTCACATCGGCCGGCTCGCAACGTCTAAATTGCTTCCCTGTAGGTTACAGCAAATTGAAAAGTGCTCAAAAGCGAACATCTCGACCGCCGTACGTCTTGGGAACCAGATACCTCTGCAGGAACCCTTACGTGAGGCTTCACCTGTGGCGTCAGAAGGTGGTAATCTGCATGGTTTACTACGCCCGATCGTGCTGGGGCAGACCGCTTTTACGGCCTCATTTCCGAACGCGTTACGAGCCGCCGTGGAGCCCGTAACCACCACCTGACGTCGCATACAGCCGAGCAAACTTTCCTGCGCTAATTAAGGGCGCCTAAACTGCTTTAACCCAGTAACGCAACCAGACTTTTTTTAACTGCCATCAAAATCGCTTATGACCACCTGCACCAGTAACATACTGTGCAAATGTCTCTTTTGTCCTTCAATAAACTGCTTCACAAGCGTTTTGATCAACCTGTTAGGTGCTACAACACATGTTTATCTGCGCGCGTTTTTTACCTGGAAAAGCGTGAAGATCTGGCCAGGGTGGCACCACCGTCTTGTTTACGTACGAGAAACACGAAGCGAAGGTCGCAAAAACCTATGTTCCAGCACCCTTACTATTGGAGCACTGTAACACGCTACACAGCTACAGGGTGTTTCAAAAATGACCGGTATATTTGAAACGGCAATAAAAACTAAACGAGCAGCGATAGAAATACACCGTTTGTTGCAATATGCTTGGGACAACAGTACATTTTCAGGCGGACAAACTTTCGAAATTACAGTAGTTACAATTTTCAACAACAGATGCCGCTGCAAGACATGTGAAAGATATAGAAGACAACGCAGTCTGTGGGTGCGCCAATCTGTCCGTCGTCTTTCTGCTGTAAGCGTGTGCTGTTCACAACGTGCAAGTGTGCTGTGGACAACATGGTTTATTCCTTAGAACAGAGGATTTTTCTGGTGTTGGAATTCCACCGCCTAGAACACAGTGCTGTTGCAACAAGACGAAGTTTTCAACGGAGGTTTAATGTAACCAAAGGACCGAAAAGCGATACAATAAAGGATCTGTTTGAAAAATTTCAACGGACTGGGAACGTGACGGATGAACGTGCTGGAAAGGTAGGGCGACCGCGTAAGCAACCACAGAGGGCTACGCGCAGCTAGTGATCCAACAGTGGCCTCGGGTTTCCGTTCGCCGTGTTGCAGCTGCGGTCCAAATGACGCCAACGTCCACGTATCGTCTCATGCGCCAGAGTTTACACCTCTATCCATACAAAATTCAAACGCGGTAACCCCTCAGCGCCGCTACCATTGCTGCACGAGAGACATTCGCTAACGATATAGTGCACAGGATTGATGACGGCGATATGCATGTGGGCAGCATTTGGTTTACTGACGAAGCTTATTTTTACCTGGACGGCTTCGTCAATAAACAGAACTGGCGCATATGGGGAACCGAAAAGCCCCATGTTGCAGTCCCATCGTCCCTGCATCCTCAAAAAGTACTGGTCTGGGCCGCCATTTCTTCCAAAGGAATCATTGGCCCATTTTTCAGATCCGAAACGATTACTGCATCACGCTATCTGGACATTCTTCGTGAATTTGTGGCGGTACAAACTGCCTCAGACGACACTGCGAACACCTCGTGGTTTATGCAAGATGGTGCCCGGCCACATCGCACGGCCGACGTCTTTAATTTCCTGAATGAATATTTCGATGATCGTGTGATTGCTTTGGGCTATCCGAAACATACAGGAGGCGGCGTGGATTGGCCTCCCTATTCGCCAGACATGAACCCCTGTGACTTCTTTCTGTGGGGACACTTGAAAGACCAGGTGTACCGCCAGAATCCAGAAACAATTGAACAGCTGAAGCAGTACATCTCATCTGAATGTGAAGCCATTCCGCCAGACACGTTGTCGAAGGTTTCGGGTAATTTCATTCAGAGACTACGCCATATTATTGCTACACATGGTGGATATGTGGAAAATATCGTACTATAGAGTTTCCCAGACCGCAGCGCCATCTGTTGTTGACAATTGTAACTACTGTAATTTCGAAAGTTTGTCTGCCTGAAAATGTACTGTTGCTTCAAGCATACTGCAACAAACGGTGTATTTCTATCGCTACTTGTTTAGTTTGTATTGCCCTTTCAAATATACCGGTGATTTTTTAAACACCCTGTATATACGGCAATGCTCGACATAGCACAACAATTCAACGTTGACTGGTACCAAAGTACTTTGCTTCTGAACTTCATATTCTTGCGTCTGTACCCAGTAACAGTAGTTAAGTGATATTTAAAAAAATAGTACAAATGAGTTTCCTATCTCAGATTAAATTTCACATTTCATCCGATTTATTTTAGCAACTAATCCAACTTTGAAATTTCGTTATATTAACTGTGCAGTCATGTTGCACCACAAATTCTTGAAAACTTACGTCTGCCCTATTTCCTAAAAGCTACGATACTTATTGATTATGATTAAGTAAAATGGTAGCTCTACTTGAGAGCTATCCATGTCACCAATCACAATATCTTACTTAAAGTAATCTGTTCATAATTAACTAAACTGTAATTTAAATTGTTATAGTATAAAACTTATTGAAATTGTATATGAAATTAAGTAAATTCTTTCAAGTTGTGTATCGGGAAATGTAGGGCAATATGTGGCCCACTTTTTGGTGTAAGTACCGAAAATCATCCAATGAGTTTAATTATTGTTTTGTAAATCTTACATTTAACAATGTATTCAAGTGGCGCATGAATAACGTGGGCAGCGTCAGTAAGGATGTAGTAGTGGAAGTAAGAGAGAGTCAGTCGGTGATTCTGCATTATTACCTTTCGGAAGCTGTGTGAGACACTTTCGGAATCTGTCAGACGATAACATGTATCTACCATCAATTTATACACTATTCAGTTATAATAAAAACAAGGAAAGTTATGTACACGGTGTTCTATTTAAAAATTACTACATCAGCAACGACGGACTCTTGACTTTCTGAAGCAACAACCCCTGAAGATATCAAAATTGAGTATCTCATCATATAAAGCAGATAAGATATTATGTGAACTTTTATTTATTAACTGTGCTTGAAATTTTTTTAGTTTTCAGTCATCTTCGTACTTGTGAATGGTGAAGCCCCAACATATTAAGTTGCTCCGACGGTCTGATTGAGAGTTCACTATTACCACTGTCCAATTATAGACAGAACTAAAAGCTGTAAATTTCATTCGCGAATCAGCTGTTCGTGCGGGTCGCGGTTCTCAGCCGTATTTCATAATAATATGCGTCTAGCAACTAACAACCGAATCCAAAACGTCAGCTAACGTTATGAGATTCTTAATAAGTGTAGTTTTCCTGATCAATAACAAAAACAAATACAGAGACAGTAATGTTTTAAGATGCGCTTAATTTTAATTGCCGTTGGTGAATTCGGCCGTGAGGTTAGTACAGTTGCCCGGTTACCACAGAGGCAGAGGCTAAGAGGCGGGGCCACTGCGATGCTAGAGAATGTGGGAGGAGGAACGTTTTATTGTTTCTCTTCCAGTACTGACATCTCGAGGGAGTGGACTTGTATCGATCAGCTCGTATGGTATAAATTATGGCACGGAAATAACACGGATTCATGAATGCGCATTACAGATATGGTCATCTTCAAATGCTATACTTGTTCGTAGCCGCGCGGGATTAGCCTAGCAGTCCTAGGCGCTGCAGTCATGTACTGTGCGGCTGGTCCCGGCGGAGGTTCGAGTCTTCCCTCGGGCATGGGTGTGTGTGTTTGTCCTTAGGATAATTTAGGTTAAGTAGTGTGTAAGTTTAGGGACTGATGACCTTAGCAGTTAAGTCCCATAACATTTCACACACATTTGAACTTGTTCGTAGCAAAGAACATTAAATTAGTTAAGGATGTTATAATATCGCCCAGTAAGTAGAAGACACACCACGCTCAAAGTGTTTAGTAAGCATTTTTGAATCGTGCCTCATATTGCATGCATTCAAAAAGGATAACATTTTACGTCATGGAATCTTTGCACCGCTAACTACTTTTGCTTCACATCTCTGGTGTTTCACTTCACTTGCATTATTTTGTAGTAAAAGAAACAATTTTATTACCTCTGTGATTTCTAGTTCGTATTTTTATTGTATTTCCACGTTACAAGCACTTACGCTTGTGATTATTCTTTAACTGCGTGGGCTTTGGAAGACATCTTCTAACATCAGTGACTGAAAGTGAACAGCGCCAGGTCGATACAGATATGTCAGTATTTCAAAGTAAACCTTCAACCCTGAATCAACACTTTGTTTTTACTTCTTATTAACGCCTGATTTACTTATGGCAGGTCTAAAATTACTCGGAGCATTAAACATAGGAAAAATACTGTTTATTTTGAGACTGGTCTAGAGTTAACCTGAATGACCATGTAACTCTGTACTAGTGTTAAAACTCAAATATCTCTCTTATAGGGTACGTGCATTGCATTTTCATATTCACAGCGCAAAGATTGTTCCTTAAAATTTCGGGCGTGCGGCCGTATAAATTCGACTTCTTCTTCTAATATTTCTGCTGAACCAGCCACCTTCAGAGTGAGCCTAGGTTACTGACGTTCCAGTACGTGCTCCGTCCTTTTAACCTGCCGACCAGAACACTGCGCATGCGGCCACAGATACACAAGGCCCCAGAGACGTTGATCGGCGACAAAGAGGTATGACATATACATGGAATTAGATCTATGGGTGCGCTGTCGACCCACACGGTGATATCGACGTATCACTGCGAGCTGCACCGTAGCGACGTCTTCGTGAGTTCATTACAGAAATTGCGGGATTCCATGATTTGTCCAAGCTGAAGCCGCCATGTCCATTAGTTAAATTATGTCACCAACTGAATTTCAGTTGCTTCGTTCGCTACTGAATCCCAGAAAGATTAAGTCGAGGCTAAAGTTCGACGTTATCGTACACCATAGAGTGCCAAGTGTCAATACAGTGCTCTGCCACCGCAGATTTATTACACAACTGGACATTAAAATTGCCGCACCAAGAAGAAATGCAGATGATAAACGGGTATTCATTGGAGAAATATATTATACTAGAACTGACATGTGATTACGTTTTCGCCGGCGGGAGTGGTCGAGCAGTTCTAGGCGTTACAGTCCGGAACCGCACGACAGCTACGGTCGCACGTTCGAATCCTGCCTCGGTCATGGATGTGTCTGGATGTCCTTAGGTTAGTTAGGTTTAAGTAGTTCTAAGTTCTAGGCGACTGATGACCTCGACAGTTAAGTCCCATAGCGCCGAGAGCCATTTGATTACATTTTCACGCAATTTGGGTGATAGATCCTGAGAAATCAGTACCCAGAACAACCACCTCTGGCCATAATAGCGGCCTTGATACGCCTGGGCATTGAGTCAAACAGAGCTTGCATGACGTGTACAGGTACAGCTGCCCATGCAGCAGTCGAACATTTGTTGTATCCAGAAAGGCCCGTACAGGATCTGCAACATGTGGTCGTGCATTATCCTGCTGAAATGTAGGGTTTCGCAGGGATCGAGTGAAGGGTAGACCACGGGTCGTGACACATCTTAAATGTAACGTGTACTGTTCAAAGTGCCGTCAATGCTAACAAGAAAGTGATAGAGACGTTTAACCAATGGCGATGACGAATACACGCTTCCAATGTGCGCTCACCGCGATGTGAACCCAGGTTCGTCGTTGAGTACACCATCGCAGGCGCTCCTGTCTGTGATGCAGCGCCAAGGGTAACCGCAGCCATGGTCTCCGAGCTGATAGTCCATGCTGCTGGAAACGTCGTCGAACTGTTCGTGCAGATGGTTGTTGTCTCGGAAACGTCCCCATCTGTTGACTCAGGGATGGAGACGTGGCTGCGCGATCCGTTACAGCCATGCGGATAAGATGCCTGTCATCTCGACTGCTAGCGATACGAGGCCGTTGGGATTCAGCACGGCCTTCCGTATTACCGTCCTTAACCCACCGATACCCTATTCTGCTAACAGTCATTGGATCTCGACCAACGCGAGTAGCAATGTCGCGATGCGATAAACCGCACTCGCGATAGGCAACAATCCGACCTTTATCAAAGTCGGAAACGTGATGGTACGCATTTGTCCTCCTTACACGATGCATCACAACGACGTTTCAGCAGGCAACGCCGGTCAACTGCTGTTTGTGTATGAGAAATCGGTTGGAAACTTTTCTAATGGCAGCACGTTATATGTGTCGCCACCGGCGCCAACCTTGTGTGAATGCTCTGAAAAGCTAATCATTTGCATATCACAGCATAGACAGTAGTGTAGTTCAGACACCACGCAGATTCCGCAGCTGTGATACATTATATGTAAATTGAAGGTGGTGGTGGTGGTGGGGGGAGGGGGGTGTTGGGGGTGTTTAGAACCCGGGATCTTCTCCTGTATGAGGCACTTGCGTTAACCACTGCGCCATCCGGGACACATCGTTATCGCAACTGCGCGGAATGTCCCGGCACGCCTCATGGTCGATTCACGTTCCCATCGAACGCCATTTATCGCCATCCCCTGCCCATATCTCCATGTTCGCTACTCTGTGATTCCCACAAGACGGATTTGTGCATCCGCGCAGAAGAAGGTGGATCCATTGTCCAGCTAGGCGTGGTGTCTGTTCTTTCGGACAGGGCCTGCGTATAGGTGGCGGTCGATGGGAGTTTGAGTCGGTCGTGAGGCGTGATAAGATAGTCCGCGAAGTTGCGATGGCGCAATGGTTAAGGTAGGTGCCTAATAAGCAGGGGATCCTGGGTTCGAATCCCGGTTCTGTACACATTGTCACTTGTCGCCGCTGATTCCCCGTAATGACCCAGTGCAGCTGACAGCAGTGATCCCCTCTCTTTCCTTTCCTTTCTCCCTCCCTCCACCTTGATTTTACATATAATTCACAAATGTGTACCTCAGATTTCCATTGGGAAAAAATATTTCAGTTGCAGCTAAGAAACAGTAAAGGTTGGTGCACACAACTGTAACCAGAGCGTCTGAAGCTGTTAAAATCTACATGTACATGGATACTCTGCAAATCACATTTAAGTGCCAGGCGGAGGGTCATCGAACCACCTTCACAATTCTCTATTATTCCAATCTCGCCTAGCGCGCGGAAAGAATGAACACCTATATCTTTCCGTACGAGCTCTGATTTCCCTTATTTTATCGTGGTGACAGTTCCACCCTATGTAGGTCGGTGTCAACAAAATATTTTCGCATTCGGAGAAGAAAGCTGGTGATTGGAATTTCGTGAAAAGATTCCGTCGCAACGAAATACGCCTTTCTTTTAATGGTTTCCAGCCCAAATCCTGTATTATTTCTGTGACACTCTCTCCCATATTTCGCGATAATACAAAACGCGCTGCCTTTCTTTGAACTTTTTCGATGTACTCCGTCAGTCCTACCTGGTATGCATCCCACATTGCACAGCACTGTTCTAAAAGAGGACGGACAAGCGTAGTGTAGGCAGTCTCCTTAGTAGGTCTGTTACATTTTCTGTGTGTCCTGCCAATAAAACACAGCCTTTGGTTAGCCTTCCCCACAACGTTTTCTGTGTGTTTCTGCCAATTTAAATTGTTCGTAATTGTAATACCTAGGTATTTAGTTCAATTTACGGACTTTAGATTAGACTGATTTATCGTGTAACCGAAGTTTAACGAGTTCCTTTTAGCACTCATGTGGATGACCTCACACTTTTCGTTATTTAAGGTCAACTGCCACTTTTCGCACCATTCCGATATTTCTTCTAAATCGTTTTGCAGTTTGTTTTGATCTTCTGATTACTTTATTATTCGATTAACGACAGCGTCGTCTGCAAACAACCGAAGACGGCTGCTCAGATTGTCTCGCAAATCGTTTATATAGATAAGGAACAGCAAAGGGCCTATAACACTACCTTGGGGAACGCCAGAAATCACTTCTGTTTTACTCGATGACTTTCCGTCAATTACTACGAACTGTGACTTCTCTGACAGGAAATCGCAAAACGAGTCCCATAACTGGGACGATATTTTATAAGCACGCAATTTTACTACGAGCCGCTTGTATGGTAGTGTCGAAAGCCTTCCGGAAATCCAGGAATACGGAATCAATCTGAAATCCCTTGTCAAAAGCACTCAGCACTTCATGTGAATAAAGAGCTAGTTGTGTTTCACAGGAACGATGTTTTCTAAATGTCAATAGATCGTTTTCTTCGAGGTAATCCATAATGTTCGAACACAATATATGTTCTAAAATCGACGTTAACGATATGGGCCTGTATTCAGCGGATCACTCCTACTACCTTTCTTGAATATTGATGTGACCTGTGCAACTTTCCGGTCTTTGGGTATGGATCTTTCGTCGAGCGAAGGGTTGTATATGATTGTTAAGTATGGAGTTAATGTATCAGCACACTCTGAAAGGAACCTGGTTGGTATACAATCTGGACCAGAAGACTTGGTTCTATTAAGTGATTTGAGTTGCTTCACTACTCCGAGGATATTTACTGCTACATTACTCATGTTGGCAGCTGTTCTCGATTCGAATTCTGGAATATTTACTTCGTCTTCTTTTGTGAAGGCATTTCTGAAGGCTGTGTTTAGTAAATGTGCTGTGGCAGCACTGTCTTCGATAGTATCTCCATTGCTATCGCGCAGGCCGGCCGGAGTGACCGTGCGGTTCTAGGCGCTGCAGTCTGGAGCCGAGCGACCGCTACGGTCACAGGTTCGAATCCTGCCTCGGGCATGGATGTGTGTGATGTCCTTAGGTTAGTTAGGTTTAATTAGTTCTAAGTTCTAGGCGACTGATGACCGCAGAAGTTAAGTCGCATAGTGCTCAGAGCCATTTGAGCCATTTTTTGCCATCGCGCAGAGAAGGCATTGATTGTTTCTTGCCGCTAACATATTCTCATATGACCAGAATGGCTTTGGATTTTCTGCCAGGTTTCGAGACAAAGTTTCGTTGTGGAAACTATTATAGGCGTCTCGGATTGAACTGCGCGCTAAGTTTCGGGCTTCTCTAAATGATCGCCAATCTTGCGGATTTTGCATGTGTTTAAATTTGGCATGTTTGTCTCGTTTTTTCTGCAACAGTGTCCTTACCCGTTTTGTGTACCAAGGAGGATCAGCTCCGTCGTTTGTTAGTTTATTTGGTATAAACCTCTCAATTGCTGCCGATACTATTTCTTTGAATTTAAGCCACGTCTGGTCTACACTTATATTATTAATTTGGAAAGAGTGGAGGTTGTCTCTCAGGAAGGCGTCAAGTGAATTTTTATCTGCTGTTTTGTACAGGCATATTTTTCGCTTTGTTCGACTGTAGCGGTTAGAGCTGTGGTGGTTCCCTAGTAAGGAGTGTGGTACAGGCGTTGGTAGGCGTGCTCTCAGCTCCTCTGCATTCCTTCTCTGCCGGGCGCTGCCTGCGCGCCGTCCTCGACTGCTGTTATCGGTGCAGCTAATTGTGAGTGACGTCACGCCGGTGGCGGCAGAGGTGATAGGTCTGTCTCACTGGCGTGCGGGCGTCGGCTGCGCAGCCACTGCCTATGGCCGCTGCGGGGCTGCTGGTTACCTGCAGCTACGGAGAGACGCCATGCTGCCAGATGGCCATCCGCGACTGGTGGTGAGTGCTCACTGCTCGAGGCGTATGATTCCGCGCTCATATCCGCTTATCTCGCCCTCCATATCGTGGGCGGTTGTTCTGGAAGAGGAGTGCTTCTCTGTGGTCTCCACTTGAACTATATAGCTAAAGATCTGTTTACAATAAATAATTGTTGTAGTACGTACTCCTGTGTGTGTGTGTGTGTGTGTGTGTGTGTGTGTGTGTGTGTGTGTGTGTTTGTGTGTGTGTCGCGGAGCCCACTTTTTACGATACTAAACTCGTTTTCTTTGTGACAAATGTACACTCCTGGAAATTGAAATAAGAACACCGTGAATTCATTGTCCCAGGAAGGGGAAACTTTATTGACACATTCCTGGGGTCAGATACATCACATGATCACACTGACAGAACCACAGGCACGTAGACACAGGCAACAGAGCATGCACAATGTCGGCACTAGTACAGTGTATATCCACCTTTCGCAGCAATGCAGGCTGCTATTCTCCCATGGAGACGATCGTAGAGACGCTGGATGTAGTCCTGTGGAACGGCTTGCCATGACATTTCCACCTGGCGCCTCAGTTGGACCAGCGTTCGTGCTGGACGTGCAGACCGCGTGAGACGACGCTTCATCCAGTCCCAAACATGCTCAATGGGGGACAGATCCGGAGATCTTGCTGGCCAGGGTAGTTGACTTACATCTTCTAGAGCACGTTGGGTGGCACGGGATACATGTGGACGTGCATTGTCCTGTTGGAACAGCAAGTTCCCTTGCAGGTCTAGGAATGGTAGAACGATGGGTTCGATGACGGTTTGGATGTACCATGCACTATTCAGCGTCTCCTCGACGATCACCAGAGGTGTACGGCCAGTGTAGGAGATCGCTCCCCACACCATGATGCCGGGTGTTGGCCCTGTGTGCCTCGGTCGTATGCAGTCCTGATTGTGGCGCTCACCTGTACGGCGCCAAACACGCATACGACCATCATTGGCACCAAGGCAGAAGCGACTCTCATCGCTGAAGACGACACGTCTCCATTCGTCCCTCCATTCACGCCTGTCGCGACACCACTGGAGGCGGGCTGCACGATGTTGGGGCGTGAGCGGAAGACGGCCTAACGGTGTGCGGGACCGTAGCCCAGCTTCATGGAGACGGTTGCAAATGGTCCTCGCCGATACCCCAGGAGCAACAGTGTCCCTAATTTGCTGGGAAGTGGCGGTGCGGTCCCCTACGGCACTGCGTAGGATCCTACGGTCTTGTCGTGCATCCGTGCGTCGCTGCGGTCCGGTCCCAGGTCGACGGGCACGTGCACCTTCCGCCGACCACTGGCGACAACATCGATGTGCTGTGGAGACCTCACGCCCCACGTGTTGAGCAATTTGGCGGTACGTCCACCCGGCCTCCCGCATGCTCACTATACGCCCTCGCTCAAAGTCCGTCAACTGCACATACGGTTCACGTCCACGCTGTCGCGGCATGCTACCAGTGTTAAAGACTGCGATGGAGCTCCGTATGCCACGGCAAAATGGCTGACACTGACGGCGGCGGTGCACAAATGCTGCGCAGCTAGCGCCATTCGACGGTCAACACCGCGGTTCCTGGTGTGCCCGCTGTGCCGTGCGTGTGATCATTGCTTGTACAGCCCTCTCGCAGTGTCCGGAGCAAGTATGGTGGGTCTGACACACCGGTGTCAATGTGTTCTTTTTTCCATTTCCAGGAGTGTATATCTTCAAGAGCTGAGCGTAACAATTGCGACTCAAATTATTATTTACATATTATTAAATTCTCGTCATCAAAACTGTCGGCTTTGTTTACGTTTCAAAATATCGTCGATGATTTTAGGTTATAGCGCCATGTTGTTTACATCGCTTGTCGCGTCTCAAAGCCGACTGCATGTGTCACAGTTTTCTCTTTATCCTCGGAAAACTCTAGAGATCCGACCAGCAGACTGGAAAACATACGCCGCTAAAAGTCACCAACTGCATTTGGTTCCTGTAGTCCGTTGGTCCGTACTGCGAAATCACGCGGCACGATTTTTGTTAACATTTCAATGTTGCCACGTCTCTAAAGTCAAATGTCGTTTTCAGCGTGGAGGTATAATAAGGTGAGGAAAGGCTACAGACTTACGCTGTATATTGCTTTGAAGCCGTCGCTGCCATGTTAATAGCCCTAAACATTAGCAGACTGCTGTCTGCAATTACTTTTTGTTCGTAATTTCTGTCGTGTTAAGGAAGCAGTTATTTTAACTAATAAATATTAACTGCTCCCGCGAATATTACAGAGTCAGGAAGGCAGTTTTAGACGTTTTCTGATGCTGAAGGGATATTTTATCCAGTAATACGGACATTTGACTTCGTTAATATACCAATCTTTTTCGAAGAACCAAGAAGTGAAGTAGGAGATGTCAAAAGGCTGCTTTCGTAATCTAGCAGTTTCCTTAATATGGAATAACAAAACTGATGCTCCGTCTATGTCTTCTTCGCGAAAATGCTGGGAACATATTTTGCTATGTCTCGACGGTTCGTAATATTACCATCTCACTGCGTTCTACCAGAACGCTCTTCGAGCTGTATTGATAGGAAATGTAAAGTCAAATCATGGAAATAAGGTAACTAGCGCAACTGAAATTCATGTATATAAAAGAAAACATCACTTGAACGAGTCCATTTACGAATGATATCTCATTCCTTTGCACTTTTAAACTATAATCAGAACGACTTCTATACCTGTAAATGTGGCAAGGTGGCATTTTTTTTTATCAAAACACTTCCACCAGAAGTGGGGCTACTAATATCGCTGAAGTCTGCTTCAGGTTCGTGACGTCATGACAACACCGCTTTTGTACTTCCATTGGTTTTGGTCACGTTACTTCGCTGGCGCCACCAGCCTTTTGTGGTTCACAGTTCACAACCGACGAATAGTGCCGCCAGCTATTAAGGAGCATTCTTTCGCTGTACGAAGTATAACTACTTCTACCGATAACAATCTCCCAAAAAGACAGCGGTGGACAACTATTCAAAGTACTAATCGCACTCTGTAAGTTTGTATTTTGCAGAAGATACTGGTAGCGAACGCTTGCGGTCTGCTCGCAGTCGCAGCACGTTGGCTGCTGGGACAAGCCCCGCCTCCGTCTTTCAGAACTGCCAACGTATAGGTTGTAAAAGAAACGAATATGTAATGGGCTAGCACATCGCAAAACGGAAATGAAAGTTGATGGCGAGTCGCTGGACGGACCAATTCAGAAACTTCGCTGATTTTTCTGAATAATAATAGTAATAACGACAAAATGCAACACTGCAAAAATACCAATGGCTACTTAGTGCTACGGCGCAGAATATTGTTACTCCTCACCCACAATATTATTGCGCTTGCCCGTTATCAGAAACATGCGATGTCGTTAAAGAAGTACAGTGGTAACTAAGCAAAACATATCGCTCAGTCGAAGCTTTCGGGTCAGCTGTGCGTATATTATCAATTTCGATTATGCACTGAATAACGATAAGCCGACCGAAAAGCCCTCTCTCCCAGGTCTACAATATTGTGGAGATAAGGAAAGGACAGAACACACTTTATTGTCTATAACAAATCATACAATCACCGTTGATCTTTATTTTACAATTGCCATTGCCGACTTTCGCCAATATAAACAGGTACTCATCAGCATTTAACTTCTTCTTCCTTCTCGTAGTCAATACAAATGGCATGCTTGGAACAAGAGTACCATACGGCTGCTTAGCCAAAAGTCCTGTAGTCTCAGCAATACTCCATGTCTTCCAAGCCAAAATGTTAGCAGCTGGAAATGCTTCAAGGCCACCATAATCTGCTTGATTGCCCCATACAATAGCAAGTGCGAGCCAGGTACTACCTCCAAACACTGCTGGAACATCACACGTGAAGTTCAGATGGAGTTCACGAAAAACATTTGGACCTCCAATAAATTGCTGCTTATTAAATTGACCAGCCAAGTAAATATCAATCGCCTTCAAACTGCGATACACAGGTACACTGGTACGTAGCTAAGGTTAGAAACATTATGATGTCAGCCGGCTGTTGTCGATCAGAAAAGGACCACGTAATAGTGCCCAAGTAGGAGGTAAAGCTACACACAAAAGCACAAGTTTTCACGGAATGAAATGTAATTTATTGGATAGACCTCGTCAAGACTGACATCTTTTAATAAACACCATCTCCAGATAGCTAATGGCTTCACTTTCAAACATGATGTGTCTACCTAGCGCGCACGTGCATCTATATCACTAAAAAATTATCCTGGAATCCGATATCCGGGGTCAGATGCAGCGTAGCTGCAACAAAAATTCTATTTTCAAAAGTTCTCGTAATTATTGGACGAACTGAAAAATTTAAAATGTTGTCATAATGCTATCATTAACAAGTATAATCCTATGTTAAAAGTTCAACACAATAACACAAGTATTATAGTTGGAAACTGTGTGATTGTCATGAGGCAGCGAAACTAACTGCGGACAATAGTGAGGTAGCAAAAGTCATGGGATACACTCTAATATGGTGTCGGACCTCCTTTTGGCCGGCGTAGTGCAGCAACTCGACATGGCATGGACTCAACATGTCGTTCGAAATCCCCTGTAGAAATACTGAGCCATGCTCTCTCTGTAACCGCCCATAATTGCGGAAGTGATGCCGGTGCATGATTTTGTGCATAAACTGACTTCTCGACTACTACTACTACTACTACTACTACTACTATACGTGATCAGGCCCAGTGGACTGCACGCATCTACAACTTTCCTCCTCTACTGTATTCTGTCCATTGCTGCTATCCGCCATTCGTCCACATCTATCCACATTTGTTTTAAATCTTCATGGAGTCCATCCCTCCAACGCTTCTTGGGTCTCCCTGGCGGTCTCTTTCCTGTAGGTGTGAAATCCAGGAGCTTCCGAGGCCATCTGTGATCCTTCATCCGGGCTACATGGCCGGCCCACTGCATTCGTTTGGCTTTCACAGCTCCTGCTATGTTGGGTTCCTGGTATAGTTCCTCAAGCTCTTGGTTGTATCTGATCCTCTATTCCCCTGTATCTGCATCCACAACCGGACCGAAGATCTTCCGAAGCACTTTTTTCTCAAAGACAAGGAGCTTATGGAAGTCCTGTTTCCGGATACTCCATGTCTCACAGCCATATAGAACAACAGGCTGGATCAGGGTTTTGTACAGTCGAATCTTGAACTGTCTGGAGAGATATTTGGATCGAAGCAGTTGTGCTAGGCTGTGGTTAGATCGGTTTCCTGCTTGTATTCTGGCATTGATCTCTGCTCCACATGACGAGTTCTCAGTGAAAAGTGCCCCTAGGTATTTGAATTCTTGCACTCTCTTGTAGGACTGGTGCCCTACCTGCAGTGATTGTAGATGATCAGCAGTCTGACAATGACCACGCGTCATAACGAGGTACTCTGTCTTGGCTTCGTTTATGTTTAGCCCAAATTTGCTGGCAGCCTCCTTTAGTGCTTTGGTCATTTGCTCCAACTCCTCTTCCGACCTAGAGTGTAAACATATGTCGTCTTCTCGATTACGTTCTATAAATGTTCGATGCGAGTCATGTCGGGCGATCTGGGTGGCTAAATCATTCGCTCTATGGTCCAGAATCTTCTTCAAACCAATCGCGAGCAATCGTCTCCTGGAGAAATGGCACATTGTCATCCATAAAAATACCGTAGTTGTTTGCTGCAAATGGTCTCCAAGTAGGCGGGTATACACATTTCCATGCAATGATCAGTTCAGCTGGACCTGAGGACCCAGTTCATCCCATGCAAAAACAGCCCACACCATTTTGGAACAACCACCAGATTGCAAAATGGTTCAGATGGCGTTGAGCACTATGGGACTTAACTTCTAAGGTCATCAGCCCCTAGAACTTAGAACTACTTAAACCCAACTAACCTAAGGACATCACACAACACCCAGCCATCACGAGGCAGAGAAAATCCCTGACCCCGCCGGGAATCGAACCCGGATACCCGGGCGTGGGAAGCGAGAACGCTACCCCACGACCACGAGATGCGGGCTTAGACGATGGCATGAACAGTTCCGAGAAAGAGGTTGTCTGTGTAAAGGAATTGCAAGAATTTTTAAATCGAAAGCTTACTGAACGATGTATCGGTCGCACAGGACCAAATGTTACAGCCTTACGTTGCTGATCTCCGGGGTCACCGGACCTGACTGTATGTGACTATTTCTTGTCGGTGTTAACAAAAGACTGTTAATGTGCCTCCGTTACCAACAACAGTGAATGAACTGAGACACCGCGTAGCAGCTGTGGAAGCTGTGACTCAAGACATGTTCGCTGCAGTGTAGGAGCAATTTGAAACCCGCATTCACTTATGCCGTGCATCTCATGGCGGGCGTATTGAACACCTATGAAAACGTATGAAAAAAAACTTTTTGAGTTCCCCGTTCATCAAAAAACAAAATTCATTTATATATTTATTAGTTTCAGAACATAGACGTGCGGATGATTCTGATACACATGGTATTCTTTGAGTGCGATACGTCGTTGCCGCCGGTTTTTCTACTAAGGGCGTCGCCACCAGCCGTATCTCGGAGGGCAACAGATGTGGAGGGCGGCGCAAGCGTCATCTTGCGGTACGGAGGCATATAATTGTAGGACGACGATCTGCAGCCTTGGCTTCACTTTTCAGCGGAACTCAGCAGCAACATCGTTCTCCTGAAGACAGCGGACAGATAGATCGCCGAATATCGAATGATGTTGATTTCAGAATCCGACAGCGAACCCGAAGAGAGTATCTAGTACTTTGTAGCAGCTCCTCTACAGAGGAAAGTCCACTGGACCTGACGGGATACCAATTCGATTCTACACAGAGTACGCGAAAGAACTTGCCCTCCTTCTAACAGCCGTGTACCGCAAGTCTCTAGAGGAACGAAAGGTTCCAAATGTTTGGAAAAGAGCACAGGTAGTCCCAGTCTTCAAGAAGGGTCGTCGAGCAGATGCGCAGAACTATAGGCCTATATCTCTGCCATCGATCTGTTGCAGAATTTTGGAAAATGTTTTCTGCTCGCGTATCATGTCATTTCTGGAAACCCAGAATCTACTCTGTAGGAATCAACATGGATTCCAGAAACAGCGATCGTGTGAGACCCAGCTCGCTTTATTTGTTCATGAGATCCCAGAAAATATTAGATACAGGCTCCCAGGTAGATGCAATTTTCCTTGACTTCCGGAAGGCGTTCGATACAGTTCCGCACTGTCGCCTGATAAACAAAGTAAGAGCGGTTCACGTGTGCGTGCAGAGCGCAAGACTGTTGTTTCTGTCGTCTTCTGGTGGCTCAAATGGCTCTGAGCACTATGGGACTTAACATCTGAGGTCATCAGTCCCCTAGAACTTAGAACTACTTAAACCTAACTAACCTAAGGGCATCACACACATCCATGCCCTAGGCAGGATTCGAACCTGCGACCGTAGCGGTCGCGCGGTTCCAACTGTAGCGCCTAGAACCGCTCGGCCACCACGGGCGGCACCAGATTGCAGAATGCCTTGTTGCCAACCTGGATCCAAGGCTTCGTGTGGTGTGCGCCACCTTCGGATACTACCATGAGCTCTTAACAACTAAAATCGGGACTCATCTGACCTAGCCACAGTTTTCCAGTCGTCTAAAGTCCAGCCGATATGGTCACGAGCTCAGGAGAGGCGCTGCAGGCGTTGTCGTGCTGTTGGCAAAGACACTCGCGTCGGTCGTTTGCTGCCGAAGCCTATTAATGCCAAATCTCGCCGCACTGCCCTAACGGATAAGTTCGTCGTACGTCCCTCATTGATTTCTGCTTGTCTGCACCGAGAACACTATGCAAACGCCGCTGCTCTCGGTCATTAACTGAAGGCCATCGGCCATTGCGTTGTCCGTGGGGAGAGGTAATGTCTGAAATTTGGTATTCTTGGCATACTCTTGTCACTGTGGATCTCGGAATATTGAATTCCCTTACGATTTCCGAAATGGAATGTCCCATGCGTCTAGCTACAACTACATTCCCCGTTAATTTCCCGTCGTGCGGCCACAATAATGCCGAACATCTTTTCAAATGAACCACCTGAGTACAAATGACAGTTCCGCCAATGTACCGCCCTTTCATACCTTGTTCAAATGGTTCCAAGCACTATGGATCTTAACATCTGAGGTCATCAGTTCCCTAGAAAGTAGAACTACTTAAACCTAACTAAAGGGCATCACACACACCCATGCCCGAGGCAGGATTCGAACCTGCGACCGTAGCAGTTGCGCAGTTCCGGACTGAAGCGCCTGGAACCGCTCGGCCACCGTAGCCGGCTTTTATACCTTGCGTACGCGATACTGCCGCCATCTGTATATGTGCATATTGTTATCCAATGACATTTGTCACCTTAGTGTTTATTCGTGCAGCATTTGAGAGCGAGAGCAGTTAACGACTTCCAGCAAACTTTACACAGTTTAAAAGTTTGTCAAATTTATTATCGTTGACACCCCCGACAAAAGAAATAAATCACAAAAGCTTGTCGCTTAGTGTATTTTCTCTGTCCATGCAGTAAAACTTCAGCTTCAGGCGTGACGTTTTAATTTATTACTTCTTTACTATTCACGCTAATCACAACACAGTTTGCAGACAGTATCCACTTACACAACAATGTACGTTCAAAATTATATTATTGTACGGCTCAGAAGCCCGCCCGGCTAGCCGCACGGTCCAACGCGCTGTTTCCCGAGCGGGAAGGCGTGCTGGTCCCCGGCACGAATCCGCCCGGCGGATTAGTGTCGAGATCCGGTGTTCCAGCCAGCCTGTGGATGGTTTTTAAGGCGGTTTTCCATCTGACTCGGCGAATGCGGGCTGGTGCCCAAACACTGTCTCCACGTACGCGTACACCATATTCACTCTACCAATCATTTGGGGTTACACTCGTCTGGTATGAGACGTTTCTTGGGGGTCCACTGGGGGCCGACCCTGGGTTCGGTGTGGGGCGGCGGCGAGGTGGGTGAACTGCTGTGGTCTGTTGAGGGGTAGTGAATCACTGAGGGCTACGGCAGGAGGAAGCCTCTCCGTCGATTCTAGGTCTCCGGTTCAATACGCAATACACCTGCGGCACAGAAGTTGACGTCAGAAGCAGTTAGAAACGTGAAAAACTAACTCTTGCTAAATACAAAGCACACATTAGTCAGTTTCGATTCATCCATTGTTTCATACCGAAATCACTTAGTGAATTCCAAAAAACTGTAAGCATAATTTCAAATCTTTCCTAAAAATTTTATTGCCTACATGCTCACAGGGAAAAATTTAATACGTTAACTCATTGGTACAGTAATCAGACATCTGGGATCGTTTCAGTCATGGGCGTCCGCTTCTTTAAGGAATCGGGTAATTACTCGTGCTCACTAAACCGCTAGAGGCGCCTAGAACAGTAGGCAGAATTCTGTGCTTGAGTAAGGGAACACACTTTGAGAATAAACTGTAGGCTTTCTGTAACCGGGGGGGGGGGGGGGGGGGGGATGGGTGTGACTTTGACTCCTGACTTCAGAAATAGCAATAATTACAATTTAGTGTGGCTCAATTTTTGAAGCAGTTGGACGCCACGTTTGCAACTTGCGCGTTCCTAGTGTACCACCGTTATCTAGCTGAGGAAACAGGACGCACAGCGTGACTTGGAATCCAAACCACATGTAGTTTCTGGGGAATCTTCGGATCATTGCACGCGAATGCTATGTTAAAGTCAGACTGAAAAAGTCCAGAGTCCGAGTGGGAGTCAATCAAGCGATCTTTCAATTTCCAAGCACGCATTTCACCAGTAGACCACCATGCCCAACTCAGGAACGACAATTCTCCTCTTGATCTGCCGTCTACATCTAGAAGGGCTGAAAGTTGACCACTCGGTTTTGCAAGCTCTCAAAAATGATCCACGAAATTGTTTCTACATTCACAAGTTTCATCCAGCCAACCTCAGGGCTAGTATACTGCCATTTCCGTGAGATATTTCCTGCCCCCTGCCAATTTCACTCCTTTGCAAAGTGTTGCTTCCTGTAGGGGCTGAAAAACACTGCAACATGACTTGATATTGAACTAATTTTCTAAGCTTACTTGAAGGTACGTAAGAGACTTCTGTACTAAACTATACCACGGAGCGATCCTAATTCCGTCTATCAAAGGTATTATCATTACGTCCAATCAAATCCTTTTGCAGTGTTTGCCTGACGACACAAGTTGCCTTCCCTGGTGATCGACACAGCCACCGAGCGCGTTGGCGCAGTGGTTAGCACACGGCATTCGCATTCGGGAGGACTACGGTTCAAATCCGCGTCCGGTCACAATGATTTAGGTTTTCCGAGTTTCAGGCAAATGCCGGGATGGTTCCTTTGAAACGGCACGGCCGATTTCCTTCCCCATCCTTCCCTAATCCGAGCTTGAGCTCCGTCTGTAATGACCTCGTTGTCGACGGGACGTTAAACACTAATCTCCCCCTCCTCTTCACAGCCTCTACTGTGTCACACGTGCAGAACTGGGTCACTCGTCACCCACAACAGAGCAACACTCATTCACAGCGAGGAGAGGGCCGTGATTATCGCCAGCTAAGAGGGAAGACACGAAGCGCCGACTATACGTGGCGCAAGAGGAACCAGAAAGTCTTCTCGCGTTGGTCCTACGCTTCCAAGGTCGGAGCCGCACAGGCTGACGTTGTCACAACGCATTGACTCACTTTTTATGAACACACAGTCATCAACAATACAAGGATGGTAGTTGATTGCTTTGTGACCCGCACTAAAGTATTAGATAATAAGCTATTACGCCTTATTCCCCAGCGAAATGCTACAATTTGCTTTTCTCTTCGTCTTTCCTTTTTAGCTATAAATAGAAAAAACAAACCTAAGTTCACTGCTTAAAACCATGTAATTGTGCAATTAGACAGTGGTGGTATTTAGTTGCCCTACGATAGATGTTTGGCCATAAGATAACTTCCTCTGGCACGCAACCGTCACACAACGCAAAAAATTCATAAAAAATAGATATTCTAACATGATCTATTTAGCGCAGGATAAAACAAAGATATGACAGAGACGATACATTTTTACATAGGGTACTAAATATCAACACGAGATCCAGCATTGTCAGCATTAGTTTATCAGGTATCTGAGATGGAATGATGAATCCATTTTTTCAGTGTGACTGTAAAAACACTAAAAATATAAGCCTCCTTTTCTCAACTTTGTATTCAGTGTATTATTTGCTGTCTTTTCATGGTTCCAAAAAATCTGTAATTCCTCTTGCAAATACATCATGAAACATTTGTTCGAATGATAGAATCTTGTTTATGTCTTTGAAAAAATGTTCAAATGTATGTGAAATCTTATGGGACTTAATGCTAAAGTCATCAGTCCCTAAGCTTACACACTACTTAACCTATATTATCCTAAGGACACTCGCTTCCCGGGCCCGAGTTCCCGGGTTCGATTCCCGGCGGGTTAGGGATTTTCTCTGTCTCGTGATGACTGGGTGTTGTGTGTTGTCCTTAGGTTAGTTAGGTTTAAGTAGTTCTAAGTTCTAATCCTATTGTGCTCAGAGCCATTTGAACCATTTATCCTAAGGACAAAGACACACACCCATGCCCGAGGGAGGACTCGAACCTCCGCCGGGACCAGCCGCACAGTATGTCTGTGAATGTATGGGTTGTATGGTGTACGTGTGGAGCTATTTAAAGATTCCTTATGTATGCTCTGGATTTGTACAAAGATTCGTTCCGTGTATGTGGTTCGAAAATCTCTGCCGGTTTGTGCGTAGAATGACTGGGGATATATCTTGTGCTGTTTTATATACACTGTCCTGTAAAAAGTATTTGGATATTGCTATGGAATGTGACAAGTGCTAATAGATGTTATGAGAGGTGGACCCGCCAGTATAAAAGAGGGTGGTGAGTATTGTGTTTTGATTAGAGAAGCAGTAACAAAAGGATGGGTTGCTCAGGAGAGCTCTGTGAGTCCCTATGAGAACTCATCACTGGATGTTACTTGACTGACAAATCCATGAGGGTCATTTCAGCCCCTCTAAAGCTGCCCACGTCGACTCTTGGTGATGTGATTGTACGACGGAAATGCCAATGAATAACAAAGAGTAAACCACGGTCAGGTAGACTTCTACATGTACATATACATTTATACTCCGCAAGCCGCCCAGGGGTGTGTGGCAGAGGGCACTTTATGTGCCATTGTCACTACCTCCCTTTCCTGTTCCAGTCGCGTATTGTTCGCGGGATGAACGACTGCCGGAAAGCCTCCGTGCGCGCTCGAATCTTTCTAATTTTACATCCGTGATCTCGGGAGTTACAAGTAGGGGGAAGCAATATATTCGATTCCTCATCCAGAAACGCATCCTCTCGAAATCTGGACAGCAAGCTACACCGCGATGCAGAGCGCCTCTCTTGCAGAGTCTGCCTCTTGTACTAGTGGAGAGGGACCTTCGATCATTGCGAATGGTGGCTGTAAGAAATTGCATGAAATCAGCGAAGGGAATTTCTCTTGAGTTCCACGGTGCTACCAGCAGTGCAGATAGCACAGTGACTGTGTAGGGAGTTAAAAAGTACGGGGTATAATGGTGAGTAGGTCCTCATTAGTCAAACAAATGGTTCAAATTGTTCTGAGCACTATGGCACTTAACTTCTGAGGTAATCAGTCCCCTAGAACTTAGAACTACGTAAACCTAACTAACCTAAAGACATCACACACATACATGCCGGAGGCAGGATTCGAACCTGCGACCGTAGCGGTCGCGCGGTTCCAGACTGTAGCGCCTAGAACCGCTCGGCCACTCTGGCCATAAGTCAAACACATCTGAAGTCAATGCAAAGCGACGCTTGAGTTGGTGTAAAATGTAACGCCACTGGGCGGTACGGAATTGGAAACGAGAGATTTTGAGTGATGAATCAAACTATACCTTGTGGAATCCAATACAAGGTTTTGGTTCTGGCGATTGGCTGGTGAGCGTTACCTGCTATCATGTATAGTGCCAACAGTTAAATGTGGAGGAGGTGGTGCTACAGTATGGTGCTACAGTGTTTTTCCGGTTTGGGTTTGGTTCTCTTACTGCGCTTAAGAAGACGATGAATGCGCAAGGATATGAACCCACCTGAGAGCATTGTGTATAGCATACAGTAAAGAAACTTATCTGAGATGAGGATTGTATCAGCATCCATGAGAAAGTGGTTTGTGGTCAAAAATTACTGAAATGTACTGGCCTTCTTACGGTACCGACCTGAACACAGTGGAAGACTTTTGGTATGAGTTACAACATCACCCTCGCTCCAGACGTCAGTGTACGTCATTCCGTTATCAGGTTTCGGCTCTTGTGGAATAGTGGGCTGCTATTCTTCGGTGTCCCCAGTGGAGTTCATTCCGTCATAAAGGCGAAGTGTGGACACACATCTAATTAATGTCCACTAATAGGTGTCCATATACATTTGATCAGTGCAGCCCTCCATATGGTGGTTGTGCATAGTATGGCTATTTTGCTAACTTATGTTGCAATTTATTGGTAGTTATGAAAGGTAGTCTGACTTTCTGGATTCCTAATTCTTAAAAATATAGGAAAGGTAAAAGTGCAGAAAATACTAATCGCATCTTCAGTTATCGACGTATCAGGTAGACTGTTATAAATTCAGCCCGCTGTGTTAGTGCGGTAGCAAGCTACAGAGTTCAGTCTGAAAATCTTCAGTGCGGAACTTCTACGCACAATGGCAAGAATCTACGATTGCCGCCTCTCTTGCTACCACGCACGACTTCACAGAGAAGCGAGAAGTTTGAACTTTCTCGACGCTAATCAAGTTAGGATTCCACATCGTCAAGGCGTTTCTCGAGATTTGGCTTCATGTGACATCACGTAGTTCCCAGAAATGAAGGATAATACTAAGTGGCATTGGTGTTGAACTGAAACTTGCACCTTAATGGGTGAATTGATGGCGCCAACTCAGGCAAAATTAAAAAACAAACTTTCCGACGAATGAAAATAAGATGCAAACAATAACGATACTTCAGAATTATGTACTTGAGTATTAACTACAATATACGGATTGAAGAAAACATGAAAAGGAAGAAACAATGCGATCAGAAACATTTCAAATGTGTGTGAAATCTTATGGGACTTAACTGCTAAGGTCATCAATCCCTATCAGAAACATTTCCGCCGACGTCATTCCAAACAGGCTTGATAGATTATTTGGGTCTGGAGATTTAGGAAGACATTATACTGACTGACTAGTTTACAGTTGAAGATATTCTTCTAAAAAACGCAACCCATTAATGGAACATAGTCTTTCACAACGGTAGTACCACGTATCGCATCGGCATTAAGCAGTACTTAAATCAGGTGATGCTGAGGAATTAGATTAGAAAATGAAACACTTAATGTAGTAAATGGGTTTTGCTCTTTGGGCACCAAAATAATTGATGATGGTCAAAGTAGGGAGTATATAAAATGTAGACTGACGATGGTAAGGAAAGCGTTTCTGAAGGAGAGGAATTTGTTAGTTTCGAGTACAGAGTTAAGTGTCAGGAAGTCTTCTTCTGAAACTATTTCTATAGATTGTAGCCAGGTATGGAAGTAAAACGTGGACGATGAACAGTTTAGACAAGAAGAAAAAAGAAGCCTTTGAAATGTGGTGATGTAGAAGAATACTGAATATCAGATGGCTGTATCACGTAACTAATGAGGAAGTACTGAATGGAATTGTGAGAAGAGGAATTTGAGGAACGACTGGACTAGAAGAAGGGATCGGTTGGTAGGACATGTTCTGAGGCATCAAGGGATCAACAATTAGTATTGGAGGGTAAAAATCTTAGAGGGAGACCAAGAGATGAAAGCGCTAAACAGATTCAGAAGGATGTAGTTTGCCTTAGTTACTCGGAGGTGAATAGGCTTGCACAGGATAGAGTAGCATGGAGAGCTATATCCAACCAGTCTTTAGACTGAACACAACAACAACAAGGAAAAAACGACGTTTTGTCAATGGAGTGAGTGATTATTTTTTTAAATTTTTTATGTTTATTTACAGACGCAGTCACATTCTTATGACACAGTCATAACCGGTTTCGGCCATACAATGACCATCTCCAGATTCTATAATAATACAAAAGAAAATTTTTATTAAAACCTGAAAATAAGTGCAATATTTAACTAGGCTTATTAATAATCTACTAAATTTATGCGAAATGCGTATAGTTCATACCTAAAAGCGGCATACATTGAACACAGGTCCATGCGTTGTCAGACATGATGCCTCAAACTATTTCTTATCAAACTATTTCTTTTTTAGACGTGACTCCTGAAGTTTGGTAGGGTGATTCGGATAACTAATAAACAGGTACTGAATTCAGGAGAAAAGAGTTTTGTGGTCCAACTAGACTGAAAGAAGGGGTAGGTCGATAAGACACATTATGAGACCCCAAGGAAAAGGTCGTTTACTTATGAAGAGAAGTGTTGGGGGTGAAAATAAAGTGGGAGACCGAGGCTAGACTACAACAAATAAGTTCAGTTGGGTGTAGAGTGCAGTAGCTACACAGAGATGAAGCTTACCAGAAAGAGGCCTATGCTAACGACAGATTTGAACACCATTTGAAAGCCTTATCGTACTATCCTCTTACATATTGTATCCACATACTGTCTTCTCAAAAGTATCCGGACACCTATTAGTGGAAATTAATTGGGGTGTATTCGCCCTTGGCTTTATGACGACTTGTGCTCTGTTGAGGACACTTTCAGTGAGGCGCATTAAAGTTTTTGAAGGAATAGCAGTCCTTTCTTCTTCAAGAGCTGAAACCAGAGAAGAAACTGATAATGGACGATGAAGTCTCAAGGAAAGCCGACATCCTAGCTCGTACCAAAGGTGTTCTGTTGGGTTCAGGTGGGGAGTCTGCGAAAGCCATCTCGTTCCAGGAATGTTCCTGTCGACAGAGCCTGGCCTCACAGACGCTGCTTTATAACAGGATGCATTGTGATGCTGAAATAATCATCTTCTCCGAAATATTCCTTTCTCTACAGAGTACGCAGTGCTGTAAAATGGGTTCATATACTTACGAATTAACGTTTTCTAAAGTGTAATAAGGGGACCATATCCTAATCACCAAAAACATAACAAGACTGTAATAGCGCTTCGTCTGTGCTTCAACGTCATCGTTACATGTGATGGTAGGTAAGTGTTCTCCAGGCTTTCACCAAAATCAAACTCTTCTATTGCAGCAGGGTATAACGTGTTTAATCACTGCTTTACAGCCATCCGCTGTCCAGTGGCGTCCCTCTTTACACCACCTTAACCGTCGCTTAGCATTGACTACATAAATTTGTGGTTTATGAGGAGCTCCTCGACCGTCATGCCCCATTCTTTCCAACTCCCTACGCACAGCCCTCCCTGTTTTTTTTTATTTTATTTTATTTTTTTTTTTACAACCACTCTCCGCAGTGCTCAACATTCTCTGTCTGCCAGCACGTGAGTTCTGCCTCATATTGGCTTAGCTCTGGTTGTTCCTTGGCGTTTCTACCTAACAAACACACCAAGCGTCGATGTGGACAACTTTAGTGGGGTTGGAATGCACCTGATAGATTTATAATTCAGGTGACATCCAATGACTGATCCACGTTCGAAGTCACTGAGCTCTGCTGACACTGCTCCTCCGCTGACAACAGTACTCCCCACCTCCTTATACAGTTCGAGTTCATCTCTCGTGACGTCTAATGGTCAGTTCTGCATCACATAGTGGTTCCCGGATTCCTTTGCCACATAGAGTATTACGCAACCAGTTGTAAGTATTGTGCCTATTGTGCATGTGTACTACTGGCCATTAAAATTGCTGCACCAAGAAGAAATGCAGATGATAAACGAGTATTCATTGGACAAATATATTAGACTAGAACTGTAATTACATTTTCACGCAATTTGGGTACACAGACCCCGAAAAATGAGTACCTAGAACCACCACCTCTGGTCGTAATAACGGCCTTGAACGCCTGGGCATGGAGGCAAACAGAGCTTGGATGGCGTGTCCAGGTACAGCTGCCAATGTAGCTTCAACACGATACCACAGTTCATCAAGAGTAGTGACTGGCGTATTGTGACGAGCCAGTTGCTCGTCCACTACTCACCAGACGTTTTCAATTGGTGAGAGATCTGGAACATGCGGTCGTGCATTATCCGACTGAAATGTAAGGTTTCGCAGGGATCGAATGAAGGGTAGAGCCACGGGTCGTAACACATCTGAAACGTAACGTCCACTGTTCAAAGTGCCGTCAATGCGAACAAGAGGTGACCGAGACGTGTAACCAATGGCACCCCATACCATCACGCCGGGTGATACGCCGGTATGGCGATGACGAATACACGCTTCCAATGTGCGTTCACCGCGATGTAACACGGATGCGACCATCATGATGCTGTAAACAGAACCTGGTTTTGCCATTCTTGTAGCCAGGTTCGTCGTCGAGTACACCATCGCAGGCGCTCCTGTCTGTGGTGCAGCATCAAGGGTAACCGCAGCCATGGTCACTCAGCTAAGAGTGCATGCTGCTGAAAACGTCCTCGAACTGTTCGTGCAGATGGTTGTTGTCTTGCAAACGTCCTCATCTGTTGACTCAGGGATCGAGACGTGGCTGCACGATCCGTTACACCCATGCGGATAAGAGGCCTGTCATCTCGACTGCTAGCGATTACGAGGCCGGTGGGATCCAGCACGGCGTTCCGTATTACCCTCCTGAACCCACCGATTCCATATTCTGCTAACAGTCATTGGATTTCGACCAGTGTGAGCAGCATTGTCGCGATACGATAAACCGCAATCGCGATAGCCTACAATTCGACCTTTACTAGACTCTGAAACGTGACGGTACGCATTTCTCCTCCTTACACGAGTCATCACAACAAAGTTTCACAAGGCAACGCCGGTCAACTGCTGTTTGTGTATGAGAAATCGGTTGGAAACTTTCCTAATAGCAGCGCGTTGTAAGTTTCGCCACCGGCGCCAGCCTTGTGTGAATTATCTGAAAAGCTAATCATTTGCATATCACAGCATGTTCCTCCTGTCGGTTAAATTTCGCGTCTGTAGCACGCCACCTTCACGGTGTAGCAATTTTAATGGCCAGTAGTGTACAATCTTAAATCATTCTTCAACGTTTGTATTGTTCTTTCCCTATGTAAAAGTTCTTTTTTTTTTAACCAAACTGTTGGCAGTATGGTTCTCTAAACCCGAGCCAAATAAAAATAAAGGTACTATCACGAGGCGCAGCATAAAATCAGATGCTATTGTTACTTTTCTCGTGTATACCACAATATTCCATAGGGCACGAGGCACCTTTGAGTACTGTAATGTAAAGATTTCTGAATCAATATTATCTTAAAACAAGAGTTACGTTACTAAGGTACGTTTCCGTTACGTTACAGTGCAGATCACACGGATGTAACCGACACAGAAATTTAATGTATTTATTAACAGTAGCAAATACAATAAGTTGTTGGGTGTGAGGTCCGCCAGTTATGAAAAACACTGTTTTTCTCAGTACCCAAACATATTTCGGCACCACTGTGCCATCAACAGTGGGCTTTCGTTTTTATTTGTTCTGCAATTTGAACATTTTTGTTAAATTATTATAAAATTATATGCATTTTTAGTTCACTCTGAGCACTATGTGAACATTTTTGTTAAATTATTATAAAATTATATGCATTTTTAGTTCAATCTGAGCACTATGGGACTTAACATTTATGGTCATTAGTCCCCTAGAACTTAGAACTACTTAAACCTAACTAACCTAAGGACAAAACACAACACCCAGTCATCACGAACAACAGATTGTTTCTTTTTGTAAATACCTTTACATTTGGTGTGCACTCCGAGCAAGAAACTTTCTCATCAACATAGCTTGGTTGCAGATGACAAGCTACCTGTAGTAATTAACACACAAGTCATCCAGGAAGTTCATGTAAAGGTATTTACAAAAAGAAGCGACCTGTTGTTTGAACTAAAAATGCACATTATTTTATAATCATTTAACAAAAATGTTCACTTTGCAGAATAAATAAAAACGAAAACCCACTGATGATGGCATGGTGGTGCCGAAACATATTTGGGTACTGAGAAAAACAGTATTTTGCATATCTGGCGGACCTCACATCCAACAAGTTTAACTGCAAACACGGCCAATACAAGGAGCTGCAAATCAAAATGATGAATACAATAAGTACTCGTTAGCGCTCTAAATGTGATGGCCGCTCCCCAACCGCTCTTCAACTGTGTTTTGGATAATCTAGTAGGGGAATCCAATCTTAGGCTTCAAGAAAAAGGCACCCACAAAATCAGATTGAGGTCCAAAGACTCTAACGTCAACCTCATATGTGTAGCCTTTGTAGATGATTTAAGGATACAACAGCTGAGAAAATTAACCTATTAAAAGTGACGGCGGAAAAGACTGGATTACAAATTTCTGCGAGATGACAGAAATCATAATGATCATTAAAAACGATCCAAAACTGATAGGCACAAGACACTCTAGAATCAACAGAATGAATAAATTTAAAGTACTTAGGGGAAATAACAGAGCCAAACCGTCGAGATAAAGAAGCTGACAAAACCAGTGCCCAGAAAATGGAAACGTCTTATCACCTGACGAGGTACATTTACAATAAAAACAACTATGTTTGTGACCACAGCTCGTGGTCGTGCGGTAGCGTTCTCGCTTCGCGCGCCCGGGTTTAGGTAGTTCTAAGATCTAGGGGACTGATGACCATAGATATTAAGTCCCATAGTGCTCAGAGCCATTTGAAATATGTGTGTAAAACAAAAATCGAACACTCAATACTGTCATAAAACCGCATTGCCTTTATGCAGCGGAACGTTTAGTTCTCAACGAAAAGGAACAAATTGAAGAGTTGGAGAAAAGGAAAGAAAGGTACCACGGAAAATACTGAGTCCAAGAAAAGATTGGGAATACATGGATGAAAAGAAGTAATGAAGAAATCTGCACCCATACTGAAAGAATGTCATATGCCCTCAAGAGAAGAACGTCGTTTTAAGGTCGCTTGGTTCGAATGAACATAGAAAGACAAAAAAATGAGAATGAAGATAACACAGTGAAAGAATGAAGGAATGCTGGAAAGAAAGACAACCAGGCAAAAAAGGCAAAATTACGTGAAAGTCACTTGACGTGTTCCGTAGAAGGCCGAAATCGAAGAAAGAAGAAGTAGTGTTCGGAGATCCTTGTCCGGGAAAGAGACTTTGAATGCGGCATTCGCAGCTTCCGTTATCCGAATTCTCTTCCAGTGACGAAGTAGCTGGCTGCATTCAGAGGCCATTCCACGATCTTTTATTTTATTTGTTTCGTTGGCCGCCTTAACTGAAGAGTAAGAAAATGAGGAATCCGTGGAGAGCGGCAATCCCGGGCGGCTGTCATTGTATGCGGCAAATTACCCCCGAAATTACGTTTTCAGCGCTGAGGAGGCGGTGGTGGGGTGGAGTTCGGAAGGAGGATGGGGATTTGTGGGGAGGGGGTGGGGGGTGTTTGGCGAGCCGGCCCACGTAACGGCGGGCAGCAGGCATCGATCTGGCCATCGGCTGCCGAAAGCCGCGGAAAGCCGATACTGCCGCGGTTTGACGCTCCTCCCAACATAGCCCGAAGGACTTCCACGCTTCAAAGCCACCGCGGACCTAAGGGAAGCGCTCAAAAAAGGCTTCGCCTATGGTTCGTCAACGTGGGCGCCTAAGGAGCGCGGTATAATCACTCGGTAACAAATGAAAGTGTGTTACGATGAGAGAAGGAAACAAACCAGGTAAAATACACTGCAGCCTGGTACACCCTTTTAGAGGTTTCCAAATCACTCAAGATTTATTGTTGCAACAGTGCATGTGGAGTACATGAAATGGTTCTGAGCACTGTGGGACTTAACATCTGAGGTCATCAGCCCCCTAGAACTTAGAACTACTTAAACCTAACTAACCTAAGGACATCACACACATCTATGCCCGAGGCAGGATTCGAACCTACGACCGTAGCAGCAGCGCGGTTGCAGACTGTAGCGCCTAGAAACGCTCGGCCTCTCCGGCCGGCCCTTCAAAGACAAGGTAACTATGACTGATATACCTGTAATTTTATTGATGTGCTATAAACTTGTGATAATAGCTGAAACCTTAATTTTGTGGTTGCTTCAGGATGAAAAACTGGTACTAACCAAAAGTCACGATTCAGGGTAATCATCAACTTCTGACCCTTCGCTCTCGCCGTCGCTGCTCCGATATCTTTCACTCTGGAAATTTTTGCTAGAGACAGTGAGCCAGACTTGTGCCGCAACCTCAACCCCATCACCGTCTCCTTTACGACATTCCAATATTTGTTTGGAGTCTATGTTTTCGCTGCAACTAATAGCAATATAAGACCTAAAACCGGTTATTTCAGAAACCAGTTCAAAATGGCTCTGAGCACTATGGGACTTAACAGCTATGGTCATCAGTCCCTTAGAATTGAGAACTACTTAAACCTAACCAACCTAAGGACATCACAAACATCCATGCCCGAGGCAGGATTCGAACCTGCGACCGTTGCAGTCGCACGGTTCGGCACTGAAGCGCCTAGAACAGCTTGGCCACCGCGGCCAGCAGCACATGAAATGAATAAATTTACATATCAATACCATAACCAGTTTCACCCATGCTGAAACACATATATTAGTACGTGGTGGAGCCTTCATGGGCGGCAGTGCAGGCGCTGACTCTGGTATTCAGTCGATGGTACAGATGGCGAATACCGTCCTGGGATACGTTTTGGCACGCCTGCTCAACTTGTTCACGTAGTTCTGTTAGAGGTGTTTGTTGTCGAGTCGCAGAGTCACTTCTCGTCCCATCATATCCCACAAATGCTCGACTGGACATAAGTCCGGAGATCCTGCTGGCCAGAGGAGTTTGTAAGGTGCCTCTTACGTGAGGAAACATTTTTACCAGTTTTAATAAATTATTGTCTCTCATTGATGTATTCACGATAGTTGGGGAGTGCTGAGTCCGTAGCCGGCCATGAGTCGGAGAGCATTTCCCACGCTGGCTGGCTAGGTGACGAAGCGACCATATATTGCGCGTAGTGGGGTAGGGCTCGGTGCTGGGCCTTAGGCCGGTATTACACTATCAAATTTCTTTGTCAAAGATTTGATCAAACATGTCATCAAATATTCCGTCAAATATATTACACTGTCATCATATTTTTCGTCAAAGTTCAAGATGGCTGACAACAACAACAACTTGTTATTAACCGCAGCAGTTGCATGTACCACAATTGCACTGTGTGCACATGCGGAAGAGAAGCGGGGGAAAAAAAGGAAACATACCTGGGTGAAGTCGTGGGTTTTACGACGACACGATAAAAGCATTCAACAAAACTTGTTACGTGGGCTTATAGTGGCGGACGTCGAGTCGTACATCAATTACTTAAGAATGGATGAGCATACATTTCTGTATGTGTTCAGTGAAGTGTATCCTCATATCACAAAGAACAAAATGGTTCAAATGGCTCTGAGCACTATGGGACTTAACAGCTATGGTCATCAGTCCCCTAGAACTTAGAACTACTTAAACCTAACTAACCGAAGGACATCACACAACACCCAGTCACCACGAGGCAGAGAAAATCCCTGACCCCGCCGGGAATCGAACCCGGGAACCCGGGCGCGGGAAGCGAGAACGCTACGGCACGACCACGAGCTGCGGACCACAAAGAACAATATTCACTTAAGAACTGCTACATCTGCAGAAGACAGGCTCACTATAACACCCCGGTTCCTTGCTACAGGAGAGGGTTAGGTTAGGTTAGGTCAGGTCAGGTCAGGTCAGGTAAGATCAGGTCTCCAATCTTCGTAATCTATTTTTGTATTTAGCGTGCCTCACGTTGTAAAGCGCCTCATCAGCTTCATACATCTCTATTAATTTTGTAGTTGTCGGCACACACCAATTGTATTTACCGGCAATGTTTGTGAAAACACTACAGACGACAGAATGCAGCGATGCTAGCGCTCCATGTAGTAACATGTCACATTGCAGTGAACAGAAGACAAGCGACTTCTTTGATCAAATCTACAGCGATGCCCTAGATTTGATCAAATATTGGACAACATTTGACAAAGTTCCCTATTACACCATCAAATATCTTTGTCAAAGATATTGGACAAAGATATTTGACAAAGAAATTTGATAGTGTAACACCGGCCTTAGCAACAAGCGTCTGCCTGGGAAATATACATGACGGGAACTACCGCCATCTTGGCGCCAAAGTCACCGATTTTGTTTATTTATATTTAATAATTAAAGTCATTTATGACAACACGAATACTAGGAGGAGCCTCTGGATGTTTAAAACTATTTATCATAATTTTGCCTCGTTAAAATTCACACCCGTTCATTAACAAATGCATATCTTAGTAAGTACGAACTTGATCGGAATTCTAGTAACTGTGACGAAACTAGTAAGAGTTACGGACTGCGCGCAAAAGTCGGTAGTCGGCGTTAAGAGCTCTTCCTGTCTTGTTCGATGGTAGCCATGCTCTCGGTTACGAGTAGTTTGTGACATGAGTGTGCCATTATTGATCTAATAGCCCACGCCCGGGTTCCCGGGTTCGATTCCCGGCGGGGTCAGGGATTTTCTGTGCCTCTTGATGCCTGGGTGTTGTGTGATGTCCTTCGGTTAGTTAGGTTTAAGTAGTTCTAAGTTCTAGATGACTGATGACCATAGATGTTAAGTCCCATAGTGCTCAGAGCCATTTGAGCCTGTATATCATCAGCTGAAGTTCCCCGTCCATGCAGTAAGATGGTCATCTATAAACTGAACAGATACGACAATTTTTAGAGTCGCTTTTATTATATTTGTAACGACGGTTGCCTACCTATCCAAATTCTTAAAAATAGGGTTTTTTAGTCAAAGCGATTGGGAGTAATGTGGTGCCTGGGGATCCTGTGTAAAACGAACTTGCTTTCGGAAAGAAAATGTGTTGCATTACTTATCGAACGCCCCTCGTATGTAGGCATAGATGTGGAGAGTGGGGTGAAGCCTCACGCATATAGGAAAGAAGACATACGAAATACAGTAAGAAATTTCGGAGAAAGAGCGTTCGCTATAGTGCAGCCTTATTGCTCCCGCCGGCCGTCCCGGTGTGCGGTCCCGCCTGCTTGCCGCAGAGGAAGCCCTCGTCGCCGACAATTAAGGCCGTTTGTTTGTCTGTCTATTCAGGCGGCCCCCCGCGGCCTGAAGTGCGCACCCGGGACGAGTCCTCGGCGCCGTCCTTCTCCGTCCCCCGCCTTCTTTCCGGCGGTCCGACTTCATTCTGAGAACTCGTCTGAGGTGTCGAGGGGAGCCTCCCGGGGCTCTTCAATCGGACAAATAATTTCGCAGCGTCTGCGCGATAATTGCCGGAGAGGCGACTGGCCACGAGTCGTAAGCTCCTCCCATTAGGCGGAAACTGACTCTCCGAGAGGCTGTCCCCTCTGAGTGTACCATCCATAAGAGTGGGTCTGTGCGCTCAAGGCTGTCAGTTTTATTGTAATTAGACAATTCATCAGTGGAGCGGATGGCAACTTTCTTCCAGGAATCATTAGTTTGTATAGAAATTATAATTTTTCACATGTTGGCTGTGCTTTTCCTCCCGATAATTGCTTTGATGAACCTCTCGACGCTATTGTATCTTGTTTAAGCCTCTTCGTCTCTGCGTAACAATTGCAACTAACATCCACTCCAATCAAAACGTCAGCCAATCCTTGGAACGAAAACTACACAGGGATTGTAACGAATTTCAGCCATCTACACTGCTCTTTTAAATGATTTTTCTTTTATAAATTATTCACGACGAGCCCATTTCGACATACTGCCATCATTTGGTGCTCTGTAAATACGTAAGTAAGTGATGGTCTTGCCCGCCCGGTTGGCCGTGCGGTATAACGCACGGCTTTCCGGGCGGGAAGTGGAGCCTGGTCCCCGGCACGAATCCGCCCGGCGGATTTGCGTCGAGGTCCGGTGAACCGCGCAGTCTGTGGATGGTTTTTAGGCGGTTTTCCATCTACCTCGCCGAATGCGGGCTGGTTTCCCTTATTCCGCCTCCGTTACACTATGTCGGCGATTGCTGAACAAACAAGTTCTCCACGTACGCGTACACCACCATTACTCTACCACGCAAACATAGGGATTACTCTCGTCTGGTGAGACACGTTCCCTGGGGGGTCCACCCAGGGCCGAATCGCACAATAACCCTGGGTCCCGTGTGGGGTGGCGGATAGATGAAGTTAAGTGGACTGCGGTAGTCGTCGTGGGCTTGTGGACCACTGTGGCTGCGGCGGGGACGGAGCCTCTCCGTCGTTTCTAGCTCCCCAGTTATATCTGATTTTAGTTGGTTTTTATGTATTCTATTTTTCTCTTGACAGCTTGGATGACAGTGGATCAGCGATATTACATGCTTACATAGTTACCTTTATAAATAAGTGATGTGTGGAAATTCTAATGCTTTATATTATTTTTATAGGTTTGGGTCAATTATATTTTTGTGTGGAATTTGTTTCAGTTTATTTTATATTTTTTCGTTTTTCCGTAGTAATCTTATAATTGTTTATGATTTATGTTTGTGTTATGTCTTTGTTTTATACTTTTCATGTTGTTATCGCTGTTACTGTAGATAGCTTTTTTTTTAATCTTATGGGACTTAACTGATAAGGTCATCAGTCCCTAAGCTTACACAGTACATAAACTAAATTATCCTAAGGACGAACACACACACCCGTGACCAAGGGAGGACTCGAACCTCCGCCGGGACCAGCCGCACAGTCCATGACTGCCGCGCCCTAGACTGCTCGGATAATCCCGCGCGGCTAGATAGCGGTCTCTTATTTATTATTTTACCTGTTTTTTATTTATAATGTGAATAAAGTTTTCTATGTACTTTTTGCGCTTTAGGTCGGTTTGTTCTTTCAGTAAATTTGTATGCTAGCTATATGCTTGTGAACATAACATTGTTTCCTCGAGGACGATCGTGAACGCTCCATTCTGAATTATATGGAGCACTTCTAATGATTCGTTTATAGGTCTCACGTCGTGTTTTTCTGGTTGTAGATGTTGAAAAAATGTGGATGGGTTGTTCTCACTCCCTCCGGTGTGCTCTTTGTGTCTAATTTTGAAGTTTCTACCGGTTTGTCCTATGTAGAATTTTGCACTGCGTGCCCCAAAGAACAAGAACTGTACAGAGGCCGGCCGCGGTGGCCGTGCGGTTCTGGCGCTGCAGTCCTGAACCGCGAGACTGCTACGGTCGCAGGTTCGAATCCTGCCTCGGGCATGGGTGTGTGTGATGTCCTTAGGTTAGTTAGGTTTAAGTAGTTCTAAGTTCTAGGGGACTTATGACCTAAGATGTTGAGTCCCATAGTGCTCAGAGCCATTTGAACCATTTGAACTGTACAGAGAGTTTCACAATTTCTATTGCTGGCCTGTACGGGATGCAGAGGGTACTTAGTAAACAAGTTTTTGAGAAAGTCGCTCATGTCAGTGGTTTTCCTCAAATGCAGCCCCCATCGTCGCTAGGATGAGTGACCATTTGTTTCTGCTCCGCTTATGCGAGGTGATTAAAAAAAAAAAAAAGTTGACATGCTGACATGGCACATCGGACATACAGCTATCAGTAATCGCGCATGAACCAGAGGTTGCAAAGGCCACGAGAGGGTGCTACGGTCACGAGAGCGAAGCTTCACGGTGGGTGTCTTCTTTACCGTTGAGGCTTCGCTCTAAATAGAGGGTGCGATGAACGTTCATAACGTGCATACGTGGGCGGATGTGAAGCCACTTCCTACACGTACGCTTGCACGCTTGCCTCACAGCGGAAATTTACCCTTAACGTACGGGCTGGCATTGTTGGAGACTAATTGGGCCGTACATTTTTCCGGTCAGACTCGATGCTTTGCACGTATCTATAATTTCTACGAGAACTGCTGCCGGACATGCTGAAAGATGTTCCCTTGCCTTTTCGTCGCCGTCGCCGCATTCAGACAGGTGAGGGCACATACGCAGGCAACCTTTCTCGGCCGCTGGATTGGTCGCGGTGGGCTAGTCACATGGTCACCACTATCACCCGATCAGTCCCCAATCGCTTTTTTTGCTGTGGGAGTATCTGAAGGGTCCTGTGCATGAAACACCTGTTACATCGCCGGAGGACCTTGTAAGCAGGATTGTTGCGACAGCAGGATGTCTTCGAGACGCACCAGGAATCTTTGAGAGATTGCGCCGATCGATGGAGCACCGATGTCAGGCGTGTCTCAATGTGTCTGGACAAAAGTATGAGTGTATCCTGCAGTTGTTGTCCATTTGCATCATGTGACTAAATAATAAATTACCGTGTAGGAGCCCGGATGGTGTTTGCGACGTCAAAAAATGGTTCAAATGGATCTAAGCACTATAGGACATGACATCTGAGGTCGTCAGTCTCCTAGACTTAGAACTGCTTAAACCTACTAACCTAAAGACATCACACACATCCATGCCCGAGGCAGGATTTGAACCTGCAACCGCAGCAGAAGCGTGGTTCCGGACTGAAGCGCCTAGAACCGCTCGACCACAGCGGCCGGCTTTTGTGACCTCCTCCGGTTCGTATGTGATTACTGATCCTTGTTTTGTGCCTAAGTGCCATGTCGGTTTGTAAACTTCTTTTTTTAATCACCCTGTATACCAGCTGGTTATAATTAAAATGAAAGTGTCAGAGTTCTGTAGGTACGTTCATTAAACGGTGCACTAGCGGAATATTCTGAAAAGAAAAAAAATAGTTCCAATTTCTGTCACCAGGTGAAAACACAGCGCTGTAAACAAAATGTGAACTGTTTCCTGTTTTCACATCAGTATGCTGTTTGTGGCTTGGGGAGGCAATTTTATTTCTTTTGTAAAGTAAGCTGTTGGTATAAAGGGTTAAGAAGGTTGAAGTTTTCGGTACGAAACGCAATCACTATTGAGAAGAACAGCTGCTTGTAAAGTTGTTTTATCAGAATAGCAGCGCTGCGTTGTGGGAATATCGCCGACAGAGAGAGCTGCGAAGAAGACCCATGTCAGTAAATGGGCTAAAGAATATGATCAAGAAATCTGAAGAACCGGGCGAATTAGATGGCGCAGCAGGGAGGGACAGCGGCAGCCATTCCCATGGCAGTTCTTGACGAAATTGATGAAGCTATACTCGACCGTGCGGCACCTGGCACACGTTCTACAGCCGATGCTCGAAATGTATCTTGCGAACTGTCTCTCCCTGGTCAACAGTTCAGAAGATTTTGCGGCGGATTTTACACTAGTATCCAAACAAGATTCAGAATGGAGCTCCAGATGAAGTACCAAGATAGGCTACAAGACGTGACTTTGCTCTTCGTTCTTTCGGCGCGCATGGTAACGTATGATATGTGTCTGGAGAATATTCTTTGGGCAAACAAGGCACATTTTGCTCTGCACGATTCCATGAATGTACAGAACTGGTGCATGTGGGGTTCTGCCCAGCCACACATTGTGAAGGAACATACCCTGCATTCAGCTTATTTAACTGTGTGGTGTGATTGCACAAGCATCTTCATTCTCGGTCCATTTTTCTGCTAGGAGAAGACACCTCGCGGGCCTGTTAGATGTATAGTGACATTTGCACGTTGCAAGGACCACCTCGTGCAACACGTGATTCCAGCATCCAAGAACACAACTGTGTCCGCACCCCTGTTTTCAAGCAAGATCTGGCAACACCATATGTCGCTTGCAAGGTGAAAGACTTGGTTTGAGAAAACTTCGGAAACGAGTGCATCATCTCGAGGCAATTTCAAGATGTGTGGACTTTCAGATCTCTCGACCTAAATCAATGTGACTGCTGGTTGTAGGAGTATCTGCAAAATCATGGCTATCAAGGATGCATCTGGACTCTTCCTCATCTGAAGGACAGCATACGATGACATATCTTTCTGATTACACAGGATATGATGCGAGCAACTGTCGACCATATCGTGTTACGGATGTAGCATACTGAAAACATGTTATAACTTGTGACCATACCCAAACATATGTTTCAGAACCACCTTTATGATGTGTTCGTTCGTTCCTCCCCTTTTCCTGCACCCACACCACATTGACTGCTTACAGCGCCGTATTTTCACCTGATGGCAGAAAGTTGAACTATTATTTATTCAGCATATTCTGCGTGCGCACTGATTATTGAACATGCCTACGATGTTTGAGCGTCCTGTGATGTGTTCAGCCCAGACTGCAGCGTTCCGAACAGTCAGTTTAATTATAACCACCGGGTACTTTATTTGCTGTATCTCGTGCTCGCTTTGCCATCAGGCGGTATTCAGTCTCGTTGTGGGGAATGGTCGTCATGTTTTGTCTCGTCAGCATATTATGTTTCCATCTGCTCCGAATTAACACTTCAATCTGGTTCTGTAACTGAGTGTTATGAATAGTAGAAGAGAATTTGCGCTGAGGCATGTAGACAGTCACCTTCCCCTCGTTTCGTATATGCGAATGGAACAGGAGAGAAAGGCACTAATGTCTGTACGAAATACCCCCTACCAGATACCTTCCAGCGCCCTCCTAAGTATGTGTAACTTGTGAAAGTGCAGGAATGAAGATGTGTGCGGTGTTTTGCATTTATTTGAGGGAATTTTTACCCTCGTCTCTCGAATCCCCGTTTCTACTAGGGGCCATCTCATCATAGGGAAAACCTTCAGTTTTGCTGCTCTCTCTCTCTCTCTCTCTCTCTCTCTCTCTCTCTCTCTCTCTCTCTCTCCGCCGCTGATGCTGTCCACACCTCTGGACGTCACATTTCACGTTCTTTACGGGATTATAAAATGAGGCTCGGATCGTAAACACTTCATGCTGGAGACTTGCCGGTCAAGGCACTGCGCGTTTTAACCGAGCCGGTGCTGAATTTCAACAAGATGCGAGCCTTAGTCCGCATTTGTCTTGACCTGTATTTAGAGAAATGATGGAGCAATGCAGCACGTTCTTTCTGACCTGAATCGCGGTATTACCTCAGCAGCCTGTTGCTACGTGTGCTTCTTTCCTTGACCCATACGACCTCCCTACGTTTCCCTTTCGTGGCATATTAATATTCTTTAGTCTGTAAAATGTTATTTATTTATACGTATGCATGGAAAAAACTGACAGTGCATATGTACGCAGCGAGATTTACTAGCTTTTTAAGTCTAAAACCAGGACCAAAAAAAGCTTAAGAGTTCATTTATCCTCCGTAGCACCTGACTTTACCGAGTGCTCAAAGTATTTCGTCAGATTTCCGGGGAAGCTCTCCACCTAGTCTGTCCTGCACTAGCGTTATCATCTCTGCTTCACTAAGGCACCCCACACCTATTCCCACCTGCTTACTGTAATAAGCCCCGCTCTCCCTCTTCATTTCTCTCCCCTCACACTTGCCTACATAACTAAATTCACCAATCCTGTATGCCTTATTTTCGTCACATTGTGCTATAAAGCTCTATAATCCCCAGTTCGATTCAGTGTTTCTTCCAGAGTTACTCGATCGACCCAACTAATCTTCGGCATTATTCTACAAAACCACATTTCAAAAGTTTCTGTCCGTTTCTTCTCTGTACTGTTTGTGACCCACGTTTCCCACATAAGGCTACATTCGAGACACTTTCAGAAAAGACTTTCAGACACTTATATTTATTTTCGATGTTAAGTTTTTTTTTTCTTCCAGTAATACTTTTCCTCCCATTGCCTGTTTGCATTCAGTGTCCTCTCTGCTTCTGACAACGTTAGTTATCATGCTACCCTAATAGCAAAACTCATCCACTACTTTAAGTGCGTCATTCCCTAACCTAATTTATCGGCATTCCATTGCTCTTTATTTACTTCTATTGATGATCATCTCATAACCTCTTTTCAAGACATTTTATACACGATGAGAGAAAGTGATATTGTCGTCATGACACAGAGATGCTGTTGAAATCAGTTAAATTTTGCGTTTTTCATATAGGCACATGTTGCATAATTAAGTACCGTTAATTGGGGTGAGATTGGTCCCTTTTCAGGATCCATTAATGTTTTATTTCCGTTTTCGTTATTTAAATTTGAGTAAAATTTAGGAACATTCAATTATATGTTTTTAAATATTGTAGGAATGTTCTGATAATTTTTGAAATAATACATCATTCATACATTTAGAGGTACAAAGCACGAACTTTGTTAAGTGTCTTTGGTCCATATTGTGAATAGTGTATTTGTAGATTCACTGCCTTCGCCTGGAATAATTCCGCGCAAGCCCCGTGTTTACCTGTGGATATATTCAAAGAAAGTGTTTGAAAATATCCGAAAAGTTTATTTTACTGAAAAAGCTAAAATTAATAGCAAAGCACTGCAGAACGTAAGGCTAAAAAAAACAGAATTTGTTTAAAAAAAGTAGATTGATAATGGAGATATCCCCGTGAAATCTACCAGTTATTACACAGTCCAAGGTAATTCATTTTAGCCAGCCTTTAACGTCCTACTTAAGGAAAAGAAATTAATTCTTGTACATTGAAGACTACTGTTTCACCCAACAGTGTAGGACTTGTTGACTTTTTGAGCCGCGCGGGATTAGCCGAGCGGTCTATCCGCTGCAGTCATGGACTGTGCGGCTGGTCCCGGCGGAGGTTCGAGTCCTCCCTCGGGCATGAGTGTGTGTGTTTGTCCTTAGGATAATTTAGGCTAAGTAGTGTGTAAGATTAGCGACTGATGACCTTAACAGTTAAGTCCCATTAGATTTCACACACATTTTAACTTTTTTTTCCCTTTTTGAGCAGATCCGCTCATTCACATTCTATAGCTGGCCATTTCTGACTTCTCAGAAACTTATCAATGCAGGAAGCCCTCTCTTGTCATCAGCAGAAAGTTTCCGTACACAACTCCTCCATGAAACAAAGTCAGCTTTTTTCAACTGTTTCTTTTGTTGTAATGTCAACCACAATGATTTATGAGCGACTTCCTCTGTTTCTACGTCTCAGTCAGGTCATCAGGTCCACTCGAATCACCAGTGTCAGCCACGACAGTTGTCCAGGTTGTATGTTTGGCTTCCCCTTCTCAGAGGCTTTCTTCAAATTATTAACAGCAACAGTCTGTTCAGTAGGCACAAGTAGATCTTCCTTATTCTTTTTTAAGCATATCAGGAATATCAAAGTCTTCAGCAAATTAAATTTTCTTATTTAGGTATTGTAGAAATACAATTCAAGTGTCAATTTCATCAGTGGAATAGCTGGATATTCGTCATTCTGAAATAATCGTCCCAGTGTGCTTCATTCAACTGAATCAACTGGAATACCGTGCCGCCCTTCGAGTCCTTATCTTTTTGGACGCTTTATCGCCAACCAAAATTCATCAAAAGACAATTGTAAACTCCATCCCTTTTTTTCCAAATACTACAGTTCATTTAATTTGAAGGCATCGGTTCTTTCGAAGGGAGGCAATTTAAAGATATATCTCGCACAGCAGAGGATGAAACCGTCAGCTCGCTGCGCACGACGTGCCTGTAATTAACTACCACAGAAAATTAACTACTTGCGATGGCAAGGAGCGTCTATCCACTAACTTAATTCATTAACAATACACCACTCCTGTGCACTCCTTATTCACACAGTCACAACTGAAAAATCAAAATTCCAGAGAACATGCAGTTTGGTTATGTTGCTTCTGTGTAAATCTTATTATCCGCATTAACAATTGGATGTTAACACGAATTGCTAAAGTCGGCATCTAGTCCCGTCAATTTTTCCTCTGATTCAAGCGAAAGATCCTCCATTTCATCTCTTTTGGTTGGTTGTTGGTTGTTTGGTTAATTTAGGAGGGGGGGGGGGGGGGGGGGAGGACCAAACCGCGAGGTCAACAGTTTTAGCGGATTAGGGAAGGATGGGGAAGGAAGTCGCCCGTGCGCTTTCGAAGGAACCATCTCGGTATTTGCTGAAGCGATTTAAGAAAATCGCGGAGTACTTAAAGCAGGATGGCCAGACGCGGGTTTGAACCGTCGTCCTGCCGAATGCGAGTCCAGTGTCCACTGCGCCATCTCGCTCGGTATATCTTTTAAGTATCTTTACTATATCCAGCAATATAACAAACGATATAACTGCTTAAAGACGTCTCACATTTACTTTCGCTTGTCCATTTCCTGCGGCTCTATCCCCAGATGTTTACTCGGCCGTTCTCAACATCTAACTCCCCAACGACTGCCGACTCTGATACACTACTACTACTACTACTACTACTACTAATAAAAAAGTCACTTGTTTGCCGGATAAAGATTACGGGTGCCGATATCCATTAAAGCGTCGTTGTTAAGTGTTTATCAACGAAGAAGAATGCCAATTGTAAGAAAGAGAGAGAGTGAATAGTGCAGTCAGCTCAGACAAAGGTATTGTACCATGTACTGTGTGTTAAATTGTGTAAAGTACAGAATGAACAGTTGTACTTTACTCATAGAAGTTAGTCGGGAGGGCCTCAGGCAGTTACTATTGACGAGCTTTAGAACTTTAACTAAGTGCCGTGGTAAGAGGGATGCTGAACACTGAACGCCCTGTTGTCAAAAATGGTTCAAATGGCTCTGAGCACTATGGGACTTAACATCTATGGTCATCAGTCCCTAGAACTTACAACTACTTAAACCTAACTAACCTAAGGACATCACACAATACCCAGCCATCCCGAGGCAGAGAAAATCCCTGACCCCGCCGGGAATCGAACCCGGGAACCCGGGCGTGGGACGCGAGAACGCTACCGCACGACCACGAGATGCGGGCCCTGTTGTCACTTACTAACTTTTAACTGCAAAGCTATTGCGTGGTACAGTCACAGAATGAACTGCAACTGATTAAATAAGAACAGTTAATGAATTTTATACTTTATTAAGATAAATGAATTATTGAATTTTTTTCACTAATTAGACAACTTGCTTTGCTTTCTCACTACAATGTCCTGGTTTCAATCCCAAACCTTTCGGGATTGTCTCATGAAGAGAGGGCTGTGATGTCATAGGACCCATAAATTAGAAAGACGAAAACTAATAATGGCAAATGTTGCGTATTACCAACTGTTTGGCCAACAAAAGAAAATAATCATATTTTTGCTTTGGACACTGATTTTTGAAAGGAAATTTTTGGAGCCACACATTGCTGTCGAAGGCTTAAGTTGGGGGAATATGTTTGGTTGTTCTTGAAATTAAGTGTGTAAATGTAATAGTCACACCAGTCACGATACTGATGCCTTATTCCTTAAGGTTCACACCAGTCACCATTATTTGTAATCCTTATATCATCTGTAAATATCTGTGGCCCGAAATTGCACACATTCTGCTTTGAATAAGTTAGAAATAGGGCCAAATCAATCTAATTCTTTTCCTTATACAAATAATGATCTTTTGTGATTGTAAAAGATAAATTTTCAGATTTCAGCTGCATTCGGGCACTTCATTATATACTACGGCGGCATGTGAAATTTTTTTAAAAGAACGGGGACTCGAAGCCAAATGCTGTGCTTCTCTACAACGCATGCCTTAACCACCTTGGGGGCTGTTGTTGTACGCATTACAAGGTGTTACCTGTTAAATTTCATAAATACGCCATATGCGATCGAGACACATGCGAATGGCAACGTATTTTTAAAATAGATCGCGAGCTCCTGTTTGAAAATGTCAGACTTCATTGCGAAATCGGTTGACGGAAATGGGTGTCGCGGATCTGCCCTGCAAGTTGTCCGCGCAATGAGCGCCTACACGTCACACGTCTATGTTGAGGACTGTGCTGTTCCGGATCTGTGGGGCGGCGGGCCGTAGCGAATCGTTCGTGCCCTTTGGTGGCGACCCACTTGCCTACCACCCGATCGCTCCGTGAATGGAGAGCCGTATTCCGGCTGGGAGACCGCTTTACACCAGTCTCCCGTCCACCATTCGCCAGCCTTTCTATGTCTGTCAAATTACAAGAACAGGGTGTCTCAAAAACATCCATCCAATTCCACAACACCACAACTTCCTAAATGACGTAAGATACAAACCTGGAGTTTTTGTTTGTTTACAACATGCTCCATTACATTACTTGTTATACTCAATGTGTGTCTGGGGGGGGGGGGAGGGGTGTGTGTAATGTGTGTGTTGTATGCTGCTGCTGATGATGATGATGGTGATGGCGAGAGAAGGGAGAGTATGAAACCCAGTGCCGGTACATAGCTTACTCCTCGGGAATAGCACCAAGCGGGCCACCAAGCGTTAAGTCCGCATCCGAAAGACGGGTAACCATCAACAGTGTCACATACCCTCGCTTCATGACACACTCCGGAAAGGTTTGGGATTGAAACCAGGACATTGGTGCAAAGTCTGGTGATCAGGTATTTTACGCCACCACGTCTCCTTCCCTTGCCGGCCAAATACTGGCTGTGAACAAATTTAGGGTGAATCTTAACTTAAGCGAATGACTACAATAATTTTTATTTTCAGCAAAAAATGGTTCAAATGGCTCTGAGCACTATGCGACTTAACGTCTGAGGTCATCAGTCGCCTAGAACTTAGAACTAATTAAACGTAACTAACCTAAGGACATCACACACATCCATGCCCGAGGCAGGATTCGAACCTGCGACCGTAGCGGTCGCTTATTTTCAGCAGAACGAGTCGATTTTAAAAGGGCATATGATCTTGAAGGTACCTTTTACAATTACGTCTACGGCCAAAGTTTCAGTTAACTTTCAGAAATGTTGAATTGCATACCACAGGACGCACGACAAACATCCATACGATGGTCGAACTTGTCGCATTCATTTCACGAGCTATCTGTAGATACTGCATTCGCTCCTGTTGCCCGCAGCTGTTGGAAGAGAAGGTACATGGACAAACTCTTTGACAGAACCACACAAAAAGAATCACATATCGTGATATCTGGCGTTCTTGGAAGCCATTTGTGCAATGCCAGGTCCGTAAGCCCCTTGGAGACGATCCATCATTGAAGCAGCTCATTGTCAAGAAACGCTCTTACATTCAGATGCCAGTACGATTGTGTGCCGTAGCTAGATGACCGACGTATCTAGGTACATGATTCTACTAACTGTCCTCTGTGTAAAAAAAGCAATGAGGCGTAAATCTTTTCTGGGATAACTGTTAAAACGTACGAAGTGTTGTAGAGTCTCTCTCTCTCTCTCTCTCTCTCTCTCTCTCTCTCTCTCTCTCTCTCTCTCGTGCTCGACTGCCATACCTAGGCGTCGGCAGTAAATACATTATGCAGAGTTCTGTTTTGGATTCTGTCATTTCTTGGACAGAATATCATTTTTGTCGCCACGACACCTCAAATGCTGCTGTAGACGAGAGGGTGGAGCGAGTAGGAGACGAGGAACAACACCTCTCTTAATTGCGTAATATCTTCTTCTTCTTTTTATATAACTGGCATTCTTTTCCAGCCTACCATCTGCTTTTCCTGTGACTGTATCGGCTCATTCCATTCCCCCTTCCTATTCACCCACCTCTTTCTGTTATTTTATGTTCCTCCTCCTCCAACACCACTACCATAACTTTTCTTCCTTCTGTCCTGTGCTTCTTGTTAGTAGTACTCTTCCATTTATCATCATTTTATCTTGTTCTTGTTTTCTTGTGCGTCATCCTTTTACGTTTTCCATCTCCTCCTTCCTTACCACCTTCTTATTGCCCCTCCTCCTCTTCCTCTCTCCCTATTTCCTCTGCCTCGTTCCCTTTCTTCTGCCTTCTCCCACTATGTTCTCTTCCATCTTCCTTTCCTCGTTCTTCTTTCCTCTTCTGTTTCCCCTTTCATCTTCCTCTTCACCCTCCTCTTTCCCTTTCCACCTTAGTCTTCCTCTACCTCTACCTGTACCTGTATGTATACCTCTGCCTCATCTTCCTCTTCCCTCCAGTCTTCCTTCTTCCCCTGCCCTCATCCTCTTTCCTCTTAGTCTTCTTTCTTCCTCTTCCCTCTCTTCATCCTACTCTCTTCCCTCTTGCCCTTTCTCTTTTGTCTGTATCTTCTCACTCCATCCCCTTCCCTCTCTGCCCGCATCTCATGGTCGTGCGGTAGCATTCTCGCTTCCCACGCCCGGGTTCCCGGGTTCGATTCCCGGCGGGGTCAAGGATTTTGTCTGCCTCGTGATGGCTGGGTGTTGTGTGATGTCGTTAGGTTACTTAGGTTTAAGTAGTTCTAAGTTCTAGGGGACTGATGACCATAGATGTTAAGTCCCATAGTGCTCAGAGCCATTTGAACCATTTTTCTTCCCCCTCTTCTATTTGCTCCCTTTCTTCTTTTTCCACTACCTCCTCCCTCTTCTTTCCTTCTCCTCTTTCTCCTTCCCTCTCCTCTTTCTCCTTCCTCTCCTCTTTCTCCTTCCTCTCCTCTTTCTCCTTCCTCTCCTCTTTCTCCCTCCCTCTCCTCTTCCTCCTTCCTCTCCTCTTTCTCCCTCCCTCTCCTCTTCCTCCTTCCCTCTCCTCTTCCTCCTTCCCTCTCCTCTTCCTCCCTCCTTCTCCTCTTTCTCCCTCCCTCTCCTCTTTCTCCCTCCCTCTCCTGTTCCTCCCTCCCTCTCCTCTTCCTCCTTCCTTCCTTCCTCTCCTCTTTCTCCTTCCTCTCCTCTTTCTCCTTCCTCTCCTCTTTCTTCTTCCTCTCCTCTTTCTCTTCTCTCTACTTCCCCTATACGTCAAACCAATGCTTCACACTTCATCGGTTGTCTCTCTTGCATATTTTTAGCTTCTTGGATGTGGCATTCGAGTCTCCAAACTGGCAAACCAATCTATCACTTGCATAAACAGATGGCGAAGCAAATCATCTAAAACTCATAACAAGGCCAATCAGTGCGTATGACCCTCACTCCCTATCTCGTAAACTACCCCCCCCCCCCCCCATTTGTTTAGGAAGTTGTGGGTTCATAAACCGCTCAACAAAATTGCTGAAGGTGCAAAAGAGAAGGCGCGTCTCTTGCTTTGTACCTACTGTAATTGCACGACATAGCAGCGCTTGTGTTGTGTGTTATTAAGAAGTAGGATGCAATGCTCCTTCGAACATGCATGCATGCATACCCGAAAGAACATTGCATCCAACATCTTAATAACACAGGCTGTGCCGTTGCATATTTATTCACCAAGCCCAGGATCTCGACTCTCAAAAATATGTCCTTCCGGGACGGGAATATACATAACGTCCGAGTGCAGGTTGTGACACAAGGACGACGATGTATGGAAGTTTGGGTGTGGCCGTGATTCGTGCACGGATAGCCGAAACGTTTAAGGCGGCCGCTCACATAAAGTGGAAAGTCTGGATTCGAGTCCAAGTCCGGCACAAATTTTCACTGACGTCAATCTAATATACAACCGAAGGTGGTTCATATTCGCAACTGCAAATACATTTGCCGTACTGGAATTGTGCCGCACTGTGTTTTGACAGGCAACTGCAGATACTTTTGTGAAGCAGCTGCGGCACGTTTCCACAACAGTCAGTACCTAACGAGCTGCAGCTGATTCCCATACGTCGTAGTTTTTCCGATGACAGTTTTGGTTTATGCTGCTGCCAAGATTTTTGTCGCCGCACACTCGTAGCTGAAATTCGTGGCGACGTGTACGGGTGAGTTGTTGCGGCACCGAAATTAACTTGCATCCTTTTAGGCAGCGAGATAATCATTTCAAATGTCGCTCTTGAAAAATAAAAGAACTCGGTCAGATGCTGGCTCGGTAACTCAACGGAGGTGACAGATCTGCAGCCGAGATCTAGCGGCGCCACCTCATTACGAGGGCTGCTGCGACCCGGCCGGCGGCGAGCCGAAATAGGACCTTACACCGCCGACCGCAAAAAGGAAAAAAAAGGCGAAGTAATGTGATACTGTCGTCACATGTCAAACAAGCCGTTATTCCCGCTTTATTTTGCGTGTCTTCAGTCTCATTCTGTTCTTTCTCATTCGCTAGACTGAAAAGTATGTCCATCTAGTGTTTTCATTCTAGCCAGGCAAATAAGTGTTATCCTGCAATTGATGCTACGAAGTACGAAAAAGAATTTTTGAGTTAGTCTGCGGAAAGAGAGCAAACATTTCAGTGACCGGACTGACAGTTCATAACGTTGTGACAAAAATATAAATGGCACGAATCTGTTTTGAACACGGCTCGCCCGCTTGGCAGGCCAACGCCGTAATCACTTATCCACGACGCCATTTCTATTCTCGGATGCTCTATATTGCAGTTCTTGTTCTTGGATCGTTCACTGTTCCTATTTTGATTTTTTCACAGGTCAGTACAACATCTTCCTTTTTTCAAGCTTGACCTGTGTTCAGTTTTAGACAGGCTATCCACTAGACCCTCTTACGACTAACTAAAAAAATGGTTCAAATGGCTCTGAGCACTATGGGGCTTAACATCTGAGGTCATCAGTCCCCTAGAGTTAGAACTACTTAAACCTAAGGACATCACACACATCCATGCCCAAGGCAGGATTTGAACCTGCGACCGTAGCAGCCGCGTGGTTCCTGACTGATGCACCTAGAACCGCTCGGCCACAGCGGCCGGCGTCATATGATAAGTTATGGGGGAGGGCATTTGTCAGCCACTAAACTCATGGCAATTGTAATCATTTTATTTTTCTGTCATTACCAGTTTCGAACATAGTTCCTTTCACATGACTGCTAAATGATTATTAATGGATGAATGGCTGTCTGGAAAGCGGCTTGGAAACGGAAACTGGGGGGAGTTAGTTAGTGTGGAATTCTGCAGTATACTGCCAAGTTTCGTGTGCCACAAAATGTTTGTGGGTCGCCACTCGATTTTATTAAAATTGGGAAAATTTAATATGAGAACTGAATAAGTCACTGAACTGGTAAGCATAACTAACGTGTTAATAGTAATAAAATCATCTAAGTGAATATATGGAAGGGAACATTTTAAATACACATGTTAAATCGAATAATTTAGAGCAAGGTGGAGCTTAAGCCTCAAAAAAGAGAAGAAAGTAATGATGTAAATCAAATGTCTACAAATATAAGGCCTGCATTTTGCGCTTCAGCAACGCCTGGTTGAGTGTATCAAAATACTCTTACAAAAATGGGAGGACTTTGTCTCAGAAACACTCATAGCAGTTTAACATAGTGTAATAAAATAGAACATCATATTAAAAATTCACAAAGTAATTCTAAACTATGGTATGCCGTTGCCTGTTATTTAGTTGATTAATTCACTTGTATTATCATTATATTGAGTGCTGAGGTACATTGCGGTGATAAATGAAAAGGAAGTCTCATACATACTTACTTGATTCATACACACAAGAATAGAGATAAACAGAATTTTGCCCATTACAGTAAGTCAGAGGCTCAATGGGTCATCCCTATCGCTATGACTGAATTATTGTGAACGAGAATACCATGGAACACTTTCCGCCAACAAAATTTATCTGCATCACCGTGCACATCAGTCTCATGTACGCCGGCGTGGAACACCTGCGAAAGCCGTGAATGTTCATGAACAAAGCAAAATTACGAAGACTCGTGAAAACTTCATGAACACAAATGCGAACCGTATAGGCACAAATAGCAGTCACACGTAATTAAGAATAAAACTTAGTCAAGATGCCACTAAAATTACACATGGTGAAATCACCATCACGTGGTATGAAAAATGCTACACAATCTTAAAATTGAAAGGAAATGAAAAGAAGAAGACGTAAAACACATACACACGAGAAAAGTTCACACATACATTCCAGTTAAAGGAGAGGTCAGACAACTGAAATTTTAACCAGTGCTGGAGTAACGAACTTCTTACACCACGTATTCTGCTTACACGAAGGGGAAAACTTACTTCACACAGAAAAAATATACTCATCACCACACTCTGAAAACTATAAGAATTCGACTATCGAACTTGAAAAGCAGATCGAGCCTGTAAATCAGTTAGAATAGCTACACACCATCACAAACTAACACGCTCACTAGCGTCAAGTCGCTCTTAAGAGTACCGTTTTCACTCACCAAAGGTTCGGTCCAGAGTGACGAAACCACGCTTTCGCTGCCACGAACTTCCATTACGTAACCGGAAGAGACCATAGGGTTCCTTTCTGCCACCAACTTCACTACTGTCCAATGACTACCGTAAGCGTAGAAATCTCTTTGCATTGACCGAAAAAGCTACGTTGGCTACGGTGTTGCTGTCACAGCAGACTGCCAGATGCTGTACTGCTACCTCACTCACTCATTCATACAGAGGAAAAAGACGGAAAGTAATTTTGGAAGCACAAAATGCAGTTAATATACATAGGATGAGGTGTTTACTGGAAAAATTGATACTTTAATGTAATTCTATACCACTGAATGGGGATAAACACAAAGTATGAAACTAAATTACAAATGACAGTGTGGGAACGCGAAATTCAAGTTAAATAATATGAAATGAATCCATCAGAGATGTTTCATTGCATTACTGAGAGGCATAACTGATCGCATCTGGCAGTAATGCCATGGTGCCGTAGAACTAACAGCAACTGTAATTGACATAGATTCGAAAACTTTCATTGCAATTCGCAAAGAAAAAAAAAAAAACATCAGGAGCAAATAATCTTCACAGCTTCCCAGAGCGGATCCTGTTCCGTGCCACCGTCTCCAATTGTCATCGTTTAGTAACTGTGAAACGTCTTTATTTAAATGAGTGTGTCTGTACTTAAATTGCAGAATGACTGATGAAACTTCTACATTATTTGATTCTAAAACAGCTGAGTAAAAATGAACGTACTGAGCCTACTTTCTCTTTACTTTTTCTTATCAACACTGACCCACAATATTCTGGCGCAACGCAATCTGACTGCTCAAAAAAATTACGATCTGACTTCAAATAATTAATTCAAAAGAATTGCCCTGACTAAAAAGAAATCTTAACAATAACCTATACATTTCATTAAGCACTGACCTCACAAAAATCTTCATTACGCGAACTACTGCAATACAGCGAGCGTCAGTACTGCCAGCTAAATAAAACATTCTAACTACTACTAAAGCCACTAAAGACTAATAGGCATGTGGTTAGGGAAGGGAAAATTTTGTTGCGCCAACCAAATAAAACATTTTTTACCTTAATAATGTGACATCCAGTTCAAACACGAATATAAATCGTCACTGACGTCTAGTGCAAAGCTATATAATCGTGAATGATATTCAATCTCCAAGTCGAACATGTACAGATCGTTAGCCTACGCTAACACTTCAGACCTCTACCCTTCATCAGTGCTAACTTCTCACATGTAACATCCGTCACTGCTGGCTGTTCACCTCCAATTGCCCAACAGTACTTCCATCACTGCTGGCGACTAACTTCCAACTGCCCAACAGTGCTATCAATTAACTTTCAACAACGAGTCCGACCAGCCACAGAGTCTCTTACAAACAAAGCGCAGTCAGAGATCCAATGCAAAGCGATACACAGCGCTGCCAACACAGAAGCAACCCACTTACAACTGGTCTGAAGATAATCTCACACAGATCGAAACCAGTAACTTCATTAAAATTAAAATAAATTACGATGTGCGGTTAAAATTGTTTTTTAATCAATTTTTTTTATTAATGCTGATGAAGTGTCTCGCATTGTGAAATGCGTTTCTGCACTACCCCAGATGACCATGCCGCTGAGTACGTTGGCGACTTGCGGAGAGATCCCGTTGTTCCGATGTTTTGGATACGCACAGCAGTGTTGTGCTTGGCGGCATGGTGTAGGATGCAACTGGGTATGACTTGAGGTCACGGCTGGTGGTGTTTGAGGGAAACTCTCAGCACACAGCTGTGCGCCACGGTCGTCGTCGTGTGGTAACCTTTCAGGCGACAGTATCGTAGCGCCATTTTGCAACAAGTGTCCACAGCATAACATGTGTGGGACCAGCCGGGACGTCAATTCCGCCCCAGTGCCAGTATCGGGATATGAAGAACTAGTTACAACAGTTGTGAATGAACTTGTCTCAGGAGAGGATACGACGACTGTATGACACCCTACCCAACCAAATCAGTGCCCGCTTCCAGGCCAGAGGCGCTGTAAAGTCAAACGGATAATTCATAAAATGAATGCGTCGTGTCTGCGCCACGCATTCGTGTAACTGATTCGCCTAGATGGGCAACGGATCCACCTTCTTCAGTGTGGATGCACAAGTACGCCCGACGTCCTGCGGGACACTCTGAGTAGCGAACGTGGAGGAAAAGGACAGCGACTACGGAAATGTGTTGCTCGATGGGAGTGTGGGTCGGCCGTGAGCCGTGCCAAGGCGGTCCGCGCAGTTGCGATGATACTGTGTCCCGGAAGGCGGGTAGTAAGCAGGAGATCCCGGGTTCGAATCCTGGTCCGGTGCACATTTCACTCGACGCCGTTGACTCCGCGTAATGTCCCGGCCGATGCAGCTCACATCATTAATCCCTTTCCTTCGCCCCCCCCCCCCCTTCCTCCACCATCGATCAATTTACATCATACTGATAAGTGGCTGATACTGCGAAGCTCGTTGTGTAGTCCACTTGTACCTAAATCATGCTGCCACAGAGCCATCAGATCACTCGTGATGTTGGAACTTTCAACATAGCGTTGTTTATATAGATGATTCGAGCTGAGACTTGTAGGTCATCATCTCTTTGTTACAGTATAAAGACAAAAATGCAACCCGAAGGTTGGTTTGAATATCACAATGCTTGCGATCTTGGAAATTGGTTTGAATATCACAATGCCTCCAACCTTTGAACTGTCTGTCAACAAGTTATTTTGGTGACCTGTAGCTCAGCAATATGCAGCACGAGTTGGGTAGAAACTCGACATTTTTCGCATCAACAAATAATTGTCAGTGTTGAAAAAACTGTTCTACAGACAGAGAAGTGAACCTCAGATCTTTGGAATAGCAATACGAATTTATGGACTTAAGACACACAACCATCGTCTGCATCAATAAAATAGTTAAATAATGTCTTCTGATATTTTTAAGATTTTGCTTCCAATCTTGGATACAGTCATTAACGTAGATTCGAGTAAAATTGGGTAATACTGGGTACCTGTCTTATTCCTTTACTTATTGCAGTTTCATCGGTCTTTGTTTATCTCCATTTATTATGATCCTTAGTTCTTCGTATAGGTTTTATATGGTGTTTATTGACATGCTGACGTAATTATTTTCCTGTGCTATCCAAAGTTTATTTCTGTTTACATTACCAAGTGCTCTTATAAGATATATAAATATACATGCATTTTAAAGACTATTTGGCGACTTTTTTCTATTACTTCTTGTAGGATAACTGCCATACTCGTTGCTGATCTTCTGATAGCAGTGGACAACCTTTTCTATGCAGAATTGATCAAGTTGTTATACTGTCTAAGTATATAGCTTAAATCCCCCAGTACATTTAGTAATGATGTTTTGATTTCTTTCGTTTCAGGTAAGTCAGCGTCCAGCTTCATGCCCTATTACAGTTTCGACTGCTTGGTGAGTGCAATAAGTAGTAGTTTCCAGTTTGTGTGCAGACGATTGTTATTAATAGAGATACAAGAATATCTCTTACTTACTTCAAGCTGCGCGGTCTATGCAGTCATGAACTGTGCGGCTGGTCCCGGAGGAGGTTCGAGTCCTCTCTCGGGCATGGGTGTGTGTGTTTCTCCTTAGTATAATTTAGGTTAAGTAGTGTGACTGATGACCTTAGCAGTTACGTCGCATAAGATTTCACACACATTTGAACATTTTTGAACTTACTTCAAACGTCGTACGGGATCACACGGATCTACTAAAACGAGAAGTAATGTTATAATATTGCAATATTACGATAGTGTTCTTTTATCTGTAGGCATCAGAGAGCATACATGTTAGAGGTCACTCTAAAATTACAGAAACTGAAAAGTAAGATTGGAAAACTCTTAGGAAAAATAAATGGCCCCACAGAAGAAAATGAGGTTAGGGTGAACAGTGGAACATCTCATCTGTACGAAGTGCGATCAAAAAACACGATGAATAATTTCATTCGAAACAAAGTAATAAGCTTATATGGAATTTTATTTGATCTCCTTTCGAGTACTGTCCTTGGTCAGCAATGTACTTATCCCAACGTTGAATTCATAAGTGGAAATATTTCTGAAAGGCTTCTTGTGGTAGGATGTTCATTTGCTCCGTCGCGACATTCTCAGTGTCAGGAATGTTGTCAAAACGTTTTCCTTCCAGCAAGGTTTTAATCTTTAGAAAGAGCCAGAAGCCTCATGGTGCTAAATTTGGTGAGTAAGGCAGTAGTAGGCAGACAAGAACATTTTTTTTTTTTTGTCGAAAACTCGCGAATAAAAATTGAGGTATGGATTGGCGCGTTGTCGTGCTGAAGAAGGAAGCCATTGTCCCATTTTTCTGGTATCTTTCTTTGTAGATCGTTTTGCAAACTTTGCAGTACGCCCTTGTAGAATTCGGCATTTACAGTTGTTCCCCTTGAAACGAACTCTTATCACAAAAAAGCAAAGACACTGGCTTTGATATTCGATTTTGACTTAACTGCCTTTTTAGGACAAGGAGACCCACTGATTTTCCATTGGTAACTCTGAATTTTCGTCTCAGAGTCATACTCACAGAGACAAGTTTTAACTCCAGTTACAACTTTGAACTTCAAGTCCGGATCTGTACGAAGACGATCCTTCAACTCCCTGCAAATTGATACACGATTTTCCTTCCGTTCATCACCCACTCATCTAGTTTGCAAATTATCAGTTAAAAGGCGGTCTCTGTGGCCGAGGGGTTCTAGGCGCTACAGTCCGGAACCGTGCTGCTGCTGCGGTCGCAGGTTCGAATCCTGCCTCGTTCACGAATGTGTGTGATGTCCTTAGGTTAGTTAGCTTTAAGTAGTTCTAAGTCTAGGGAACTGATGACCTCAGATGTTAAGTCCCATAGTGCTTGGAGCCATTTGAACCATTTTTATCAGTTCTTCGATAAGTTCTCGAATATTTATTCACGTGTTTAAACTAACAATTTTTCCCACGTTTTGTACGTTTTCTTCTGTTTTTGAGGTTAATGATCGACCCGAACGGTGATCGTCTCCTGCAGCCTCATTTCCGCTGTTAAATCGCTCATACCAGATGCAAAGAGTTTTCAGAGTTACACCATTATCGACATGTACCAATTTCAACGCTTCTTGAGTGTCTTTGCCACTTTTTGCAGATTGAAACAGAACTTAACGTTGACGCGTCATTCGAAATCAATGATGCACGACAGGTACGATAGAGACAACCTCGCTCTACCGCCTCTGAACGCTAACTGACAGGTCAGAACGCGTTCCAAATTGACGGTGCCTGTCTCAACGGATCAGACTGTCGGAGAAATTACATCAAATGGTTATAGCGTCAGCAGCTGCCGCTGAAAAAAAATCATTCTCCATATGTTTTGATCACACATCGTACATTCTAATATATAGGGCGATCGGCACCGCGTGCAAGAGACGCTTGAAATTCTATGGAAACATTTGTAACATGGACAATAGTAGACTCTCCAAAAGACTATTGAGCACTATAAATTAAAAGGAGATGAAAATCAGGTGGTTATAAGAAACTGGGGAAGATTTAAGTGCATAAATTTTGCAGAAGCACTCGTAAGAAATCATATAACCTTTTTAACTTTGATGACGAAGCACAGAGTATATTAAAAGGAAAATGATAAAAACAAGAAAAATAAAATAAAGTACTGTTAATTCATGAAGAGAAACTGGTGGGGTAAGACGCCTAATATCATCAGCCATCGAAGTACCAAGCATCTCTCGTTAAATGAGCAAAATAAAAAAAATGAAAAGAAGTGATGTATTACATGATATGGCTTTTTTTTAAAAAAAAAATCATCTTTCCTTTTCTGCCCGAGTGGACAAGATCGACAGTCGCAGGAATCACTGTGTTTTCGTTCTAATCCTCGGCGACGAGGTGAAGCACAAGTTCGGACGAGGAAATAAGTCGGCGGTGCCCTTCAAAAGAACCGCGCCAACATTTGTCCAGAGCGATTAAGGGAAATGACAGAAAACCTGGATAACCGTATGATGTATCTTACTATGACAGTGCAACCACCATTTAACGCTACACGTGTTGAGAAATTTGTTGCTCCGCTTTGTTACGTCACGTTGCACATGAGTAATTTTTTAAATATTTATATTCGTAGAAATAATTAACCCTATTTATGCATTTTTGTATATACGCCACGTCTGTGACGTAGTTGTACTCAGCACGATTTCTGAGCTATCACCGCTGTACCAGAACTAAGATCGTCATGTTTATTGATAGCCTCGCGAAGTTCTTATGTTAAATAGAAAGATTGGAGCTCTGTCACTAAAGCTACAAATATATGAATCGCTAGCGGACATACGATAATGCCGTCCTAATGTGACGGTACGGTGTCAAGTGGATTCCGCATAACTTGCAGAAACTCATTATACCATAATTTTCGCTATAAATCTTTCCTTTCGTATTCGTGAGGAGAATAATTTCATGCCATTTAAATGAGACAGCTGTAATAAATTGCTTCGAGTCATCAGAAATACTGGAAGAAAATATCATGATGTCACAGATATTTGTAATGCTAATTATTCAAATCATATACGACCGACGCTTTCAAGAGGTTTCGTAAGCGGTTAGTGCCAGCCGAATATCGATATATGACTGTGATTTCGGACACCAGATAGCATGAAAAATCTTGGTGTCTATAACGTGGTTAGCGTTCAAACCGTTTTATTTTATGTACCTGTGTCGGATCGCGTGACATCAGGTCGTAAACAGTCTTGTCCTCGGCGGAAAGCGAAGTTGTGCGTCTGAGCTGAGCTGTCGTATGCCAGGTGTTTACCGATGAACAGCTTTCCGTTTGGACAGGTTAAATCAGTTTTCGATACGAGACACATCCATCATGCCAAGACCTCCAAAGCTGATTGTCCCAGAATTCTTATTCCGTTCCCAGCAATGCAATAATTCCGTGCTAAGTATAGATAAAGGTGTTATACCCGATTTGTTTAACATTAGATTGCTAATTTACAGGCTTTATGGCCATTGTCATTGAAGGTAAAATTTTATAGCGTCTTGGGTTGCGTCATGTTGCTAGCAGCAGAAGAATGTTCCTGTTAGAGCAGGAAAACGGCGAATATGTTCCACTTTAAAAGATACTGGCAGAAAAGTGGAGAATCAACTGCCTCGTTCCTTAGTCCACCTTCAGCACCAAAAATTTTGGCATGTGAATATATTCGTTCTCTTTTAACACTGAACGCACTAAATCCTTTACGCTGTCTCTCTCTTTGTTAAGACTTAATACTCAGCAACTCCCTGTCGCCGGCCGGTGTGGCCGTGCGGTTCTAGGCGCGTCAGTCTGGAACCGCGTGACCGCTACGGTCGCAGGTTCGAATCCTGCCTCGGGCATGGATGTGTGTGATATCCTTAGGTTAGTTGGGTTTAAGTAGTTCTAAGTTCTAGGGGACTGATGACCTCAGATGTTAAGTCCCATAGTGCTCAGAGCCATTTGAGCCACCAGAAGACGACAGAAACAACTGTCTTGCGCTCTGCACGCACACGTGAACCGCATAACAGACCACGCCGTACGGCAAGTTATACAGAGCCTATGCAAAGCTGTATCGATTCTGATGTCATATGTTTGTTGTTAGTTACAAACTGTAAATTTTGTTGTAAAAATGAGGCTCATCGCTTTTCCCAGTTTCTATAATAACCCAATACTTCAAACCAATGAAAATTTTACTAGTAAACATTACTCATTAAAAAAAGTTTTATTTAAAAACAAAAACATTTAGTGGTGCTATGGGAGACTGATACCCCGTTTTTTACCCGGTTATTAGTAAAAAAAATAAACTGTTATAACCGAGACAGACAAATACCGAAAAATACCGGTTACTCAGAACTAAAATACCGGTAACGCTTTTAACCGACCGGTCTTTCCCATTCCTGCAACCGCGATGTGATAAGCAATGTATTTCGCACCATAGAAAGAATTCACGTTCCAGAAAAAACTGGGTCATTTTTACTAGCACGATGCTACTGTAAACACTCAGTAACTGATTAACAGTCCGTCATGCGAGGGCAGTGCAGCTATTTGAACTACAAACAATGGTTCAAATCGGTAATGGTAAGAAACAATAAAATGTTTTAGAAATAAATTATTAACGTGATACAAAATTGCTGAGGATGTCCTGGGCAGTCTTGGCGGTTTGCCTATTGGTTTTTATCTCGAGTTCTTAAGCCAGTCAATGATCGGTTTATTACATCTAAACACAGCCCACTCCATTATGGAGACAGTGCCTTGTTGCCCTGCTTTTCAGTCTTGTGTGCGTGAAAAGTCTCAATCGATTTTAAATATTTTGACGAGATTATTTTTTTTATGTACATAGGTATTTGTATTATATATATTATCTTTTTACCCATAACTTCACCCCTTTACGTGTATGTCATATGTATTGCACAGCTCTCGTCCTCCCACTCTCTCTACCCAGGTCCTCTTCCCCTCCTTTCTCTCCTCATCTGTGCCCATCCGCTTACAATCGCCTGGAACACATTGCGATACCACCTGCAAAACACCCCCGTCCTGCGGAGCAGCTGAGATGTAGGGAGTTAACAAAGTTTTTTAAGCCTAGCCCCACCCCTACCAAACAAACCGAGTAGAAACCGTGTTAATATTGGACTGTCATCATGTTCTGAGCCATATCTATATCTCATCAAAGCGTTAGTTTGAAATCGGCTGCAAATTTCGTACCGAACAGACAGACAATCAAGAAACCGATCTAATAAAAGCGTGGAAAAAAGAACAGCAACTGACAGGGGAAGAGCAATTAACTTATTAGCGGCAATAGCTTACTGACAAGAAATTAACACGTCGTTCTAAACGGGTCAAAATCGACAAAGGTAAAGGTAATTCCTAGAGTGCTATAGGGCCTTTATTTTTCACGTTATATACCAGTGTTCTAGTGGAGAATGTGTGAGGCTCTGTGGGCCGATTCAAAGATAATGCTGTTGTCTGTAGGACGTTGTAAGACCTATGGAGTATCTACAATTGTTCCATAGACTGGCAGTTGACCTTGAATGTAAATAAAATTTCATGTAGGCGAAGAGATCTATTGCTGTTCCATTACACAGACTGGCGAAAAAATACTGGAAAGAATAATTACCACGAAATACCAAGGAGTAACCATCCTAAAGTGGAATGACCACATGAAACAAGTACTGGGAACAGCAGATGTTAGGGTGAGATTCATCGGAAGAGTATCTACAATTGTTCCATAGACTGGCAGTTGACCTTGAATGTAAATAAAATTTCATGTAGGCGAAGAGATCTATTGCTGTTCCATTACACAGACTGGCGAAAAAATACTGGAAAGAATAATTACCATGAAATACCAAGGAGTACCATCCTAAAGTGGAATGACCACATGAAACAAGTACTGGGAACAGCAGATGTTAGGGTGAGATTCATCGGAAGAATCTTAAGGAGATGTAATTCATCCATGACAGAAGTGGCTTCCTGAGTAGTGTTCATCAGTCTGTGATGGTCACCAAGTAGCATTATTAGAAGAGACAGGCAAGGTCCAACGAAGAGCTACACGTTTTCTTACGGGGTCGTTTAGTCGACGCAACAGCATGACGGAGATGACCAACAAACTCTGGCCCCATATCCTCTGCAAATGTTTTAACAAACTTTTAAGCAAATTTAAATCAGTTCGACCAAATAGTTAGTCCTAAACTTGTAATGTAGGAGAGATACTGGGACAAGAAATTTTTAACTACTATTTTAAAGCGGTTCTAGGCGCTGCAATCCGGAACCGCGCTGCTGCTACGGTCGCTGGTTCGAATCCTGCCTTGGGCATGGATGTGTGTGATGTCCTTAGGTTCGTTAGGTTTAAGTAGTTCTGAGTTCTCAGGGACTGATGATCTCAGATGTTAAGTCCCATAGTGCTCAGGGCCATTTTTTTTTTACTATTTTAAAAGAACTGATTTATTGTACTAAACACCAAAGACCATGAATTTCAATATTACAACTTCCTGAATCCTCTTGTTAGTTACGCAACGAATTCATGTACTTCTACTACAAAATCATGACATTTTAATTAGTTTTTAAAATTTAATTAAAACCTTTAAATATGACTCAGAACTGGATCGCAGTCCAATATGAAGTCTCTTTCTAGTCTGTTTGCTCGGTAGGGGTGGGGCTGGGACTGGGGGCTGAAACAGTGTGGTAACTCCCGACTTGCAGTGAATCGAAACATCAAAAGCTACTGTAACTTTAAAATTCTGTAAGTAAAACTTTACAATAAATTAAAAAAACACGAAGACGTTTCAGAAATTAAAACGAAACGTAAGCAATGAAATCTCAAGACTAGGCCAACCAGTTTGACAGTAAGTGGAAGTACGGCATATCGTATCCAGAGTGAGCCATTTACATGGCACCTTTAACGCTGGATTGAGACTCCTGCTTACATCTCTTATACGTGCCACCTTTATGGCTGCCAGTTGGGCGTTACATCAATTTAATAATACGGAGTTCAGCACGTAGCAGTAAGGATTTTAAAATTATTGCGTACTTCTAGATTTTCGGAAGGCTTTTGACACCTTACCTCACAAGTCGCTTGTATTGAAATTGCGTGCTTATAGGATATCGTCTTAGTTATGCGACTGGATACGTGATTTACTGTCAGAGGGGTCACAGTTTGTAGTACTTGACGGAAAGTTATCGAGTAAAACGGAATTGATTTCTGGCGTTCCTCAAGATAGTCCTATAGGCCCTCTGCTGTTCCTTATCTACATAAACGATTAGGAGACACTCTGAGCAGCCGTCTCGAGTTGTGTGCGAGATGATGCTGTCCTTTATCGTCTAGTAAAATACCCATAAAATCAAAAGAAACTGCAAAACGATTTAGAAAAGATATATGCTGACCTCTCTCGTCTTCTACGACTTCCGTGAACCATTCGGCACAACACTTCGTCCCACATGAGCAGCAATTTCCCGGATGAAAGCATGACTGTCTCTCACGCCAATAACGAGCCCTCTTTCAAACCCACTGATCTGATATGTTTGCAAGGCATCCTGCACGTCACCTCCGGTTTATAACGACGAGAGACGCAGACACATTTTACCGGTAGGTGGTTTGCGCCGCGATATCGATATCGACCCCGAACTCTCCGGTCGACGAGGTTTAAATGGTAATCACTACTGCAGAACATACTAATGTGCATGTGCTGTGAATATGAACGTCCTGTCTCTAACCGTTCAATGTGTTCTGCTGTTTTTCTGAATATGAGTATATTTTTCCTAGGTCTACCGTGCTCGGCGTTTTAACTATCCGGGCCCGAAGACCTCTAGTTATCAGAGTCCCGAAAGTAGCACGAGATATCGAACAAAAATAACTACAGACACTGAAGCAGTGAACCGCACCATGGATCTAACTCCACTGGCACACGCTACAAGAGATGCATTGTGTATCATGGAGAGGTTGTCTACTGCTCTGCTTACCGGACACGTACAGGCTCGCTCATAAGCAACACTTACCCAGAACACCAGAAAGCTGAGTGCGAACTCTACACATATGTGCATGGTAATACACAAATCTGTTTAATGCAAGAAAAAACTCGGTTGACCATGAAGGATCACCCTCTTCCAATTTCTGAAATACACTACAAACACACCTTCTCCGCCCCAGATGGTGCACGGTATCTACTCCCAACAAGTGATCTCAACCGACCCCACCATATCGCGAGTTCAAAACCGCTCCACAAAATTATTTAATATGTAGGCATTGCAGCCAGTCCGTAGCTCCTGGTCGTGCGGTAGCGTTCTCTCTTCCCGCGCCCGGGTTCCCGGGTTCGATTCCTGGCGGGGTCAGGGATTTTCTCTGCCTCGTGATGACTGGGTGTTGTGTGATGTCCTTAGGTTAGTTAGGTTTAAGCAGTTCTAAGTTCTAGGGGACTGATGACCATAGATGCTAAGTCCCATAGTGCTTAGAGCCATTTGAACCTTGCAGCCAGTTGTTATCAGGAACAGAATGTAGTCTTTTACATTGCTCATTTCCTGCTGCTGCGTGAAGTGCTTCGGTAAGGTGTTGCTTCGTAGTGTGATAGTCAGAAATTTTCTACCACGGGTGATGGGGAACCAATAGTCGTCAAGGAGAAGTAACTTACCGTGTAAATGAGCTCATTCTGGAGGGTTATGGTAAGACTGGCGGAACAAAAACCCACTCCTACCTGCAACTGGTTAAGGCGACAATAGTGAAACGGGCCAGCACAGATTAGAGGCCAGAAAATCATATATATCTCATATATTACTAAGCGACCAACCCCGAGGCACGATAACATAGCCCCTATTGCAGGCTGTGTATCTGGTAACTTCCAGGGGCAACAAATTTTTATTTTCTACATTTCGTATAATTATTGGCTCAATTTAACAATTTAATATTCTGTCATAAGCTAATCATTAAGAGATATAGTCTTACGTTCAAGGTTTGGTTCAAATGGTTTAAATGGCTATGAGCACTATGGGACTTAACTTCTGTGGTCATCAGTCCCCTAGAACTTAGAACTACTTAACCCTAACTAACCTAACGACACCACACACATCCATCCACGATGCAGCATTCGAACATGCGACCGTAGCGGTCACGCAGTTCCAGACTGTAGCCCCTAGAACCGGACGGCCACACCGGCCGGCGTTCAAGGTTTAACATAACAAGACAAGTATTAAAGCTAGAAATTGCTGGCATGAAACTTTCCTGACAGATTAAAACTGTGAGTCGGACCGAGACTCGAACTCGGGACCTTTGCCTTTCGCGGGCAAATACCCTAGCACTTGCCCGCGAAAGGCAAAGGTCCCGAGTTCGAGTCTCGGTCCGGCACACAATTTTAATCTGTCAGGAAAGTTTCACTTTCGGAACCTTTTCTCGTTGACGCCTCCGAGAATACAATGAAAGGAAAGCAGTCAATCGCTTAGTATATTTTCGCTCTTCACGCAGCAAACATTCAGCATCAGATATGATGTTTTAGTTCATTACTTATTTATGGTTCAAGTGGCTCTGACCACTATGGGACTTAACAGCTGAGGTCATCAGTCCCATAGAACCTAGAACTACTTAACCCTAACTAACCTAAGGACATCACACACATCCATGCCCGAGGCAGGATTCGAACCTGCGACCGTAGCGGTCGCGCGGTTCCAGACTGAAACGCCTAGAATCGCTCGGCCACCCTGGCCTGCCAACTCTTTTCACCACAGGTTTTGCAGACAGTACCCATACACACAAGAGAATGCACCTGTGAAATTATATGGTGTGCGACATACAGGGTGTTCCTAAACTATTCGTTCAAACTAACACAGACGTAGGGAACATCAAAATAAATGTATTTATTTGCGGTACGTATGGTCTTTGACGGCAGTTTGTGATGCTAGGAACAATTTGCACAAGAAGTAGTTTAACATGCTAATTATAGCGGAGGGATTCTTAGGAACTGCTCGAATGCGCGATCGTTGGCCTGTATGCCCGCAGTACATCGTCGTGACCGTTCGAAGATTCCTGGCACGTCCGCAGTAGTACCAGCAGTGACGAAAATTTTATCCCTGAGGTCTTCTTTTGTTCCACACAATGTTTTCATACACCAGTTGCTCCATATGCCTTCGGAGGGAGAAATCAAGGCACATGAGGTCAGCTGACCTGGATAGCCGGGTCATAGGGCCACCTCGGCCGATCCATCGATTCCGGAAGGTGGTTCCCAGATGATCCCTGACAGCACTTCTGAAAGGCTGTCGCACCATCGCGCTCGAAGTACACATTCTGTCTAATATTCAGATGTGCACACTCCAGCAGTTATGGCGCAAATTGTTCCAGTAAGATGCGGTGTATGCGCTCGCTGAGGCGTTATGCAAGAATGTACGGTCCAGCCAACCTGTCACCGAGAATACCGGCTCACACATAAACACCGAATCGCTGTTGATAGGCGCAGGGTCGAGTACCCCATGGATTCACGTATGCCTAAACACGTGAATTGTGGATGATGAAATAGCCTTCATATTCCCATCTTACGTCAGCACCACTAACAAAATGCCCCCTGACATTAAAACTTGACCTCAGAGACCATACGTTTCTTATCGAAACACATTTCTTTTGATGTTCTCTACCTGTATTAATTCGAACGAATCGTTTCACATTACGTTGTACAGTTCACCAGAAATGACGTCACAAATATTGAGATGCGTAACAAACTAGCTGTTTTATATGTGGGAGACTGTTTCTTTTAAAAATCGTGGTTGGGAGAAGGGAGGTGATTACTGATAATTTTCTAGTGCAGCCGTACTCTTATGGCACTTCCAGTATCGTGCTGTAACTACTCGCACACTGTTTATAATACGACTGACCTATATGATCATGAAAATTCCCCACTTTACTACGCGATTGCTCTTGCTGACCCAAGGAGTAATCTGACAAACAGTAATACTACAAACTACGAGTACTTGTACAGCATAACGCATCAAGTCATTTGTAATTTTCCTGCATCTATGGTGCTCTGCTAGCTATTACAAGCCTATTACAGATTCCATCGCCATTATCTCCTCGGCAATTGCGTACCTTACGATTCTCTAGTGGAGCACTACGCTTAAAACACGCCGGCGTAGGCCTTTAGCCACTCACACTGCCTGTTTTACGATCGCGAAAACTTCCCATTTTACAGTGTGATTGCTTCGGCTATGGAGCAAACCTGCAACCCATTGCGAGTGGATCTTCGTCGCAACGCAATGAGTCATCTTCAGTTTTCCTGTCTTTATACCCACACTTGCCCTCCGCCAGCCGTTGCCACCATCTTACAGGTTTCACATCATACGCAATATACGTATTATTCGCGCGTGGTTCCACTCACGTATCAAGAGTGGGAAGAAGCTTTTTCATACGTTTGCATATAGGCTTTTATTCGTCGATTTTTATCTTTATTGCATGTCTGCGAAATAACTATACCATTCAATGCAAATTTTTTCCCCGAAATTGCTTTGCACGTAATTGCAATGCCAGCGGCGTCTAACCTAAAAATGCCAGTATTGGTTTCTCAGAAATAATCCAGTTTCAGACGGACTTCACTTGGAGTAACGACACGAATGGCTTAGAAGCAGAACAGTTATTACGTAAACTGCGAAAAACGGGGATAGCTCTCTCCGGTGCACGAGGAGGGTAACTTCGACCGAGAAAATCTCTAGCCAAGCGTTTTCCGAACACTCTGCAATCTTTTGCACAGCACTAATTTCCACCGGTCATGCTTTGTCGTGGCGATCGTACCCCCTCAAAAATGTTGACGAAGCTCACGTCTAGCCGTATAAGGAAAGCATATACTCGAAGAGTCACTGGTTTTGCTCATCTTTCGCACTGTTGTAGGACATGTTTAGACGTAAAGAATGCTGCTCTAGGATGATGCGCTTAGCAAGTGTTTCCGAAAATCGAGATTCAGAATTTTACAAGTCTGTTGAATACCATACGAGAGCGCCATTCATTATGATTCATGTTTCTTTTGAAAAAAGCAACAACAACAATGATGTTGTTCAACATAACCTTACACTAAGTTTTCAGGGAAAGTGAAAACGAACTGACGATAGAGGGACTTAATAGGCTAGGGAGGAAAACGAAAGGATTAGATATCGGCTATGGCATTCGCTGATGTTCTCCCATTGCTAATAGACAACAGAAACTGCAGCAAGCAAATCGAGGTTCTGAAAGAGAAGGCTTGCGAGATCAGATGACAAATCTCCTTCGAGAAAACAGACTACATGTCAAACCAAAAAGATGCACCTAAAAATATTACGACAAAGTATGATGAGATGAAGTGAGTTCACAAATTCTAGTACATTGGGGAGATGATACACGCAAATGAGCTGGAGAAAGAAGCTCACGATCAGAAAAATCAAAAGATAACTAGAGAATTCTACCGGAATGGAAAATCTACCAGCCATGTCTATCATGTAATATGGAAGTGAGATATCGCAACACTTTCATCTAACCAGAAAAGTCATACGCATCAGAAACGTTGGCCATGGGTCGGAAAGGTGCACTCGGAAATATAAAGAAACTAGAGATAAGAATAACATAAAAATCCTAGAGCCCCATAAAATAGTAGAAGGCTACTGATTGCGGAGCAGACAAAGAGTTCGAACAGATATGTAACATAGTACTTGATATGAAGGAACGCCGACTGAAATTTTAAGGACGTAGCAAGAGAATGGAGGACACCTGCAAACAAACAAAGAATTAAAAACATGAACTGGATAACCGAAATCAGAAAACACCTGAAGGATGGTGACATAACAGACTCAGTTTTACAAGACAGACAAACATCCTGTCAAACGGAAAGTGAGCCACGAGGTCAAGAAATTCCAAACCGTTACAGCTTGGTCGGAAGAATGCATAGCGAAAAGCTGAAAAAAGCGTAGCGCCTGAGAAAATTTGGAAATTTGTGGTAAGTTCCTAAGAGACCAAACTGCTGAGGTCATCGGTCCCTAGGCTTACACACTATTTAATCTAATTTAAACTAACTTACGCTAAGGGCAACAAACACACACACACACACACACACACACACACACACACACACACACACACACACACACACACACTCCTGAGGGGAGAGTCGAACCTCCGGCGGAGGGAGTCGCGCGAACCGTGGCAAGGCGCCAAATACCGCCCGGCTACTCCGCGCGGCCTGAGAAAATCTCACAATAAGTAGACGCTTCACGTGGTCTTCTAGCGGCGTATACGTGTGTAACAATAATAATAATACTGATAATAATAATAATGATAATAATAATAACGTAATAACAATAATCATCATCGTCATCACAGTTATATTTGCGCGGCGAAGTATAACATAGGTGTAATAACACAGACAGTATAGAGTAAGTACGGGACTATTAAGAGACTGCATTAGTTTTAGTGTGGGAATACATAACAGCAGCAAAGCTACCACAAATTAGAGGACGCGTTAAAAAAAAAAAACGGTATAGCCCTCCAAGTGCGATGTCTTCATTAGTACACTACTGAACACTAAAATTGCTACACCACGAAGATGACGTGCTACAGACGCGAAATTTAACCGACAGGAAGAAGATGCTGTGATATGCAAATGATTAGCTTTTCAGAGCATTCACACAAGGTTGGCGACGGTGGCGACACCTACAACGTGCTGAAATCAGGAAAGTTTCCAACCGATTTCTCATACACAAACGGCAGTTGACCGGCGTTGCCTGGTGAAACGTTGTTGTGATGCATCGTGTAACGAGGAGAAATGCGTACCATCACGTTTGCAAATTTCATAAAGTTCGGATTGTAGCCTATCGCGATTGCGGTTCATCGTATCGCGACATTGCTGCTCGCGTTGGTCTAGATCCAATGACTGTTACCAGAACATGGAATCGGTGGATTCAGGAGGGTAATACGGAACGCCGTGCTGGATCCCAACGGTCTCGTATCACTAGCAGTCGAGATGACAGGCATGTTATCCGCATGGCTGTAACGGATCGTGCAGCCACGTCTCGATCCCTGAGTCAACAGATGGGGACGTTTGCGAGACAACAACCATCTGCACGAATAGTTCGACGACGTTTGCAGCAACATGGACTATCAGCTCGGAAACCATGGCTGCGCTTACCCTTGACTCTGCATCACAGACAGGAGCGCCTGCGATGGTGTACTCAGCGACGAACCTGGGTGCACGAATGTCAAAACGTCTTTTTTTCGGATGAATCCAGGTTCTGTTTACAGCATCATGATGGTCGCATCCGTGTTTGGTGAGATCGCGGTGAACGCACATTGGAGGTGTGTATTCGTCATCGCCGGCAGGTTCGAATCCTGCCTCAGGCAAGGATGTGTGTGATGTCCTTAGGTTAGTTATGTTTAAGTAGTTCTAGGTTCTAGGGGACTGATGACCTTATAAGATAAGACCCATAGTGCTCAGAGCCATTTGAACCATTTTATTCGTCATCGCCATATTGGCGTATCACCCGGCGTGATGGGATGGGGTGCCATTGGTTACACGTCTCGGTCAGCTCTTGTTCGCATTGACGGTACTTTGAACAGTGGACGTTACATTTCAGATGTGTTACGACCCGTGGCTCCACCCTTCATTCGGTCCCTACGAAACCCTACATTTCAGCAGGATAATGCACGACAGCATTTTGCTTGTCCTGTACGAGCCTTTCTGGATACAGGAACGTTCGACTGCTGCCCTGACCAGCACTTTGTCCAGATCTCTCACCAATTGAAAACGTGTGGTCAATGGTGGCCAAGCAACTGGCTCGTCACAATACGCCTGTCACTACTCTTGATGAACTGTGGTATCGTGTTGAAGCTGCATGGGCAGCTGTACCTGTACACGCCATCCAAGCTCTGTTTGACTCAATGCCCAGGCGTATCAAGGCCGTTATTACGGCCAGAGGTGGTTGTTCTGGGTACTGATTTCTCACGATGTATGCACCCAAATTGTGTGAAAACGTAATCACATGTCAGTGCTAGTATAATATATTTGTTCAGTGAATACCTGTTTATCATCTGCATTTCTTCTTGGTGTAGCAATTATAATGGCCAGTAGCGTATCATCGTCACCTTCTTCTTCTTCTTCTTCTTCTTCTCAGCTCAACAGTTGTCCTGTATTTTGCGTCATTCTCTTCATCTCTTCCTAATTTTGGAACATTGTTAATTCCAATAGATGTACGACTGTTTTCTATCGCTTCCCGTTGGGTTGCTTTCCCAAAATGTTTCCTTCCAATATCTCTGTTAAAAGCTGATAAATGTTCAAAAACTTTTGTTTTCATTTGATAATTGCTGTTAGGGTTCACCTGCGTATTGATATCTTTCGAAACACCTTCCTTCGTTTTACTTTCTGTCCATTTTGTTCTCATTCGCCTTCTGGAGAGCAATCCAACAGTGGTGACATCGCCGTTCGTAAAACAGAAGTAGACCGGATGACAAAAGTAAGTGAAGCACCCTGAGAACATGATCGGATGACACTGTGACTTGATACAAGCGCACGCAACTGGCGGTATGCAAATGATTAGCGTTGCAGCTCTCTGTGACAGGCAGAGCAACCATCAGAGGGCATTAGTTCAAATGGCTCTGAGCGCTATTGGCCTTAACTGCTGAGGTCATCAGTCCCCTAGAACTTAGAATTACTTAAACCTAACTAACCTAAGGACATCACTCACATCCATGCCCGAGGCAGGATTCGAACCTGCGACCGTAGCGGTCACGCTGTTCCAGACTGAAGCGCCTAGAACCGCTCGGCCACTCCGGCCGGCAGAGGGCATTAGTGTTGTTCGTGTACCAGGGTTGGTGAGGTTCATTAGGACCGTTAACAGCGTCTTACACTGAAGAGCCAAAGAAACTGGTTTACCTGTCTAATATCGTCTAGGGCCGCAAGAGCGCAGAAGTGCCGCAACGCGACCTGAAATGGGCTCTACTAATGTGTGCAGTGGTGCTGAAGGGAACTGATACCATAATCCTACGAGGCTGTCCACAAATCCGTAAGAGTATGAGCCGGTGTAGACCCCTTCTGAATAGCACTTTGCAAAGAAATCCCAGATATGCTCAATAATGTTCGTTTCAGGGGAGTTTGGTGGTCAGCGGAAGTGTTTAAAATGAGAACAGTGTTCCGGGAGCCACTCTGTAGCAATTCTGAACATATGGGGCGTCTCATTGTCCTGCTGGAGTTCCCCAAGCCCGTCGGAATGCACAATGGGCATGAATGGATGCAGGTGATCAGACAGGATGGTTACGTACGTGTCACCTGTCAGATTCGTTACTTGATGTATCACTCTAACTGCACACAGCCCACACCATTAGAAAGCCTCCACCAGCTTGAACTGTCCCCAGGTGACAATCAGGGTCCATGGATTCATGAGGTTGTGTCCATAACCGTACACGTCCATCCGCTCGATACAATATGAAATGAGACTCGTCCGACGAGCAACATGTTTCCAGTCATCAACAGCCCAATGTCAGTGTGGACGGGCCCAGGCGAGGCGTAAAGTATCGTGTCGTGCAGTCATCAAAGATACACGAGTGGGCCTTCGGCTTCGAAAGCCCATATGGATGATGTTTCGCTGTATGGTTCGTACGCTGACCCTTGTTGATGGCCTAGCATTGAAATCTGCAGCAGTTTGGGGAAGGGTTGCCCTTCTGTCACGGTGAAAGATTCTCTTCAGACGTCGTTGGTCCCTTTCTTGCAGGATTTTTTCCGGCCGCAGCGATGTCGGAGATTTGATGTTTTACCGGATTCCTGACGTTCACGGTACACCTGTGAAATGGTGGTACGGAAAAATCCTCACTTAATCGCTCGTGTGCCGACTGTAACACCACGTTCAAACTCACTTAAATTTGATGTTTTAATCACTGGAATAACGATTCATACCCACTCAGCCCGTGAAGTTTCATTCCTTTCCTTCTCTCGTTCTGGGTGATTCACTTTTTTTATTTTTCTGACACGCCGCGTGTATGGAGTCCGAAGACAGTGACCACAATGATGGTGGGAACGTGCTGGCAGTTCCGTTAGCTATCAAACTGCACACGCATTTTCAGCCGCCTGCTCCGTGGGATTCCAGTGAAGGGTTCAGCAGGTATTGAGCATTTGACCTTTTGGGACGTGGAGGTGCAGGTGGCGCAAGAGAGCCCCGTGGGAAGAGAGAGAGAGAGAGAGAGAGAGAGAGAGAGATTGTGCTCGGGTCGGCACGGAGTGGCTCCGGCAGCTGATCACAGAGGCCACGGCGGCGCATGCGCAGTAGGGCAGCGTCGCCTTTGTTGACGTCTGTTTGCCTTGGCGACCTCTGCTCATGCTGTACGCTCGCTTCCCACGCCCGGCACTGTTCTTTCAAGTGTGACCAGTTGTCGGCAAAGAGATTGCTCTGGCTGAAGTGTTGCTCAGAGCAGCGGTATACGCCACGCTCCGAAGGCTTCCGCGACAATCTGTCACTGCCTCAGCCTGTTGGCTTCTCTCTGTCACGCATGCGTGTTTGTTTACTTGCGGTATATTAACCTGGCAAAGCGAGCTGGAGACCTGAGCAAGGCGGCGACAGCAGCGTCGTGTTTACGCACGAGAAGCAGGGAAGGCATGGAGTAACGGCGTACAGTCCAGTAGTGGAAGGCCATCTCCAAACGCGACGTAGCAGCTGATGTTCACATGGACGTGGACGAGACATCCGATCTCACGCAAGATGTTCGCTCTCCGGCGGCCGCTATCAGCCTTCTTTGGCTCGCAAACTACACTACTGGCCATTAAAATTGCTACACGACGAAGATGACGTGCTACAGACGTGCAATTTAACCGACAGAAAGAAGATACTCTGATTTGCAAATGATTAGCTTTACAGAGCATTCACACAAGGTTGGTGCCGTTGCCGACACCTACAACGTGTTGACATGAGGAAAGTTTCCAACCGATTTCTCATACACAAACGGCAGTTGACTGGCGTTGCCTGGTGAAACGTTGTTCTGATGCTTCGTGTAAGGAGGAGAAATGCGTACCATCACGTTTCCGACTTTGATAAAGGTCGGATTGTAGCCTATCGCAATTGCGGTTTATCTTATCGCGACATTGCTGCTCACGTTGTTCGAGATCCAAAGACTGTTTGCATAATATGGAATCAATGGATTCAGGAGGGTAATACGGAATGCCGTGCTGGATCCCAACGGCCTCGTATCACTGGCAGTCGGGATAACAGGCATGTTACCCGCATGGCAGTAACGGATCGTGCAGCCACTTCTCGATTCCTGAGTCAACAGATGGGGACGTTTGCAAGACAACAACCATCTGCACGAACAATTCGACGACGTTTGCAGCAGCATGGACTATCAGCTCGGAGACAATGGGTGTGGTTACCCTTGACGCTGTATCACAGACAGGAGGGCCTGGCCTGCGATGGTGTACTCAACGACGAACCTGGGTGCACGAATGGCAAAACGTCATTTTTTTTTTATCAATCCAGGTTCTGTTTACAGCATCATGATGGTCGCATCCGTGCTTGGCGACATCGCGGTGAACGCACATTGGAAGTGTGTATTCGTCACATGCGGCGTGATGGTATGGGGTGCCATTGATTACACGTCTCGGTCACCTCCTCTTCGCTTTGACGGCACTTTGAACAGTGGACGTTACATTTCAGAGGTGTTACGACCCGTAGCTCTACCCTTTATTCGATCCCTGCGAAACCCTACATTTCAGCAAGTTAATGCACGACCGCTTGTTGGAGGTCCTGTACGGACTTTCTGGATACAGAGAATGTTCGTCTGCTACCCTTGCCAGCACATTCTCCAGAACTGTCACCAATTGAAAACGTCTGGTCAAAGGTGGCCGTTCAACTGGCTCGTCACAATACGCCAGTCACTACTCTTGATGAACTGTGGTATCGTGTTGAAGCTGCATGGGCAGCTGTAGCTGTACACGCCATCCAAGCTCTGTTTGACTCAATGCCCAGGCGTATCAGGCCCGTTATTACGGCCGGAGTTGGTTGATCTGGGAACTGATTTCTCAGGATCTATGCACCCAAATTGCGTGAAAATGTAATCACATGACCGTTCTAGTATAATATATTTTTCCAATGAATAGCCGTTTATCATCTGCATTTCTTCTTGATGTAACAGTTTTAATGGCCAGTAGTGTACATAGTTTCTTTACAAGCATGCATGCGCCTAAAATAGTTGCGATAACTCTGTTAGCGATTGTCGAATAAGAGTAGAGGAAATCGCGAAGCAGATTTGGACCCGTCGATGGCTTGGATAGTGAATTATTGGTAGAGTAGCACTACCCAGTACTACACAGCGATGTGAGGTATCCAACTAGTTGATGTTATTCGTTAAATCATTTCAATTTTCATTCCATGTTGGGTTTGAAGTTGGATATAGTAAAGGTATAGAGTTTAACGTTAGTGCATGCATAATATCCACATTCTCGATGTTGCATTGACTACCGACACTTGTACTTAATGTACTTGATCACATAGATTTCAAGATCGAGATTCTTTTCGTAATTTCATTCGAATGGAAGAGACGTGTTTTTCGAAGCAGTTCACCATTATCGAAAGAAATATTTACTGGGAAGAGTAAACATGAGTGAATCCATAAGCCTAGAGATAGATATATATATTTTACAGAAAGTTTGATAACAGCAAAAACTTCCAGTGCGTAACTTGTGTTTACCTTCATAGACTGAGTGTCACGTAAAGACTTATGACCACTAGGGAAACTTTCCAGTCGCTGGCGTTCGCAACAAGAAAGCACCAAATACATTATTTTTAGTAAAGAACATCGACTTTTGAGATAATACATCTATGAAATGAATGAGAAAGAACCATACCTTTAAAAAAAGCTGAGGAAAAAAATATTTGCAGGTACCGTATGTGGGCGCGGAACCATTATGTTTATATTCGTTACACGAAAGCTCCCGACACTACCACTCGCGCTGTCATTCGACGTCCTGTGTAGTCGACCGTATATTGTACAGGGCGTGTAAAGACTGTAACTACATATTTGATATGCAGGTGGTACCAAAAAGAGGCGCTTTTGATAAATCATTGTGCAGTAGCTCTGAAACGGTATACTTTCGTACCATATAAGACACAACAATAAAATCATCAACTACAAGAAGCTCTTCCCTATCGATGTGCAGTTTCCTGTCATTTTATTATAACGAATCGTAACTAAAACGATGAGTTTTCGAGAGTTCTTCAATTTGCTATTGCTTTGAAAGAACTTATATTCGTATCACGTACTCTGTGAGAAAGAAAACTCAGCAAATAGGATGTTTAACGCCATACAATATGACGGCTCCCCTGTTCTGCTTGTGACGTAAAACGATGCCGGATCTCAATGGGAACGTTCCACTCCACGAACGACACTCGTCGTACACTACGATTATGACAAAGTTTATTCACAGCGTAATGTGTCTGAATCCATGTTTCAGGTCATTAAACAAATGGCCGCATGACGAATATTAATGGTGCTTTATAGTTTTGAAAAAAATAACGTTGTATGCCCTTTTTTAAAATTATCTCGTTTACACATGATGATTCGTTTATCTGTCTTTTTTTTCTGAATTTCCTTGCAGTCCGATTACACAACAATAGCCTTAAAATTTTACCGAAGTTGTTATTTATTTGTATTGTTCATAACATCGCACCGGCCGAGGTGGCCGAGCAGTTCTAGGCGCTACAGCCTGGAGCCGCGCGACCGCTATCCTGCCTCGAGCATGGATGTGTGTGATGTCCTTAGGTTAGTTAGGTTTAAGTAGTTCTAAGTTCTAGGGGACTGATGACGTCAGGTGTTAAAACCCATAGTGCTCAGAGCCATTTGAACCATTTGCTTAAATTCCATTCTGCTCGGCATCATGTTCTACCTCATGTAATTTCCGCACCGTCGAGTTACCCTATTTCAACATTTTTGTCGCACGTTCCATCAACTTTTCCTTCAACGCTTGTGTTGAGGCACGATAACCCGTCACACCCTGTATATTGTCGACAACATTCCGGTACCACGGAATATGTCACAGTATATAAGCACTACTCAAATGGTTCAGATGGCTCGGAGCGCTATGGGACTTCACATCTGACGTCATCAGTCCCATAGACTTGGAACTACTTAAACCTGACTAACCTAAGAACATCACACACATCCATGCCCGAGGCAGGATTCGAACCTGCGACCTGAATAGCAGCGCGGTTCCGGACTGAAGCGCCTAGAACCGCTCAGCCACGGCGGCCGACAAGCACTACTCATCCCTATACATATCAGTAAAGGCGGAACCGACTGTTAGATAAAATTCCAGCTGGGCGTCTTTCGAGCGTTGTCACCCTTTCAAGTTCTGACGTTAGACCCCAACAAAACAGCATTTAACGAATCCATCAAGTATAATAGCTCCGGAGCTATCATCTAAAAACATTCATTGCTCCTTATAGGCGGACACCCCAGACGACAAAAGCAGCTGTTTGTGAGCCAGCAAATAAGTTCACTGCAATCTCACTCCATGAGACACGGGGCTTAACTGTGATGCATTCCGCTAGGCACCCCTCTACGCGCGGCGAGAGAGTCATGTTGCTGAGCGCATGCAAAGTGCTAATTAGTTCATAAATGTTAATGGACGCTTGAGAGCGATGTCGGGGGCTCTGACCTTGAAGCAGACAGACACGCCCAACACGGGAAGTATCTGGTCCCGACAGGACGGAGAGAACTCAGTTCTTATTTCCGGCAACTTTCTTACTCTGCTCTCGGCAGCATCTGCGTAACGCGAGTTTGGTTTCGTTTCGTGCCCATTGTCACGCACAGACCTCTGACGGCGTTCAACCAGAAATAAAGTTTAGCGAGAAATTTGCTTGTTTTGCCTTCCATTCTGCGATGACATACTCAGCTCTTGTTTACGTCACATTTCTCATTTTCTCATCCATTGGGGAATTATGTCTCAGGCGTTGCTTCTTGTTGGAATTTTTAATCTCTTCGTATTGTGGGTTCTTAATATTTGAAACATACATTCTACATCTACATCTATACTCCACAAGCCACTTGACGGTGTGTGGCGGAGGGTACCTTGAGTACCTCTATCGGTTCTCCCTTCTATTCCATCCTCGTATTGTTCGTGGAAAGAAAGATTGTCGGTGTGCCTCCTTGTGGCTCTAATCTCTCTGATTTTATTCTCATGGTCTCTTCGCGAGATATACATAGGAGGGAGCAATATCACTGGCAGTCGAGATGACGGGCATCTTATCCGCATGGCTGTAACGGATTGTGCAGCCACGTCTCGATCCCTGAGTCAGCAGATGGGGACGTTTGCAAGACAACAACCATCTGCACGAACAGTTCGAGGACGTTTGCAGCAGCATGGACTATCAGCTCGGAGACAATGGGTGTGGTTACCCTTGACGCTGTATCACAGACAGGAGCGCCTGGCCTGCGATGGTGTACTCAACAGCGAACCTGGGTGCACGAATGTCAAAACGTCATTTTTTTTTATCAATCAAGGTTCTGTTTACAGCATCATGATGGTCGCATCTGTGCTTGGCGACATCGCGGTGAACGCACATTGGAAGTGTGTATTCGTCACATGCGGCGTGATGGTATGGGGTGCCATTGGTTATACGTCTCGGTCACCTCTTGTTCGTATTGACGGCACTTTGAACAGTGGACGTTACATTTCAGATGTGTTACGTCCCTTGGCTCTACCCATCATTCGATCCCTATGAAACCCTACATTTCACCAGGATAATGCGCGACCGCATGTTGCAGGTCCTATACGGGCCTCTCTGGACACAGAAAATGTTCGACTGCTGCCCTGTCCAGCACATTCTCCAGATCTCTCACGAATTGAAAACGTCTGGTCAATGGTGGCCGAGTAACTGGATCGTAACAATACGCCAGTATCGTGTTGAAGCTGCATGGGCAGCTGTACCTGTACACGCCATCCAAGATCTGTTTGACTCAATGCCCAGGCGTATCAAGGCCGTTATTACGGCCAGAGGTGGTTGTTCTGGGTACTGATTTCTCAGGGTCTATGCACCCAGATGGAGTGAAAATGTAATCACATGTCAGTTCTAGTATAATATATTTGTCCAATGAATACCCGTTTAACATCTACATTTCTTATTCGTGTAGCAATTTTAATGGCCAGTAGTGTAACGAGACGGGTGCAAAATTTCGCGAAGTCCAGTTCGAATCGTTCAAATGGCTCTGAGCACTATGGGACTCAAAATCTGAGGTCATCAGTCCCCTAGACTTAGAACTACTTAAACCTAACCAACCTAAGGATATCACATACATCCATGCCCGAGGCAGGATTCGTACTTGCGACCGGAGCAGCAGCGTGGTTCCCGACTGAAGCTTCTAGAACCGCCCGCCCACAGCGCCTGGCCGAAGTCCACTCGCTTGGAGCTTAGTGCTGGGCTAGAGATTAATGATAAATGCAGGTTGGGTTAGGAGCCAATGCCGTAGAGTTCTCTTTGTGACACCGAACTAGGTTTCCATCCGGGCCTGGTAATTTATTTGCTTTCAAATCCTTCAGCTCTATCTCTACGCCAAGTATGCTTAGGGTCTATTACTATGTCGTCCATAAGGGAGTCTGTCAAATGGCCCAATGACGGTATATTTTTACGATTCTGCTGTATGAATGATTTCTGGGACGTGAAATTCAAAAATTTGGCTTTCGTTTTGCTATTCTCAATTGTCACTCCAGGCTGGTCAACTCTTCAGTTACGTCGTCAGCAAAAAATGAATTACGTAAATATCTTTCTGAAAATTCGACACATAACTAACTATACTCTCTAGGCTGCTGTTTTAATTGTATGATACATTTTTAAACAAGAAAATTCTGCTGTTAAAATATTATTCTATTTCAAAGCCGGCCTGAATGGCCGTGCGGTTCTAGGCGCTTCAGTCTGGAACCGCACGGCCGCTACTATTACGGGTTCGAATCCTACCTCGGGCAAGGATGTGTGTGATGTCCTTAGGTTAGTTAGGTTTAAGTAGTTCTAAGTTCTAGGGAACTGATGACCGCAGATGTTAAGTCCCATAGTGCTCAGAGCCATTCTTTCGCGACTGGAACAGCAAAAGACGGAAATTGCAGTGGTACACAAAGTATCCCTAGCCACACACTGCACGTGGGTTTCGGAGTCCAGACGTAGATCTAGATGAAGATCTGGCCGTCGACTGCCGCTTCAGAGTCTGCGAAGGCAGTGTGACGGCCGTCCGTCAAATACTTGCGATCGTCCTGTACGACTTACGCCTAGAAACTGTAGATCTAAGGTACTTCGATATGACGTAATCACTGACGTGCTACGACCATTTTTCTATTACAAGCAGTTTGTATGTATTATCTTCATTGGCAAACATTACAACTCAAAGTGGCAATAAGCACGCATTCATGATAACGAGGAATGTTCGGAGGAGGAGAACAAGGATTAGGAGGAGATCAGTGTTCAACGTCCCGTCGACGACGAGTTCATCAGGGGCGGAGCACAATCTCGGATTAGGAAAAGCTGAGGAAGAAAATCGGCCGTGCCCTTTCAATAGAATCAAGTATGGCAAATGTCTGAACAGTGGTGGTAATTACGTAGAAAGGTAGTTTAAGAAATCCTCCTTTTTGTAAAAATAAATTTTGGTTTGAAAAAAAAAATCTTTATGATTTTTTTCAAAACGGTACTTACTTTCTGGACGTGCCTCTTATCTCACATCTATACTTAGAAGTTTTTGACCTAAATTCTTGTTTAGGATGCATGATATGTACCATTCTGAGCGGTAATGTCTGCCAGATGATGACGCTCTTTAACAGCAGCTTTTTAGCGATGTATGAAAAATGTAGTCTTTTATTCAACGTATCAAAGCTGTGGAGCACAGTTTGCAGAAAGCAGTGATTTCATGTTGCACTAATACGTGTCTGCGCAGCTCTATTTGAAAACAGAAAGTGGCATTCGCGTGCAGATTCATTTGTTCGCCACAGCTGCCGTGCCGTTTTCAAGCGCTCTGCTCACGCAGCGTATGACGTCAGTAGTTCGTTCCAGTTCCTAGCTGCGGCATTGCTGTTTTCATACGCCATTCATCCCTTCATTTATTGTGGCGAGCAGTAATGCAAAACAGGTGCACTGCAACGGACAGAGGTGGGAGCACCGGCTAGGGGGTGGGGGAAGTTTCCCCTATAGCTTGCCACAGTAGCTGCACAGTGGCGGACAGTTCTATCTCCAGCCGTCGTTTGCAGAGCCGCCCACCACCCAGGCATGCCAGCCCATCCAGGTCAGCCTCATTCGCCGGCTTCTCTATTCTGCTGTGAACTGCAAAAGGGAAATATGACTGTTTCTGTTCTGTCAGAACACTTCATTGAGGATATGTTTTACTGCCTCATAAGATGTCGCAAATTCGAGGTAAACATAATAGCGATCACGCATTCATTAGATGAACATATTTATCTCTTTCATTATGAAGGACTAAACAGAAAAAGAAAATTTCTACCAGGTTTGTCAAATATTGAGATTTACCAGATGTTTCACGTTGAATAGTAACTATCGCAGGAGGTTGCAGTAAAGGATGATTCGTATAAAACGTTACGTATAACATGTTACCAGTTATTATTGGCTGCAGGGACACAGCTCTTAGAATGCTGCCCAAACAAATACTTACAGAAGGACAATATTAAGAACAAAGGGATTTCTTTGATAAAGTCCACCTTCGACTACAGTATAATTACGAATTCTCTTGACGACAACACCACGTGTAGCTCTTCTAGTGTCGTCATGGAGTTATTTAATAAGAGGCAGCATTATGCAGAAACCGAACCATCATTTCGTCTCTTGTGCTCACTGTTTACATTACTGGCCATTAACATTGCTACACCAAGAAGAAATGCAGATGATAAACAGGTATTCATTGGACAAATATATTATACTAGAACTGACATGTGATTGAATGAAGGGTAGAGCGACGGAACGTAACACATCTGAAATGTAACGTCCACTCTTCAAAGTGGCGTCAATGCGAACAAGAGGTGACCAAGACGTGTAACCAATGGCACCCCATACCATCACGCCTGGTGATACGCCAATATGGCGATGACGAATACACGCTTCCAATGTGCGTTCATCGCGATGTCGCCAAACACGGATGCGAACATCATGATGCTGTAAACAGAACCTGGATTCATCCGAAAAAATGACGTTTTGCCATTCGTGCACCCAGGTTCGTCGTTGAGTGCACCATCGCAGGCGCTCCTGACTGTGATGCAGCGTCAAGGGTAACCGCAGCCATGCTGCTGCAAACGTCGTCGAACTGTTCGTGCAGATGGTTGTTGTCTTCCATACGTCTCCATCTGTTGACTCAGGGATCGAGACATGGCTGCACGATCCGTTACAGCCATGTGGATAAGATGCCTGTCATCTCGACTGCTAGTGATACGAGGCCGTTGGGATCCAGCACGGCGTTCCGTATTACCCTCCTGAACACACCGATTCCATATTCTGGTAATAGCCATTGGATCTCGACCGACACGAATTGCATTGTCGCGATACGATAAACCGCAATCGCTATAGGCTACAATCCGACCTTTATCAAAGTCGGAAACGTGATGGTACGCATTTCTCGTCCTAACATAAGGCATCACAACAACGTTTCACCAGGCAACGAAGGTCAACTGCTGTTTGTGTATGACAAAAACGGTTGGAAAGTTTCCTCGTGTCGGCACATTGTAGGCGTCGCCACCGGCGCCAACCTTGTGTGAATACTCTGAAAAGCTAATCATTTGCATATCACAGCATCTTCTTACGGTCGGTTAAATTTCGCGTCTGTAGCACGTCATTTTTGTGGTGTAGCAATTTTAATGTCCAATAGTGTAATAAAGGGCAGCGCCATGCATAATCTGAACGATCATTTCATCTCTTGTGTATTTATAGCCTTCGCCTTTCAACCAACTCCATAGGCAAGAATCCCTGAGGTAATATCCGGGGTCTCTGATGGCCAAGAAATGTGATCTTTTCTGCCGATCCATCTTCCGAGGAATGTTAGCTTTAGCTGATGTATCACCTGACGACTAGAACGTGCAGGGGACCCGTCGTGCTAGAAAATGGCCGACACCGGGAATGCTGCTTTCTAGTAAATTGTCTCCCCCATACGAGAGTATACAAAATGGATGTAAGAGTGCGAGTGTAGACACATGGTTGCCCGCATCTCGCGGTAGCGTTATCGCTTCCCACGCCCGGGTTCCCGGGTTCGATTCCTGGCGTGGTCAGGGATTTTCTCTGCCTCGTGATAGCTGAGTGTTGTGTGATGTCCTTAGGTTAGTTAGGTTTAAGTAGTTCTAAGTTCTAGGGGACTGATGACCATAGATGTTAAGTCCCATAGTGCTCAGATCCATTTTTTTGAACACATGGTTGAGGACGAAGTTTGGGTCTTGCCGTGAACCGTGCACGGATACCATAAAGGTAAGGCGGCAGCTCGCGATATACGGGAAATCGCAGCTGAGGTTGTCCATATTCCCTACTGGGCACGCATTTAATGTATTTCATAACGGTTGTAGCCGCCGCAGTGCCTTTCCGCATCTCCAAAGGAACCCTGCATCGTAATTCAGAATAACACAGACACAGTAATATCGTATCTACATCTACGTCCAGATCCCGCAAGACACGTTCCGGTGTGTGGTGGAGGGTACTTTTTGTACCACTGTCAATACACCCTATTCCAGCCACGAATGGTCGCCGGAAACAGCGTGTGAGGTCGAATCTGTCCGATTTTACCTTCATGATATCTTTGTGATATACAGCTAGGAGGAAGCAATGTACTGTTTGGCTCTTCCAGGAACGCGTGCTCTCGGAACAGTAAACCACGCCATGATGCAGAATTCCTGTCTTGCACAGTCTGCTGCTGGAGTTGAGGGAGCACCCCCTTGAAACCTTCGCTCTTGCTGAATCAACCTGTAACGAAACGCGCTGCTCTTCTTTAGAACTTCACCATTTCTTCAGTTAGTCCTTCCTGGTACGTATCATGTATTGGTCAAACGAGTATTTCTTAACCTGCCGGTACTTTCTTTGTTTATGGACTGCATTTCCTGAAAATTCTTCCAGTGAATCGCAGGCTGGCATCTGCCTTATCTGCGATTAGCTTTGTGTGGTCGTTCTACTTGAAATCTCTCATAACTCCTAGATCTTTTATGGATATGACTATTTCCAGTGTTGTTCTACGATCGTGTAATCATACAACAATGGGTCTTTCCGACTATTTGTGAACAGTAAAGTTCATATGTTTGCGTTCAGGGTCAATTGCCACTCTCTATCGTTGCTACAATCCTGTATACAACAGTATCGTCCGCGAAAAGCCCATGGAACTTCGGACGCCATCAACTAGCTCATCTTTACTACTATAAAACGACAAGGCGGTGTTTATCATTGTTACCAAAAATTTGGAAAAGTTCTTGATGAATTTACTTAATATATTTAATTTATTCTTTAATACAAGTGCGAAGGGGCAATGTCACATTGAAATCGTTATTAGCAGAAATCTCGTATATGTCACAGACGTTCGGACATACATATGACACATTTAAAAAAAATTGTGGTATATAAACAAGTAACATTCCCCAGGCTATGGCTAAGCCATTTCTCCACAATATCCTTTTTTTCAGGAGTGCTAGTTCTGCAAGGTTCGCAGAAGAGCTTCTGTGAAGTTTGGAAGGTAGGAAACGAGGTACTGGAGGAATTAAAAGCTGTGAGGACGGGTCGTGAGTCGCGGTTGAGTAGCTCAGATGGTAGCGCACTTGGCCACGAAGGGCAAAGGTCCAGATTTCGAGCCTCGGTCCCTCACACAGTTTTAATCTGCCAGAACTTTCAAATAAATAATATCTATTCTACTATATTAAGACATTTTGTTCTTTAAGTTTCTTACCAAAATTATTTATCTGTTCTTGACGATTTACTTCAGATTTTTACAAAATATTCTAATGAACGTTCGGACAGACTTAGGCTACATATTTTTAATATATCGGTGTATAAATATAGATGTAGTACGTAAGGCAGAAACGTTGTTAGCAAAAATCTCAAAAAATTATTTACTAATTCACTTGAAATTTTTACACGATACTATAATAAACAGCTAGCCGGGCACGTGCCATAACTTTTTAAATATATATGGTATATCAACATATAATATACAGGGTGAGTCAGGAGAAAAGCACATGCTTTGAGAGGTGATAGTATTAGTGATTCTGAACAAAAAACTCCATATGGACGTATGCCCTGTTCCGAATGGTTTCCGAGATAGAACACATTTAATATCACTTTTGTGCGTTTTTCTTGAATAACTCGAAAACCACACCTTACAGTGAAAAGTGACGCAGTACAAAATTAAACTATATTAAATTTCCTACAGAAAAGATTCTATTCATTGTTTGTGCGAAGAGAGCGCGAGAATGTTGAAAAACTCGCTTGACGCGCATGCGCTGTAGCTTGGGTAGTTTGTGTAGGCCAATTTGAGGTAGTTTCCTGACTTGATAGGCGACAAGTGTCCCGTATCAAACTGTTGGTCTCAACTTGCTACCTCAATATGCTACCTGTAGCTTGCGTAGTTTTTGTAGGCCTATCTGAGGTAGTTTCCTGACTTGATAGGCGACAAGTGTCCCGTATCAAATTGTTCGTCCCAATTTGCTACCTCAATATGCTGTCTCAAATTGGCCTACAAAAACTATGTAAGCTACAGCGTATGAGCGTCAAGCGAGTTTTTCAACATTCTCGCGCTCTCTTCGCACAAACCATTAGTTCTAAAGGAAAAAATGAATACAACCTTTTTGTAGGAAATTTAATATAGTTTAATTTTATACTGCGTCAAGTTTTCACTGGAGGGTGCGGTTTTCGAGTTATTCAAGAAAAACGTACAAAAGTGATATTAAATGTTTTCTAACTATGAAACCATTCGGAATAGGGCATATGTCCATATGAAGTTTTGTGTTCAGCATAGAGCATATGTCCATATGAAGTTTTGTGTTCAGCATCACTAATACACCCCTCAAAGCATGTACCTTTCCTCCTGACTCACTCTGCATAAAGGGAAAACGTTGTTACCAAAAATTTCGAAAAGTTGTTGACTGATTTACTTTAAATATTTACACGATGCTGTAATAAGTTCAAAATGGTTCAAATGGCTCTGCGCACTATGGGACTCAACATCTGAGGTCATCAGTCCCCTAGAACTTAGAACTACTTAAACCTAACTAACCTAATGATATCACACACATCCATGCCCGAGGCAGGATTCGAACCTGCGACCGTAGCGGCCACGCGGTTCCAAACTGAAGCGCTTAGAACCGCACGGCCACACCGGCTGGCTGTAATAAGTGTTTGTAGGAAAATAAGGTATAGTTTTCCATATATATGATATGTAGATATTTATATAAAATTAAGGGGAACGTTATTAGCAAAAATCTCGAAAATATCTTCCCGATTTACTTCAAATATTTACGCGATGCTCCAATAAGTGTTCGGATGGACATACTCTATATTTCTTAAATATATGTTGTGTCTAAATATGTAAGTAGTACACAAACGGGACATGTTGTTAGCAGAAATCTCAAAAAGTTGTTAACCCGTTTACCTCAAATTTTTATATGGGACTCTAAAGAACATTTGGACGGCTGTATAGTCTTTAATGTACAAAATATGTAAATATGTGTGTGGATATAATGGGGAAACGTTGGAGAGAGAGAGAGAGAGAGAGAGAGAGAGAGAGAGAGAGAGAGAGAGAGAGAGAGAGAGAGGGGGGGGGGGGGTTAGAGACAGACAGGGTAGAAGAAGATGGACGGAAAGAGGGAGAAAAGTAGAGTAGGGCATATATCCAATTCCAATATGTGTTTGTCAGATGCAGAACATTGCCGAATACTCTAGGTTATGTGTATTGTGATAAGAAAAAGTTCAGTAACAGGACCTTGGAGTGTGCCTTATTTACTTTCACGTCTGAAGATTTCTCCACGTTATGAGTGACACGCTGTGTTCTGTTTGCAGGATCTCTTCAATCCATTCACACAGTTGATCTGGTATTCCGTACGCTCGTACTTTGCTCATGAGGCGGAAGTGTGGAAATGTATCGAAAGCCCTCCAGAAGTCAAGGAACACCTCATCAGCGTGGGCGTCAATAATAACTGCTTTCTGGGTCTCGTGGATGGACAGAGCGAGCTGGGTCTCATCAGTGATCGTTGTTTTTGGAAACCACGTAGATAACTACAAAGGAGTTTCCAGAAATGTCATAATACACTAGTGTAAAAAGTGTCCCAAAATTCTACAAGAGACAGACGTCAGAGATATAGACCTGTAGTTTCGTAGCCTGTTGTGCTACCCTTCTTGAAAACGGGAATGACCTGCGTATTTCTCCAATTGCTACGAACGCGTCGCTTCTCCAGCGACCTACGGTACACTTCTGATAGAGAAGGAGCAATGTCCTTTTCATACTCTATGTAGAATCGTATTGATGTCTCGTCAGGTCCAGTGGCTTTTACTCTGTTGAGCGATTTCAGCCGCTTTTCTGTCACATGCTCATTACTTCGACATCTGTCATTTTGACGTTCATGCGACGAATTAAAGAAGAACCCTCTTTCTCTGTGAAGTAGCTTGATGATATAACTTTGTGTGTAGGTCGGTAAGCAAAACAGTGTGACAATCAGAATAATCCCTGAGGTTGATAAGTAACTGGTCGCTTGAATTAACATTAGTGATGCTATTTTAGATAGCGCTGTTTCGTCCGCCGAATGTTGCAGTGAGATATCCAGCATTCACTACCAAGAATGAACTGTGTCGCTAAACGTAGTCCCATGCATAGGTCTAAACATTGTTAGTTTGTAATAGTAAGAAGTTAACTTCTTAGTGTGAGCTGCATTACATTATGTACAGTATGGTTTTGTATTGGAGAAGGAGCTAATTCCGCGTGAGAGCGCTGACAGACATGATACAAGATGCAAAATTGCGGTATCCTACACATCCCTGCTTACTTATTTGTATAAACGTCCTAATTTGCGTGTTTTTTCCGTATTGTTCCTGTTAGCCTAAAGCGTACCAGAGATGGAAACGCGTATCCTACGTGTCAGTGCGTGCTTGAGTGTGGATAACGGCCTGAAAATTGAACTGCGGCGGACAAGCAGAACCGACTAGGAAAGACCTGAGGTTTGAATTCAGACTGCGCTCGTCTACATTGTATTGGTCACAGAGGTACAGTTGGTTACAGACATAAGATTTCATTTATTTATCGATTGACAGTTTTGTTTTGAAGTGTGAAGTTGTACTGGAGTTTACATTGCTGGATTTTTCAAATTTACTTGTGACTGGTTGGGCGATTCCATTGTTTCAATTAAGCATGCTGCACGTATTTACAATGGTGAGTATGCCGATATGGATTTGCGTACGGGTTTTGTAATGAAAATGCTGTCGCCGATTGCGGAGAATACGTTACACGATTTCCTAACCGCAGAATACTAGATTCAATAATGTTCTGCGTCGGACTAACGCAGTGACCAACAGTCGTATCTTATCTGGTTGTGCAGTGAAACAGTGTGTGAATGAATTAGAAGACATTATTCAGTTGATAATACATAAACGCAGAATGTCAACGTGCATCGTTATTCCATTTACTTGAATATGTTGGGTACCACGTGTGGACGGTGTCTATCCTTACCGTTTACAGCTGATTCAACAGCTACGAGGAGGATGTGAAGGTAGACGATTGGAATTTTTTCATTGGCTAGTTGAAAATCGCAGAAGTACTGCTGTTAATATTGTTTATCTGATGAAACTACTTCCACTCGCAGAGGTACCGCTAACAGTCGTAACTCACACGCCTTTGTAGAAACATATTTTCAAGAGCGCTTCGCTGTAAATGTATGGTTTAGTATGACAGACAAATCTACATTTACGTGATTACTCTGCTATTCACCATAAAGTGCCTGGCAGAGGGTTCAATTAACCACCTTCATGCTGTCTCTCTACAGTTCCACTCTCGAACGGCAAAACGAGCACTTAAATTTTTCTGTGCGAGCACTGATTTCCGTTATTTTATCGTGATGATCATTTCTCCCTATGCAGGTGGGTGCCAACGGAATGTCTTCGCAATCGGAGGGGAAAACTGATGATTGAAATTTCATGAGAAGATCCCGTCGCAACGAAAAACGCCTTTGTTTTAATGATTGCCACTCCAATTCACGTACCATGTCTGTGACACTGACTACCCTATTTCGCTATAATACAAAACGAGCTGCCCTTCTTTGTACTTTTTCGATGACATCCGTCAATCCCACCTCATACGGATCCCACACCACACAGCAATACTCCAGAATAGGGCGCACAAGCGTAGTGTAAGCGGTCTCTTTGGTAGACCTGTTGCCCCTTCTAAGTATTCTGCCAATGGATCGCAGTCTTTGGTTTGCTCTACCCACAATATTATCCATGTGATGTTACCAATTTATATTATTTGTAACTGTAATCGCTAAGTATATAGTTGAAATTACAGCCGTCAGATTTGTGTGGCTTATCGCGTAATCGAAATTTAGCTGATTTCTTTTAGTACTCATGTGAACAACTTGACACTTTTCTTTATTCAGGGTCAATTGCCACTTTTCGCACCATACAGATATCTTATCTAAATCATTTTGCAAGTCGTTCTGATCATCTGATGACTTTACACGACGGTAAATGACAGCATCGTCTGCAAACAATCTAAGACGGCTACTCAGATTGTCCCCCATGACGTTAATATAGTTAAGGAACAGCGAATAACACTTCCTTGCTGAACGCCGGATATTACTTCTGTTTTACTCGCTGACTTTCCGTATATTACTACGAACTGTGACCTTTCTGAGAGGAAATCAGGAATCCAGTCGCACAATTGAGGCGATACTCCGTAGGCACGCAGTTTGGTTAGAAGACGCTTGTGAGGAACGGTGTCGAAAGCCTTCTGGGAGTCTAAAAATACGGAATCAATTTGACATCCCCTGTCGATAGTACTTATTACTTCATTAGTATAAAGAGCTAGTTGTATTTCACAAGAACGATATTTTCTGAATCCGTGCTGACTACATGTCAATAAATCGTTTTCTTCGAGGTACTTCATAATGTTCGAATACAGTATATGTTCCAAAACCCTACTGCATATCGACGTTAGTGACATAGGCCTGTAATTCAGCGGATTACTCCTAAGCCTTTTTGGGTATTGGTGTGACTTGAGCAATTTTCCAGTCTTTAGGTACGTATCTTTCTGTGAGCGAGTGGTTGTATATAATTGCTAAATATGGAGCTCTTTTAACAGTATACTCTGAGAGGAACCTGACTGGTATACACCGGAGGCCTTGCCTTTATTAAGTGATTTAAGCCGCTTTGTTACACCGAGGATATCTACTTCTACATTTCTCATCTTGGCAACTGTTCTTGATTGAAGTCAGGAATATTTACTTCGTCTTCTTTGGTGAAGGAGTTTTGGAAAACTGTGTTTAATAACTCTGGTTTAGTGGCACTGGCGTCAGTGACTTCGCCGTTGCTATCGCGCAGTGAAGGTATTGATTGCGTCTTGCCACTGGTGTGCTTTATGTATGACCAGAATCTCTTTGGTTTGTTGGGTCTGCTGTGTTACCGCATCGCCTTACTGGGTCCCATTATTTAGGATTTCTTGAAAAGCAGGTTACAGCGTGACTGGAACAGTACGATATTGCATTGCCTGTATTGTTGAGAAGTATGGGGCAATGTTCCTTCGGACATGGCGTGCATGTTCTCAGGAACAGGCGCTGCGGCGACTACAGCCGTTATGAAACACATGATGTACGATACTGCGGTGCCTGTGTTATTCTGAAGTACGATGCAGGGTTTCTTTGGACACGCATGTATATCCAAAGGAACAGGCACTAAAGGGACTACAGCCATTATAAAATACATTAAATGTATTCGCAGTTGCAAGTATGGACAAACATCAACTGTATAAAGAAATGACGGCAATGAAAATTTATGCCGAACCAGGAATCGAAGCTGGATTTCTCAGTTATTGCGAGCGGTCGCCCTACCATTTGGGTATCCGTGTACGACCCACGGGCAGACCGAAACTTCCATATGTCGTCAACCATGCGCCTATAAAATATACTCGTACTTCCACTGTGTGTATTCCCGTATAGGTGAGACCTGTTACTTAAAAGTCGGTTGCCCAGTTTCTGTGGATAAATACGATATTGCAGTGCCTGTGTTATTCTGAATTACGTGTTTATCCAAAAATGGTTCAAAATGGCTCTGAGCACTATGGGACTTAACATCTGTGGTCATCAGTCCCCTAGAACTTAGAACTACTTAAACCTAACTAACCTAAGGACATCACACACATCCATGCCCGAGGCAGGATTCGAACCTGCGACCGTAGCAGTCACGCGGTTCCGGACTGAGCGCCTTAACCGCGAGACTACCGCGGCCGGCACGTGTTTATCCGCCGACGCCTGGCAAGCGACTTTCAAGTAAAAGGTCTCACCTATACGGGAATACACACAATGGATGTATGGTTGACGACCAAAGGAAGTTTGGGTATGGCCGTCAGGCGGGCCCGGATAGTTAAATGTCAAGGCGACAGCTCGCGAACTGTCGGAAATCCGGGTTCGAGTCCCGGCCCGCCACAAATTTTCATTGTCGTCATTCCATTCTACAGCATACGGTTGTCCATATTCGCAACTGCGAATACATTCCATACAAGGCTCTTAATGTAATTGTAGGTGTCCCGCCAGTTTGCCCAGCACTGTTGCCCGACAACGTTTGCGTCAGTACGTTCCCACAAGTGTCTCAGTATTCCCGCGAAATGGACTGAATAGAGTTGGCGGAAGTCAGCACGGTTCTCTTGCTGTTGCTCTCCACAAGGAAATTAGAAATACGCATGAAAAGGGAAATCTAACTTTGTGAATGTTTTCTTTTTTAAACGAATTTCTTCCAGTATTTAAACTTGCAAACCATTACTGAATAATACCTTTTCGAGAATGGGGACGTACGACTTTAATTATCTCGTAAAATCAATTAGTCCGACAACTGGTAAGACCAATACCAAAGTGACAGACTGTATACTGGTTACTACTAGAGTGGCGATCACCACTCACTTTTTCAGGCTGCTGGTGATTCACAAAGAAGTTTGATCTTATTCTGAAGTGCACTTCTCACCGAAGTGCCTCATGGTGCCAGAAGATCCGATTTTTTTATAGGACTGAAGAAATGCTTTAAGATAAGTTTGAAATAACAGTCCATTATTCATGTTAACATTTTTTGTGGTTCGTCAGTACCGTGAGAGAACTTCTAATTTCATAAATCCGATACTCGTACGACCGGATTTATCGGACGTGGAAAGTAATCTACACGAAGGTTGCAATCATAAAATGATCAGTTGGCAAGTTGCCGTCCATGAACACGGAAGCATATGAAACGCAATGAAGCTTACAAGAACTTTGCAATTCTAAAGAACCTATGTAGAATGCAATTAAGGCTCCCTGCTGCAGATCTGCTAATAACGATAAGAGAGAATGCCCTCTTTCAAATTGTGGTCTTTGCATGCAGGGTGTAAACGATAACTGTTTATAGCGTACCACATGGTGTAGGGAAAGTCCAGATGAAAAATTTGATACGGGATACTTGTGGTTTATCACGCCGGGAACTGACTGACTCTCTCGCTCGCTGCCGCATTAGTCAGCTATTTTCGTTACGCGAATTTAAACTTTCCCTTGAAGGTAATGAAAGAAAAAAAACTATTTAAGCGTTACATGAAAACTAATTACGTTCACCATACGATCTAAGCTTAGCTCTTGCAAGGAAAGTCGTTTAGTCGTAAGAAGGCCTGGTGAACAGAACGAATTAATTGTTACATTCATGCTGTTATAATTCACAACATTTTTATATAAAATTTACCTAAACGTCATATTTTACACTTTTAAAGAGTAGGAACAAGGCTTTTTTAAGACACAAGGACGATTTTAACCAAAATCTCGTGCGTTGCGGACGATTATGATGGTGATGCTTGGTTTGTGGGGCGATCAATTGCACGGTTATCAGTGCCTGTACCTATTCCCAATCTTTACACAGTCCAAACTCGCCACGTTCACGAACAATGATGAAATGGTGAGGACAACACAAATACCCAGTTCCCGGGTGCGTTGCGGATGCACTGTAGCTCAGATGGATTTTATAGGCCAATGTGAGGCATTTTCGCAGCTTGATAGGCCATAATTACTTCGTCTTGACTGCACCTTTTTCTACACGACTGTAGTTCGGTGCAAAGAGTAATCGGTTACACTCTGGATGCAACTTTGTGTACTCCCTAGGTCTTTTTGTAGATGTATTACTTTTATAAAAGTCATGTTTCTCTTGTTGCTCGTTGACAACAAACAAATACAGTGTATCTACGTACGTGCGCTATCTTTCAAGCTGAAGTGAAATAATATTCCTTCACCGCTCAGAATACCTGACCTGGCACCGAAGCGCTGTCGGTGTGATAAAGCATGGACAGACGTAGATATGAGCCACCAGCCATAAAAAATGCTATCCAAAGTTGTGGTATATGCAGCGCTTGGCCGCAAATGAAAGTGACGAAAGCTCCAGGTGGCCTAGCGTATTATACCGGGTGATTGACGAAGATATGCAAATATTTTAATACGTTATTCTACAACTAAAGCCAAAGAAAAAAGTTCATGTAAACATAGGTTCGCAAATGTTTGGCTACGGAGTTACGGCTAGTAAAAGATTTTGCCTGAAATTTAGCAACTTCGCTAATATGGAGCCATCGCAAAACTGTAAGAGGTTAAAATAAAGCACGATTTCCATTTATTTTGTTGTTATTGGTCTGGTAAATGTAATAAATTATGTGCCAGACGTGTATCTGCAGTAGTTTTCCACAACATCCAGAGAAGCAAAGATATTATACAAGTAAAATTGTTTACTTTCCATTAAGAATGTAGGAACGTTTATATCATTGTTGGCAACCGTTATTGAGTTGTTTCAGTCGTTTCCTAACCTTGAAAGGAGTTAGTTTCCTGTATTGTTCAGTGAAAGACCATAACAACAGTTCCTTAACACTGAGCTTTGTTTTTTTCCGCTTAGCATGAATTCACGTGTGCGATAGTATTAGTAAAAGCAGATTATCTGACACATTCATACAATTTCAGATAACGTTATTTCCATCATTTTTCAAAAATTAAATTCTCTGTAACTTTTGTTGAAAACTTCGTGCAGTTGTCTGGAATTTAAGAAACGAACTGGGCCAACTAGTTAATAATTAAAAATTTTACGAAATTACTTCCTTGCTTCTGTGGATGTTCTGGAAAACTACTGCAGATACACGTCTGGGTCATAATTTATTAGATTCACCAGGTCACTAACAATAAAATAGACGGAAATCGTGCTTTACTCTAACCTCGTACAGTTTTGCGATGGCTTCATATCTGAGAGGTTGCTGAATTTCAGGCAAAATCTTTTATTAGCCGTAACTCCGTAACCAAACATTTGCGGACCTACGTTTTATTATATTTTTTCTTATTTTGGTTGTAGAATAACATATTGAAATATTTGCATATCTTTGTGAATCATCCCGTATATTAGCGCGGGTCGAGTGAGGGTTCTACAGTCACATCTACATGTATACTCCGCAAGCCACGTGTGTGGGGAAGCATACTTTGTATAGCCCTACCATTGTCACTTTGCCCTCTTCTGTCCCAGTAGCGAATGCTTCGCGGGAATTTCTGGAAAGCCTCCATACGGCGGAATCTCTCTAATTTTATCTTTATGGTCTATTCGTGAGATATACGTAGAAGGAAGAATATGTTAGTTGACCGTTCTCGGCATATACGCTCTTGGAACTTTAACAGTAGTCCAAAACGTGCAGAACGCCTCTCTCGCAGCGCATGCCACTGGAGTCGCCTGACCATTCCGTGACACTTTCGCGCTTACTAAATCAACCTGTACCGAAACGTGCTGCTCTTCTTTGGATGTTTTCTCTTTCCTCTACCAGTCCATCTGGTACGGCTCTCTGACTGGCGAGCAATATTCAAGTATTGCTCAAACAAGTGTTTTGTAAGCTACTTCCCTTGTTGGTGGACTACGTTTCCTGAGCATTCTTCCGGTGAATCTCAGTCTGGTATCTGCCTTGTTGCCGTTCCACTTCAAATCGCTCCGTACGTATACTCCTTGATATTTTATGAAAGTAACTGCTTCCATTGATATTCCTGGAATCGTGTAATCATAAAGTAAAGGAACGTTTTGTTTATCTGTTAGTGATACGTTACATTTGTTTATGTTGAGCGTCAGCCGCCACTACCTGCACCAAATGTCAATCCTTGGCAGATCTTCCGAAATTTCTCTACAATCTTCTAGCATCACGACTGCTCAGCATACAACAGCATCTTCCGCGAAAAGACTCATGAAAATTCCGACGTGTATCTACCAGGTCATTTATGTAAACGGTGAAAAGTAATGGTCCTTTGAAACTCGCCTGGGACACCCCCGAAGCTACTTTTACGTCCGAAGACTCCTCTCCGTTCAGAGTGATACGTCTTGTTCTGTTCGCTACAAACTCTTCAGTCGAGTCTTACCATTTGTCTGATATCAAATACGCTGGTATTTGTTCGGAGCTGTATCGAATGCCTTTCGGAAGTCAAGGAACACGGCATCTACCTGTGGCGTCTGTTTCTACTAGTCTATGTCTCGTGGAAGAACAGAACGAGCTGGGTGTCACACGATCGTTTTTTTTTTTTTTCGGATCATATCTTGGTTCCTACATTACAATGGTCCATTTACGTTAGCGTAGATTGTAGTCAGCGGTTGGCGCCGTGGGTAGAGTACACAGCGGTAATTCGAGAGCAATGGAGTCGAGTCTGTTTTCACGTTAATTACGCGGCAGATAAGCCGAAATAACGCTCAATATATTGTATTTATTAAAGAAAAGGGAAGATAAAGCAACTGCGCGGAATGGCCGCGTGGTTTGAGGCAGTATGTCACGGATTACGCGGCCCGTCCCACCGGGGGTTCGAGTCCTCCCTCGGGCATGAGTGTGTGTGTGTTGTTCTTAGCATAAGTTAGTTTAAATAGTGCGTAAGTCTAGGGACCGATGACCTCAGCAGTTTGGTCCCTTAGGAATTCACACACACATTATAATAAAGCAAAATTTTGGTTGCAAGTAAATTCACAGGAAGAGATTGTACTTCCAGAGTGCATGAGGACTCTACAAATAGCTTTTCAAGAAGGGATTCTAATTAAAGTGTAAAGGACTTCGTATTCCGTTAGTTTTATTTTTACTTTGAGATCCTTTCCGCACTTAATACGACCCTGCGATGTACATTTTTATTCTCAGTGAAAGAATTTGGTCAAAAATCTTCAAAACTGGTCTTATCGGTGTGTGTGTGGGGGGGGGGGGGGGGGAGAGGTGGGGGGAGGGTGGGAATCGCATCCCGAGAACACAACGTCAAATGTTATTATGTTGTAAGCCAGCAGCTCTCCTCGCCAGAATTTTGCGAAATGATGAGTTACGCCCAGTTTTCTGCTAAACTGTGCAACGAGAGACGCATTTATCAATGTAAACCGAGTTTGTTTTTCTATAGAATCTTTAAAACAGCCAAGCAACTGTAAAAGTGCGGCGTTTATAACATGCGCAAGACGCCGAGAAAATTACCAATTACACTGTTTTTAGGATGAATATCACCAGAGCATGTGTAAATCATCAACTGTAAAATAATAGAAGTATCTAATTTTACATACGAAGTTCTCGTGTAAGCCTCTCATTTCCCTCCTGTAAATTCATTTGCAACCAGGCGACCCTTGAATTAGCGTTCTGTACTGTTTCCGCTGCGACAGCCGGTACCTGCAAAATACGTTGACAGCAATTTGGACGGAATATTTGATGATAAAGGGGGGGGGGGGGTCGTCCCCTTGTTCGTGAACTATATTGGTAACCCCTCAGCCATATCTCGGCAGGTGCCTGTTCCATCAGGAATATTGCGAGCACTACCGAAATATTGCAGTATAATGCAGCAATGTCTATGGCAACACTAATGCGGTCACACGTGACTCGTGTAAACACACCCTAATTTTCCTTCCCTTCGTAAGGTGGGTTGCGGAGTACAGCTGTAAATGTAGTGTAAGTTTAGTTGTCGGGTACATCATGGACCCCTCCATGAACGAGGTATTACACCAGCATCTGCCCAGGGTGGGACAGATCAGGCCGTGTGTGTCCAGGGCTGCCAACTTCGTGCGTTCGCAGTCGTTTGTCTTCCCGCACAGGCGGTGTACACTTTCGCCTTAGTGGCTGTTGTATAAGGACCTTAGCGACCGGCGTCTGAGATAGTGTCAGGCCGGTGCTGTGTTGTAATTGCGAGCTGCGTGGCGTAGATTTGCGATACGTGGAACAAGAACGCTCTCGCCGCCCTGGTATCTCAGCAAATTGCTGCCAAGGAGAACACATCTGTTTCCCTTGTGCCTGCCGACCAGCGAACCGCAAATTCCACACATGTTCGCAACACGGGCGCATGAGTGTCTCAGCAAACCGAAAGAAACAATGATACATATTTCTTTTGTTGGTTGCTTTACGAGGAAATCTTAAGCAGTAGGCCCGCTTCGACTTTTTTCTTGCTTACAGGTTGTCTGACAGTGTCCGTACATCGTTTTCGTAAGGAGTACCATGCAGTTAAAGAAAAGCCAAAGTCGCCTATGAAGATACAAAGATTTCTGAGCTATGTTGAGTATAAAACGTCCCTACCCGGCTGCTGACTGAAAAAAGTGCGTTAGGTACAGGTCTTATAGTCGTGATTCACTGGTTTGACTTCCCTAGTATCATGTTTTATTTAAATTATGTGCTTATTAACAAATGGAAATATTAAATAACAAATATTGTACTAGCAAATTACAAAAAGTAGTCACGTTATTACGGCAAGCCAAGTAACTTTGTTTCAGTACCGCACCATACTTCAAACTGATACAGATACACGATACTACACACATCAAAAAATGCTTTGCATTACCTCGGTTCCGAGAGTTTCGGAACCTGTACAGAAAATTGGAATGCAGATCAACATAAACATCATTTCTGCCCTTTTTATTGCTCATGAAAACCACACATTGCATGTTGTACCACCATACAGCGAGACCTTCAGAGGTGGTGGTCCAGATTGCTGTGCACACCGGTACCTCTTATACCCAGTAGCACCTCCTCTTGCATTGATGCATGCCTGTATTCGTCGTGGCATACTATTCACAAGTTCATGAAGGCACTCTTGGCCCCTATTTTTCCACTCCTCAACGGCGATTCGGCGTGGATCCCTCAGAGCGGTTGATGGGTCACGTCGTCCGTAAACAGCCCTTTGCAATCTACCCAGGGATGTTCGATAGGGTTCATGTCTGGAGAACATGCTGGCCACTCTAGTCGAGCAATCTCGTTATCCTAGAGGAAGTCATTCACAAGATGTGCACGATGGGGGCGCGAATAGTTGTCCATGAAGACGAATGCCTCGCCAATATTCTGTCGATATTTTGCGCTACCGGGCGGAGGATGGCATTCACACATGGTAGAGCCTTTACTGTCCCTTCCGTGACCACCAGCGGTGAACGTCGTCTCCACATAATGCCACCCGAAAACAGCAGGGAACCTCCACCTCGCTGCACTCGCTGGACAGTGTGTCTGAGGCATGTTGTTGGGCTCACCTGTACCGCGCTGCATGGTGTCGTGGTTGGAAAGATGGACCTCTCCATGGACGTTGGGAGTGAAGTTGCGCATCATGCACCCTGTTGCGCACAGTTTGACTCGTAACACGACGTCCTGTGGCTGCACGAAAAGCATTATTCAACATGGTTGGCGTAGTTGTTAGGGTTCCTCAGAGCCATAATCCGCAGTAGTAGCCCTTGGGCGGCCTAAGCGAGGCATGTAATCGACAGTTCCTGTCTCTCTGTATCACCTCCATGTCGGAACAACGTCGCTTTGGTTCACTCATCGCCTGGACTCTTCCCTTGTTGAGAACCCTTCTTGGCACAAAGTAACAATGCGGACGTGATCGAACCGCAGTATTGACCGTCTAGGCAAGGTTGATCTACAGACAACACGAGAGGTGTACTTTCTTCTAGGTGGAATGTCTGGAACTGATCGACTGTCGGACCCCCTCCGTCTAATAGGCGCTGCTCAGCATGGTTGTTTACATCTTTGGGCGCGTTTAGTGACGTCTCTGTGTCTGTGATACAATATCCACTGTGGGAACCGGGGTGATGCAAAACTTAATTTGATGTGTGTATTTTTAAGCGTAGTTAGCAAGTCTTTGTAAAAAAACGGTCTAAAGGTTTTCCCAATAGTTCAATCGCTCGCCTTCAGAATTCCACTTTTTGGTCACGGGATCACTTGAGAACCGGTACCTGCAAGTCGCCATCGTCGAAAAGAACGGCGACTACTGCGAATCAGTGCCTGAACGTTGCCTCTGTTGTCGATGGCCTTACATTTCGATCAACAGCAGCCGTGTCTGTGCGGACTGGGTCAAATTTTGGGCAGCAATTACTGCTACAAGCGACACCGCTTTTAGTCCATATAAATCACGAGAATTTCACGGCCAATCTGTGTGAAATTTAGACGTTTCGCCCACAAGAGTAGCACTACCGAGCGGTCTTAATCTTTGAAGTAGTATCCCAGTAAACGAAATCCAAAAAAAGTCGACTGCGGAAAAGAGCTCGTGTTGTCGAAAATTTTGACACCGTAGTTGGAGAAATTTTATGAACAACATACTAAATATCCTGACCGGAGGGGTGTGAGCTTTGGGGTCGGGAATGTTTGTTGTTGTTGTGGTCTTCAGTCTTGAGACTGGTTTGATGCAGCTCTCTATGCTACTCTATCTTGTGCAAGCTTCTTCATCTCCCAGTACCTACTGCAACCTACATCCTTCTGAATCTGCTTAGTGTAGTCATCTCTTGGTCTCCCTCTACGATTTTTACCCTCCATGCTGCCCTCCAATACTAAATTGGTGATCCCTTGATGCCTCAGAACATGTCCTACCAACCGATCCCTTCTTCTGGTCAAGTTGTGCCACAAACTTCTCTTCTCCCCAATCCTGTTCAATACTTCCTCATTAGTTATGTGATCTACCGATCTAATCTTCAGCATTTTTCTGTAGCACCACATTTCGAAAGCTTATATTCTCTTCTTGTCCAAACTATTTATCGTCCATGTTTCACTTCCATACATGGCTACACTCCATACAAATACTTTCAGAAATGACTTCCTGACACTTAAATCTATACTCCATGTTAACAAATTTCTCTTATCAGAAACGCTGTCCTTGCCATTGCCAGTCTACATTTTATACCCTCTCTCCTTCGACCATCAACAGTTATTTTGCTCCCCAAATAGCAAAACTCCTTTACTACTTTAAGTGTCTCATTTCCTAATCTAATTCCCTCAGCATCACCCGACTTCATTCGACTACATTCCATTATCCTCGTTTTGCTTTTGTTGATGTTCATCTTATATCCTCCTTTCAAGACACTATCCATTCCGTTCAACTGCTCTTCCAAGTCCTTTGCTGTCTCTGACAGAATTAAAATGTCATCGGCGAACCTCAACATTTTGTTTTCTTCTCCATGGATTTTAATACCTACTCCGAATTTTTCTTTTGTTTCCTTCACTGCTTCAATATACAGATTGAATAACATAGGGGAGAGCCTACAACCCTGTCTCACTCCCTTCCCAACCACTGCTTCCCTTTCATGTCCCTCGACTCTCATAACTGCCATCTGGTTTCTGTACAAATTGTAAATAGCCTTTCGCTCCCTGTGTTTTACCCCTGCTACCTTCAGAATTTGAAAGAGAGTATTGCAATCAACATTGTCAAAAGCTTACTCTAAGTCTACAAATGCTAGAAACGTAGGTTTGGCCTTCCTTAATCTAGCTTCTAAGATAAGTCGTAGGGTCAGTATTGCCTCACGTGTTCCAACATTTCTACGGAATCCAAACTGATCTTCCCCGAGGTCGGCTGCTACTAGTTTTTCCATTCGTCTGTAAAGAATTCGCGTTTCGGGAATGTTTAAACGTCACTTTTTTATGTTTTTCGTTAATATCTGGAAAACCGCGTCTAGGGGACGTGTTCCTGAGTACAAAATAAGAGTACATTAAATTTCCCACAAAAAGGTGCTCTTTTTTTTAGGACCAGTAGCGTCCACGTTGCAGAGGATGGAAAATCGCAGATTATTGATGGTATAATATTAATGTTTGTCGTTTAATTAAATGGGTTAAGAACAAACATTACATGCATGTACCACATCCTTGTGCAGTAGAACCGTATTAAGTCAGAAATTACGTTCTGGGGATGTTAGGTGCACGAATTCAGGCAGGTCGTTAGTCTGCGGTCTCGCACTTCCCTCCTTTGTATGTCTGCAGATTGAAGAGACAGTAGGGCAGTCCCCCCATTCTGCGCCCCAAAATGCCACTACAGAGCATATTACAAATTTATAATGACCCTTCCGCACCTCGCCTTATGAATCGCAGACGATCCAGTGTGCAGACACTCGTTGGGGACGTTTATTTTCCACGAAGTGTGTTAACACCTCGTTGATCACAGATATTACTTATTACTAACCATACTAACGCAACGAAAGGATATGGACAGAATATACGTAAATTTCTGCACACTGCCAGAGGCGAAATTGATTCTTGGTCATACTGTACGGCAGTTACAGCTTTCTACTGGGAATAGCGACTTCCTCCACCACGAGCGCTATTCGCTTTTCACTTTACGAACATACTATACCTGTTCACTATTTTCTGTTGAGTTTTCTTACGTAAGTTAGACAAAACAGATACACTTCCTGTGGATTCTTCCAGTGAATATGTGTCTGACGATTATTGTTATTTGATCGTACCACTTTACATTCCTCTATTCGCTTTCAGCGATTGATCTATTACATGCCCCTTACTTGCCCTGATACTTACACTATGAGAAAGAGCTTAACTTATGATCATTGTAAAAGCAGGTCGTCTAGGTTTTTGGTTTATTAATATGGATGGAAAAAAAGATAACCATGGTCTGCAGTCAATATTTAAAGGGAAATAAAATGATTTTCTTGTGTTTCTAATACGTAAAAGAAAAGAAAAATAGAAAATATAAAAACTGTATTTGACACATTATGATGGGTAGCCACCGAATGATTCTAAGCCGTTTTCAACTGATAACCATGGTCGGTAATCAATAATTAACTGGGCAAAAAATTATCAATCATTTCGATGCCATTCCTGCAACCGGAGCACCTAACCCTGTCAGTCTATTTAATTTCACCTGAGAAACTAAAGTGCCTCTGCTTAAGTAATTGATCAATACTTAATACGCTCTAAGGGAAAAAAAAAACAGTGCACCACGAACGAATTATCCAAATGACATGGAATGGGTAAATTGATTATTTATACAAGAAAAAGAACACAAATTGAGAAAGTTAATAACCCGTTGCTCCACCTCTCTTTCAAGTTGCAAAAACACTGCCAAAGGAGCTCGTGAAATACTGAAATTGGCGATAACGCTGTAACTCTGAAGAGTGTTTGCAATTGATATGAGTGTTTTAAAAGCGGAAATGAGTCGCTAGAAGACGTGCAATGTTCGGGATGTCCATTAACATCATAAACAGAAGCAAACGTGCAAAAAGTGACATTGTTCGTTCAAACAGGTGGATAACTACTTGAGAGCTTACCGAAAAATATAGCATCTCTTATGGGTTCGTGCAAAACATTTTAACCAATAATTTTCAAATGAGACGAGTGATTGCAAAGCTTGTTTCCAGACTTTACAGTGATGGAAAATCATGCATCAGTTTGCACGATGTTGAAGGCTCGTCTTCATTGAGATCCGGACTTCTTGTCCAGAATCGTAACTGGAGATGAAACTTGAGTCCTGAGACGAAAATTCAGAGTTTCCGATGGAAAATCCAGTGAATTTCCTCACGGGCGTCAGTCAAAATTGAATATCAAAATCATATTCATTGCTTTTTCGAAATTGACGGTGTAGTGCAACCAGAATTCGTTCCAAGGGGAAGAACTGAAAACACTGAATTTTACGAGAATGTACTGCAACGTTTGCGAAACGATGTACGAAGAAAAAGACCACAAAAATTGACCATTGCCGTCCTTTTTCATCACGACAACGCACCGTGTCACACCTCGCTTTTATTTCGCGAGTATTAGGGCGGAAAAAGGGTTACTATATGTCGACATCTGCCTTACCAGATTTAGCACTATGCGACTTCTGGCTCTTCGCAAAAATTAAAACCATTCTCAGAGCAAAACGTTTTAACACCTTTCCTGACATGGATTGGGTCACTACAGAGCATGTGAAGCCCTTCCAAAAGAAGTCTTCCATAAATGCTTCGAGTGATGAATTCAACGTTGGGATAAGTACATTGATAACCAAGGACTGTGCTTTGAAGGAGATTAAATCAAATTCCATGTAAGCTTATTAATTTGTTTCTGATAAAGTTATTCACCGTATTTTTTGACCACATTTCGTAATTGTTTTCCCGGCGTAGACCTTAAGAAAAAAATGGCTCTGAGCATTATGGGACTTAACATCTGTGGTCATCAGTCACCTAGAACTTAGAACTACTTAAACCTAACTAAACTAAGGACGTCACACACATCCATGCCCGAGGCAGGATTCGAACCTGCGACCGTAGCAGGGACCTTAAGAAAACCAAAAATGTAAGCAATAGGACCGACTGATGCCACTAAGTCAAGAAGAGTATTTCTGCAACAAGCTGACTGCCAGCCTGCTGCTGTTTCTGAGGTATTTTAAACTGAAATCAACCAACAGCAGATTGATGTACGAGGATTGCCCAGAAAGGAATTCACGGCATTTTTTTCCTTCGACAACTCTTTATTGAACATAATGAGAATTATAGACACGAAAGAATGGTGTTTTGTCTACACATCCTACTTTCGCCCGTAATCTTTATCCCGTTCTATGGCCTTCCTCCAGAGCGAAATAAGGGCGTGTGTGTCCTGTCGGTACCAACCGTTTTCCTGGTGGAGGAGCCAGTGTTTCATTGAGTGAATCACCTCATCGTCCTCAAAACCGCGTCCACGAATGGCATCATTTAATGGCCCATCAATTGGAAGTCCGAGGGTGCTAGGTGAAGTTGACAGCCGTGGATGCTCTCCCCGATCGCTGCAAATCGTTGAGGTCTGCCGAACCGCCTTCTAATGGACTCACCCTTCGTGCCCAGCGACTAATTGTACTTCTGTCGACAGCAGAAGCTCCATAGAGTTTGCAGAAGCGTTTGTGAATATACCGTACAGTTTCTTTCTCTGCAGTGAGAAATTCAATGACGGTTCGTTGCTTGTGAAGTACATCACCTACAGACGCCATTTTGAAACTGTTCTGCAGATAAGCTATCAGTCAGGATTGACGAAAAATCGGCGCACTCACTCAGGAGACTTCAAATAATACGTATGTAACGTTTCACATTCTTAGCATTGATTTCGGCTGAGAAAAAATGCATTACTTTCTAGGCAACCCCCGTAACTGAACTGTTGCTTTGATTTTGTATAGTTGAAATTAAAAGTTAACTACAGAAACGATATGACTTGCCCGGACCGAAACGCACGCTGTATGCCATATCTTTGTTATTAAAGTCCTTCATACCAAAAACTTCAGAAAATATCCCTGAACAACCTCCTAAATTTCGTCGGTGAAGACAGTGTTTGCCATGTGTGTTTTCTTTGTCCTAAACGGCTTCCACAAACCTTAAACACCATGTCGCTATCCACTTACTTGTATTTTTATGACGCTGAACAAGTTACACAAAGATTAGCTCTTTCAGTTCAGAGACAGTAAACAGAATGGAAATACAGAGCGAATAAAAATTCTTGTCCCTTTAAATACAAGACAGTCGTCATTTCGTTATACCACTAGCTAGTTATTTAAGTGAAAATGGACGGTGAGTGGAAAAAAGAATGGGTCGAAAGCGGCATGTGGAATTCCCTTTTCTGTTTTTAATTTGCCAAAACTGTCATTTTTCGCTTACCGGAGGAGTGAAATAATCTCACCGGACAACGGGAGGCTTTGTGCACTAGACGTGGCCGAATTAGCGGCCACGGTGAAAGCTCTTTCTGACGGTAGCCGCGCCACGCTTCCAGGAGTAATTGTTTGATAGGACGGCAGTTAATCTGCGCCTCTTAATTAGGCCTCCTCTGTGTGCACGGTATACGCAGTACAATCTGTCTGTCAGGCATCAATGCACATTCCGCCATCCAGAATGGACATGATATTGCTCCAGCTTTAATCATTCAATAAACCAATTTTCTCATCGGCAATAACAAACAAAGAAATTTCGCACACTTGGCCACCTTTTTAAAGGTGTTATGATGACCTGTGGCAGCCATAAAACAAATTATAAGATGATCGACCTCTGCCGGTTTTTTTTTTTTTTTCACAGTTCCGGAACACTAGCTCCGATCACGACGAAACTAATTGTGACATGAATTAATTAATTACTAGTGACTTTTCGGGTTTTATGGTGGTGGGCGATGAAACTTCTTTATTCCTAACGTTTTGTCCAGAGCTACGTTTGACATTTCACAGTGTGCTCAGGTTCCGTTAAGTTATGCTTTCTGATGGATCGGATGTCGGAGAGTGGCATATAAACCGTAAACAGGGGTCGTGATCGGCAGACATAAACCTAGTCAAAGATAAAATTTCCCTATCGAGCTGTTGTCTGTCAAAGACAATACTGGGTGGTTATAAATTAAAGTGCAACTACTCACAGACGTCCAGTGTGGCCTGTAATTATTGTATGGCAGCGAAACTTGGTAGATATTCGAATGTGTTAACGCGGAACCGATTTAGGCTGGGAAAAATTAGTTCCCGTTTTAGCCACCATGTGCAGATTTGGCGCTGTGAATACAGGAAAAAAGTGTAGAAATGTTTCCTTATGTGATGCATTAGAAACGGCACGTGAGCAGAAAAGGTCAAACAAGTGAGAAAGGCTTAATGTTGTTTATATTATTAACACCGCTTACACAGTTTGTTCAAAATGAGCTCTGGAGGCGTCGACGGGATGCTGTAAAATGCCTGATCTGCACCTGGCGGCCAAAATTGGAACTAATTTTATTCCAGTGTAAATAAGATCCGCGTTAACGAATTTGCATCTCTGCCAAGTTTCGCTGCTATACGATAATTACAGTACACACTGGCCCTCTGTGAGTAGCTGTACATTAATTACAACCACATTGTGTATTATAGTGGAAAAGATTGTTCATCTCTTTGTTTCTTAAAAAAATAGTTAACGCCATCTGAACTTACTGTCAGAACGACAAGTTGTATATTTGATAGTTCCATACAGATTTGGGTCCAGTGTTCAGTTCGGGAGTGAGGGAGAGGGGTGGCAGTGGAGGGTAATGCTTCATTAATTTTTATTCTTCTCCGCCTTCCATTTTACGTACTGTCACCTCCATTTTAACGGTCACAATGCCTGATATCTCATAATAATAATAACAGTAGTAGTAGAAATAATGAACTACAAGATCAGCCTACAACCTTTATCAGATTACAAAAACTTGTTTCTTTGTTTCTAAGGAACTATGCTACAGTTACGATCTGTGCAGTTTGTTGCAAATGGTAACTTAACTCATGAAATTTTTTGTCGATACACTTCTACAAGCGCTCTGTTTGTCGTCTCTACTCGTATGTCTTTGTCAATATCTCTGCCGTCACCGCCTCTACAGCATCTCCTATTCGTGCCGTAAGAGTTTGCACATCAGGAACTGGTGAACTGGACACTTCATCCTTCGCGTAACTGCACAAAAAGGTCAGGAGGGGTTGCTGGACTGTTTCTGCCGAGGCATGTCTCCGGAAAGGTTTCATCCAAGAACTAGCGAACAGATAACCCCCAAAATGGTACGTGCACCACCTTGTTGAAACGCTGAAAATGATTGAAATTCGAGCTGATGACCTCAGATGTTAAGTCCCATAGTGCTCAGAGCCATTTTGATTGTAATTCCTGTAACTGAAGTGTCCGAGCACGTGTCGAAGTGTATCCATAAATCTTCAGGAGTTAAGCTACCATTTGCAACAAATAACATAGCTGTATCCAGCATAGTTCCTTACAATTACAAATAATGTACGTAACGAGGGAAAGACCTTACCCTCGTCATATATATAGAATACATGAATATAATAGCAATAATAATATACTTGCATCAGTGTTTCTTACAGCTTTAGCATAGCTTCCAAGAAGTAGCTTCATTAGCTGCTGCACTTATTGGACCTTTCCGCCATGAGCTGTTGCCATTTTTCGGGGTGCACTCAGCCTCGTGATGCCAATTGAGGAGCTACTCGACCGAATAGTAGCGGCTTCGGTCAAGAATACCATCTTACGACCGGGAGAGCGATGTGCTGACCCCACGTCCCTCCTATCCGCTTCCTCCACTGAGGATGACATGGCGGTCGGATGGTACCGGTAGGCCACTCGTGGCTTGAAGACGGATGCTTTTTTACTCATTGGGCATTTTTTACCTATAGAGATTAGTGCAGGTTATTCCAACCGGTTTTCGGTCTACCTTCGTGTGTTTCTTCGTCCTGTAGGTTTTCATTTGTGTAGTGTTTTTGCGTGTCTGTTATCCTCCTTCCACCTGATGTGTTCTTTCCATTTCCTTCTGTATTCCTGTAATTTTTCATTTAGATATATTAATTTAAATTCAGACAAATACATAGTTTGAAACACATAAGTCGAAAATTTTGAAATTTACCTCGGTCATGCATATGACTGACGATCTATACCAACAGACTCTCCTGTGACCACGTCACAAATTACACGATATAAAATGGAAGTGTGCACTATTTACTATTACTGTTTATTATTATTATTATTGCTGTGGATTCACGGGTGTGCTGCTCCTTTCACTTGTTTTGACTATTTTCGGGGAAGTCAGTGTTTCTGTTGTTTTTCCTTTTTGGCATGTAAATTCGGCAATTTTGTATGCCTGACTGGAGGATACAAACAGTAGAGGTCACGACCTGTCATTAGAGTCGTTATGATAGTCAGGACAAGATCGGAGGTCAGGGTTGTACGTAATTGACCGCAATGAAGCGAGCTGACTTTGGCAATCTGTAACGTCCGTGACTGTCGTCGGATTCATAAAGGGTGCTCCTGAGGTACAGATTCCAGCGCTACGTGACTGCCATAGCAGAAACTGTATCATTACTGCCACAATTAGCAAAGTTGTTCTTGCATTGTTCCAAAAAACTTTGACCACGCGCTTTAGATTACTTACCTACTTCAGTTCATATTGGCTGATGACAACGGCAGAAGCTGCGACTGTAATGTTAGTCACTTTATTTATTTATTCATTTATTTTATTTATTTATTATTCCATGGGACGACATTAAGGAGAAGTCTCCATGGTTATGGAACGGGTCAATACATGAAATCATAACACGATTGTACAAACAGATAAAATGAAATATAAGAAATATATTCAGTTGTAGATTGTAGAAACAGATAAAATGAAATATAAGAAACATATTCAGGCAACAAATCGTTAGTTTAAATAAAGAAAATCAAGAATGTAACACTGGAATTTGCTTAATTTTGTAGCTCTTCCAGGAGCTCCTCGACAGAATAAAAGGAGTGAGCCATGAAGAAACTCTCCGGTTTAGACTCAAAAGTGTTTGGGCTACTGCTAAGATTTTTGAGTTATTGTGGTAGATTATTGAAAATGGATGCAGCAGAATACTGCACTCCTTTCCGCACAAGAGTCAAGGAAGTGCATTCCACATGCAGATTCGATTTCTGCCTAGTATTAACTGGGTGAAAGCTGCTAACTCTTGGGAATAAGCTAATATTGCTAACAACAAACGACATTAAAGAAAATATATACTGTGAGGGCAATGTCAAAAGTCCCAGACTATTGAATAGGGGTCGACAAGAGTTTTTCGAACTTACACCACACATAGCTCGAAGAGACCGTTTTTGAGCCAAAAATACCCTTTTTGAATCAGAAGAATTACCCTAAAATTAATACCATATGACAAACGTATAAAAATATGCGAAGTAGACTACTTTTCGTGTTGAAATGTCATTTATTTCAGATACTGTTCTAGTGGTAAATAAAGCAGCATTGTGTTTCTGAACAAGATCCTGAACATGGGATTTCCACAACAGCTTACTATCTATCCGAACGCCTAGGAACTTGAACTGTTCCGTCTCGCTTATAATATGCCCATTCTGTCTGATTAAAATATCAGTTCTTGTTGAATTGTGAGTTAGAAACTGTAAAAACTGAGTCTTACTGTGATTTAGCATCAAATTATTTTCCACAAGCCACGAACTTATTTCATGAACTACATTATTTGATAATGTTTCAATATTACACAGAAGATTCTTCATTACCAAGCTGGTGTCATCAGCAAACAGAAATATTTTTGAATCACCTTTAGTACTAGAAGGCATATCATTTATATAAATAAGAAACAGCAGTGGCCCCAGCACCGACCCTTGGGGAACGCCCCATTTAACAGTGCCCCATTGGGGCTGAACATCACTACCACTCTCAATATTGCGGAGAATTACCTTCTGATTTCTGTTCTTAAAGTACGAGGCGAACCAATTGTAAGCTACTCCCCTTACTCCATAATGGTCCAACTTCTGCAGTAATATTTTGTGGTCAACACAGTCAAAAGCCTTCGTTAAATCAAAGAAAACACCTAACGTTCGCAACCTTTTATTTAATCCGTCCAAAACCTCACAGAGAAAAGAGACTATAGCATTTTCAGTTGTTAAGCCATTTCTAAAACCAAACTGTATATTTGACAGCAAATTATGTGAATTTAAATGCTCCAGTAACCTTGTATATACAACCCTCTCGATCACTTTAGCAAACACCGATAGCATAGAAATAGGTCTATAATTGTCAACATTATCCCTGTCTCCCTTTTTATAAAGTGGCTTCACTACCGAGTACTTTAATCGGTCAGGAAACCGACCACTCCTAAAGGAAAAGTTACAGTATTCTGCTGGATACCCCGTCATATCCATGAGAGTTCTTGGTCTTTAGTGATTTAATTATTAACTCAATCTCCCTCTTGTCAGTATAATGGAAGAGCATTTCAGGTAACAGTCTCGGAACACTTTTTTCTACGAGCGCTATATGATTCCCTGTTGGGACTTGGTTTCTATTTAGTTAACCTGCTATATTCAGAAAGTGATTATTAAATACTGTACATACATGCGACTTATCAGTAACACGGACATTCCCACTACGCACTGATTCTATATCCTCGACCTGTCTCTGCAGACCAGCCACTTCCTTTACGGCTGACCATATGGTTTTAATTTTATCCTGAGACTTAGCTATTCTATCTGCATACCACATACTTTTTGCCTTTCTAATAACTTATTTAAGCACCTTAAAATACTGTTTGTAATGGGCTGCTGCATTTAGATTGTGACTGTTTCTAACGTTTTGATATAATTGCCACTTTGTTCTACAAGATATTCTTATCCCTTTAGTCAGCCACACAGGCTGCCTGTTTGTGCTAGTACTCTGTTTTGAACGTTCTAACGGAAAGCAACTTTCAAAGAGAACGAGAAAAGTCTTGAGGAAAGCATTGTACTTATCGTCTACTGTATCAGCACTATAAACATCTTGCCACTCTTGTTCCTTGATAAGGTTTACAAAAGTCTCTACAGCAACTGGATCAGCTTTCCTAAAAAGTTGGTAACTATATTTAACATGTGTTGCAGCACAAAAATCTTTTAAGACTTAAAATTTGTGCATCATGATCTGAAAAGCCATTCACCTTTTTGCTAACATAATGCCCTTCTAGTAATGAGGAATGAACAAAAATATTTTCTATGGTTGTTCTACTGTTCCCTTGCACTCTCGTTGGAAAGAATACGGTTTGCATAAGATTATATGAATTAAGGAGGTCTGCCAGCATCCTTTTCCTTGCCGAATCAGTTATACAATTAATATTGAAGGCACCACATATAAGTAACTTTTTGTATTTGCTATAAAGTGAACCAAGAACCTCCTCTAGCTTTAGCAAAAATGTTGTGAAATCGGAGTCTGGGAATCTATAAATAACAACAGTAAGAAGTTTAGCTCCACTAAATTTAACCACACCTGCACAACATTCAAACACCTTTTCAGTGCAGTACTTTGAAACATCAATTGACTCAAATGGGATACCGTTTTTCACATACATGGCTACTCCCCATACCGCAAAGGGCACCTAGAAAAGCTGCCAGCCAACCTCTATCGTGGTAAAGGAAGCCTCTGAATTATCTGAATTATCTCCTTATACCAATAATTTCAGAGTCAACATCTATAAGCAGTTCACTAACTTTATCTCTAATACCTTGTATATTTTGATGAAATATACTAATTCCCTCATTAATCGTATACCTAAGCTTTGTCGAAAGTGGTTTCTTTGTTAGAGAGACTTCCCTTAAGCAGGAATACCTATCAGCTGACTTCAATCTAAAAAAAGTACAGCTCTAACACCCACAACTACCGGAATTTTCCCATGAGCGATCCCACCGCTGGAGATGGTTCTGTGATGTACTGGCTGTGTTTGCCGTACCATGACTTGGATCCAGTCATTCAGTTTAAAAAATGTTTACTTCAGCATGATCAGGCGGTTCAAATGGCTGTAACCACTATGAGACTTAACATCTGAGGTCATGTCCTCTAGACTTAGAACTACTTAAATCAAACTAACCTAAGGACAGTACACACATCCATGCCCAAGGCAGGATTCGAATCTGCGCCCGTAGCAGCAGCGCGGTTCCGGACTGAAGCGTCTAGAACCGCTCGGCCACATCGGGCGGCGTTCGACAAGATCGTTGACCAAGTGTTGCCCTTTCTTCAACATTTTCATGGTGAATATGCTGTGGACACTACCTTCTACCGAGAGGACACCAACTGTGTTCACAAGGCAGTGTACATGCGTTCCCGGTTCGGTGAACACTCAAACACGTTACAGCAACCCGATTTACATGCTAAATCAGCCTCTTTTAATCGCATAGAAACTATCTGGGACTACCTGGAGCGGTGCAATTTGGTAGCTGTAAGTTTCTAGTCATCAGTGAGCAGTTTCAGCTTAATTTGGCGTATCTGAAGAATCTTGTACACTCCTTATATCACGGGATTGCTGCTACACAGTATCAACGTGATGATCCCGGGCGTGACATATTCCGATGTGCTGACTACCACACTGAAATACAATTATGTGTTGGAAGTAATAAATATGAACATATTTCCATAAAAAATTAAGCAATAGCTTTCTTACTGTGAGGTCTACAACTTTGCTTCCGTTGTTTATCAATAGATGGCAGTGGAAGAAAGTGGTGATGTAGGCGGTTGGTCGGGTGTTATACAGGGTGTTACAAAAAGGCACGGCCAAACTTTCACGAAACATTCCTTACACACAAAGAAAGACAATATGTTATGTGGACATGTGTCCGGAAACGCTTACTTTCCACGTTAGAGCTCATTTTATTACTTCTCTTCAAATCACATTAATCATGGAATGGAAACACACCGCAACAGAACGTACCAGCGTGACTTAAAACACTTTGTTACAGGAAATGTTCAAAATGTCCTACCTTAGCGAGGATACATGCATCCACCCTCCGTCGTATGGAATCCATGATGCGCTGATGCAGTCCTGGAGAATCGCGTATTGTATCACAGCCGTCCACAATACGAGCACGAAGAGTCTCTACATTTGGTACGGGGGTTGCGTAGACAAGAGCTTTCAAATGCCCCTAGAAATGAAAGTCAAGAGGGTTGAGGTCAGGAGAGCGTGGAGGCCATGGAATTGGTCCGTCTCTACCAATCCATCGGTCACCGAATCTGTTGTTGAGAAGCGTACATACACTTCGACTGAAATGTGCAGGAGCTCCATCGTACATGAACCACATGTTGTGTCGTACTTGTAAAGGCATATGTTCTAGCAGCACAGGTAGAGTATCCCAGATGAAATCATGATAACGTGCTCCATTGAGTGTAGGGGGAAGAACATGGGGCCCAATCAAGACATCACCAACAATGCCTGCCCAAACGTTCACAGAAAATCTGTGTTGATGACGTGATGCACAATTGCGTGCTGATTCTCGTCAGCCCACACATGTTGATTGTGAAAATTTACAATTTGATCACGTTGGAATGAAGCCTCATCCGTAAAAAGAACATTTGTACTGATATGAGGATTGACACATTGTTGGATGAACCATTGGCAGAAGTGTACCCGTGGAAGCAAATCAGCTGCTGATAGTGCCTGCACACGCTGTACATGGTACGGAAACAACTGGTTCTCCCGTAGCACTCTCCATACAGTGACGTGGTCAACGTTACCTTGTACAGCAGCAGCTTCTGTGACGCTGACATTAGGGTTATCATCAACTGCACGAAGAATTGCCTCGTCCATTGCAGGTGTCCTCGTCGTTCTAGGTCTTCCCCAGTCGTGAGTTATAGGCTGGGATGTTCCGTGCTCCCTAAGACGCCGATCAATTGCTTCGAACGTCTTCCTGTCGGGACACCTTCGTTCTGGAAAGCTGTCTCGATACAAACGTACCGCTCCACGGCTATTGCCCCGTGCTAATCCATACTTCAAATGGGCATCTGCCAACTCCGCATTTGTAAACATTGCACTGACTGCAAAACCACGTTCATGATGAACACTAACCTGTAGAGCAATGAGTCACATGTCAACACAAGCACTGAAGTCAACATTACCTTCCTTCAATTGGGCCAACTGGCGGTGAATCGAGGAAGTACAGTGCATACTGACGAAACTAAAATGAGCTCTAACGTGGAAATTAAGCGTTTCCCGACACATTTCCACATAACATCTTTTCTTTATTTGTGTGGGAGGAACGTTTCCTGAAAGTTTGGCCGTACCTTTTTGTAACACCCTGTATAATACCTTACGCATGTGTAAACGAAACGCCGTAAAAATCTCTGTGGTTACATCACAAAGTTATTCTCGGTTGAGGGTGTCAGTTTAAGAGTCCTGTTCTCGTCATTTGCCGGAAGTTTTAATCTTCTGCTGTAACATGAAGAAATCTGTGGCTGAGACTCATAAAATGCTGGGCAAGAGTTGTGGCGAGACACCTATTACTGAACATGCAGAGAATGGTTTCAACGCTTCCAGACCGGTCATCGACGTCGAAGTCCGACGAGGCAATGAATGAGAGTTTTTCGAAGCGTTGGATACAGCCATAGGAGACCGTTATCGAAAGCAACTGATGCGTTTGAGCCGAACACTGAAAGGCAGCCGGCCGCGGTGGTCTCGCGGTTCTAGGCGCGCAGTCCGGAACCGTGCGACTGCTACGGTCGCAGGTTCGAATCCTGCCTCGGGCATGGATGTGTGTGATGTCCTTAGGTTAGTTAGGTTTAAGTAGTTCTAAGTTCTAGGGGATTGATGACCACAGCAGTTGAGTCCCATAGTGCTCAGAGCCATTTGAACCATTTTTGAACTGAAAGACACACGCCCACAGTACATGAATAGACATGAAACGGCGATTTTGCGACATTACGCTGCTAGACCCCATGTCGCAAAACCCGTCAAAACATACTTGGAAGCTTTTAAATGGTAAATCCTACCCCACCCGCCTTACTATCCAGACATTGCTCTCTCTGAAGTCACCTTTTCCGATCAGAGCCACACAGCCTGGCTGACCAGAACTTCTGGTCTTATGAACAAGTGGTTCTACCGCCGCGGAAGTCGTATGCTGCCTGAAAGGTGGGAGAAAGCAGCAACCAACTATTGTCAGTTCTTTTAATCATATATGTATTGTACGTTTTTCACAACAAAGCCTCGAACTTCGAGAAAAAAAAACGGTGGAAGCATGGGGTAAACCTATTACATTATATATTTTTATCTATAGACAATTGGAACAAAGCGCTACCAAAATAGAAAGCCTTTTTCTTAAACTATTTTTTATTAGGTCGCTTCTTTGTCTGTTCAGCAAAATGATTTCAAACTAACTTCCTGATCAGCTAGAGGTGTGAAATTTTAAACATAGCTGAGAACTGGACGACACTGCAATAGTAGCTCACTTTCGTACCTTTCTGCTTCACGTAGCTCCTGTAAGGGCGGGAGTGAAAAAGGTCCGTAATACCTGACAACACGGCAGTCCCGCGGGACTGGCGTGTTGTGTGGGTTGAATCACAATGCGTTCGAGGCGGTCTGTGAACGGATGGGCATAGACTAAAATTCAGAAAATCATTATTTTAATAAAAATTAATTTTTAATATAACACATTTTTAAATTGGGCTAAGAAGTATAAAATAATTTCTCCTAGCCCCATACAAATTTCTAAACCCGTACAAACAGTTCTGAAAAAAAAAATTGTAATTGTAATTTTTTTAGTAGCTGTGAAAATAATTGTAAGATTTATAACTAAAAACTTTGGGCGCATTTAAAATATAATAGTCAGAAGGTGAACTATTTATGCATCAACTATGTATTGCATGTGTCCCACCTTTTTCTTTATAGATCTTGCAGGTATTTTCGTAGTTGTTGAAGATTTATAATCGCAGTCCGCCTGCTTAGTTGGGTGGTAACGTGCTCGCCTCGCGTGCAAGCGGGCCCGGGTTCGATTCCCGGCCGGGTTGGAGATTTTCTCGACTCGGAGACTGGATGTTGTGTTATCCTCATCATCATTTCATACTGCCCTCCGGCGCACAAGGCGCCCAATGTGGCGTCAACTGAAATAAGACTTGCACTTGGCGGCCTAACTTCCCCGGATGGGGCCTCCCGGCGAACGATGCCATAATACTCATTTCATTTCACTTTCAGTCACAAATTTTCGGAAATATATGTTACCTGTTCGGAGTTAGGGATCTTTAGGGGGCTACGAGAAATTCTTTTTGTTCAATTTCAAGACATGTCATGTTCAAATTTTATTTAAATAATTTTTCTATAATTACTTTAAACGAACGCGTCACTGCAATTATTGAAAAGGAGAGACGAAAAGGTTTTAACGTTTCATCGTCGACGTGGTCGAGACAAAAAAAAAAATAGGCGTCAGTAGGAATAGGTAGCGGAAGCAAATTGTCTATGACGTCCTTAAAGGAGCCATCTCGGCATTCGCCTTAATAGATTCAGGAATTCCCGAGGACCCTAAATCCTGATGGTCTAACGGGGATTTAAACGCCTCCTTTCTTCTAAATGCGTTTTCTGCTTTTCCATACTGCACTTAAATACGCACAGGAGTTGAATATTACATAGAACGTACATTGTGATGGGACACTGTTGCGAGCGCGCGTTCTTGAAAAACGCTCGCGATTCTGGGCTACCTTATACGCGAACAAATCTTCAGGAGCGTTCTCATTATTCTTATTATTAGTCCTATGAATTGCAGTCATGGTTGTAAAAGAAATGCATATGGAAAAAGACTACGTTGCGGAATAAATACACTGCAAACAGTAACTGATACACGCAGTCTGTGTGCAGTTATGCGGGATCATAGGTTTTGTATCACAAAGAATTGGTATTGCACGGTGTTGGACCTGGCAAACTTAAACCTCAAATACTTTATCGTATAACATTATGTAATGATTGTTTAGCTTTTGCGGTCGACATTGTGTTAATTACAGACTCACTGGACACTGCCAATGAACAAGTCACACAACCACAGACAGAAGCAGCCAAAGCAGAACTAAAATATTTTTAAAAACATAATTCATGACACGCAAATGCTATGCCCCAAAAATCTTAAAATTCATAACATCACTATATACTGGGTGATCCCACGACGATGTTACATACTTTCAGGGATGATGAAGAAGGGGAAATTTATCAGTCTGAGGTAAGGGACCCAATGCGGAAACGATCGAGTCTAAAGTTATCAGCGAATATCTTTCCGATACGTATGATAGTGGAATACGTATACCGATACAGTTATTGCTAAGACTGTAGGGCAGAAAACATACAGAGGTGGTAGTATGGAGCGAAACAAACGTCTAGTAGACATACCTTAAGAGCTATGGGACATGTTCAGCAGAAGAGAGATGTGCTTTTCTTGTTTTGATCCATAGTATCTTCCTCAAAAATTACTGACATCGAAGAGTTTGCAGTAGGATAGATGTGTTCCACTGTATCGAAGATGAACACTTGCTCATAGTTCTTAAGGTATGCGTTTTAGAGCCCATGTTCACGAGACATCTTTTTCCTTGCTTTGGTCCGTACTACCATCTCTGAAAGTTCCCTGTCCCAAAAATCTTACAACAACAGTACCATTATATGTAATCAACTGTCAAATTTTCCCTTATAACTTCTGATTCGATCTTTTCCAGAACAGGGTCTCATACTTCAAATTGATGTGTCTATCCTTTTTCATCATCCCTGAAAGTTTGTTCCATCGTTACAGATGATCCTGTATAAATCTAATTACTTTAACTGCCTTTGAGAATGAATAAAGCACAATAAAAAGCAGAAAAAAGAAAGCAGATTACATTACATGGAAAGGACATTCCACATGACAGAATTCACATATAAGAAAAATTCAATGTCCTGGAACACAAAACACAGATACTATCAAACTGTGGTAAGACCCGAAACACTGTAAGCATCACGAACACTTAAGCTAACGATATTTGAGGATTTTGAAAAACTAGAAAACAATGAACCAAGAATTCTAAGGAAGGTTCCGGTCCCTGAAAGTAATAGTAATGCTGAATACAAATCAAACTCAGAGAGCTCTGTTTGAAAATGGAAAACCCAACTGATGTACTGAGGTAAAGAAGACTAATGACTAACCAAGCACATCTTCAGTTTATTAAACAGCTACAAATCCAAATCCACATGATTTCACTGAAATTGACAAGAATAGGAAAAGCAATGGAATTAGAACGAATGTAATTTACTGAAGCAGCATAAAAAGCAGGACTTCAGGAAAGAAAGGCGTCAGCATATGGAAGTGGATCCAGGAAGAAAAGGAACAAGACTCTAGAAGGATGAGGGAAATCAGAAGGCAAAGAAATTAAACAGAAAGCAGCATAGCCAAACTTGATTTACCGCACTCCAAAAGAGTTACAGATAAATGATGGAATGAAAGTATGTAAAGTGTTCCAGTTTTCGTATTTCTCTGTGTCCGCCCCCGGTAGCTGTGTGGCCAGCGCGACAGAATGTCAATCCTACTGGCCCGGGTTCGATTCCCGGCTGGGTCGGAGATTTTCTCCGCTCAGGGACTGGGTGTTGTATTGTCCTAATCATCATCCCCATCGACGCGGAAGTCGCCGAATTGGTGTCAAATCAAAAGACTTGCACGCGGCGAACGGTCTACCCGTCGGGAGGCCCTCGTCACACGGCATTTACATTTCTTTACTTCTGTGTCACCAGTGTAATAACACGTATGAGCATCAAATAAAGATTTGTTCAGCAGTTTCAGGCCCCCAACAAAATGTATTGTCGAGATGTGATCCGAAGAATTAAATGCTATAAAATTCGTCAGTCTGCACATCGGAATCTTTGTTGTAATTACAAAATATGTTCTGAATAGTTCCATTTGTCGTGTTGAGGCTTGGATCTGCCGTTACCCCAATTTCACATTTTCTTTGGAGACAACGTTCTTTAATATCTTCAGTCCTTGATCTTTGCTTGGAAAGGAAATGTCTTTTTTCCTTTTTTTTTCTTTTTGACCTTATAAATACTATAAGCCAGACACTGTACAAAATCATTGAATAAATTACATAAAAAAGCTTTTCCTTTCACACCTCCCTCTCTCTCATCCACCCTCCCCTCCATTCCCCCTCTACCACCTCCCTCCTTTTTGCCCATCTCCTCACCAACTCGCTATCCCTTTTCTACTTCAGCTACTTCACTAATTGTTCATTTTACTTACATTTTAAATAAATACATAGTAATAATAATTAAACGACATTATTCCCAAATGAAGAGAAGATTTTTAGATCAGATGAAAACTAAAACTAGCGGTTAAGTTGGCAACACTACTCACGCAGAGAGACATTTAGCCAGCAGTATGGAAACAAGTAGTAGCGGTGTTACACTGTGTTGTGTTTCACATCAATAATGTGTGATGCTGCAAAGCAGTGTGGGATTAGGCAAAAAACAACAGTGCCAAACGATGGACTACCTCAGAAATTTCCAAGCAGACGAGATTTCCTGAACGTGAACCGGAGATATAATACCGTAAGTAAAATCGTACCTTAGTATCTTTTGTAAAGAATTGTTTTTGGATCTGCAAAGGAAGCCAAATTATAAATACGCTTCATTGCAGAGCACTGATAGTATTTTGTATCAATACAAGGGAACGCGTTCGGTAACAAAGACACACACTTTCTTGTAGTTGCAAGGACGGATTTAAAATACCTCGAACAACTACTGCTATATGAACATACAAATGAAGAATTTTCAGTGTCTATCTCCCTTGCCCAGCTTCAGAGAAATCAAGTTACAGCAGAAACGGAAAAACTCGCGTCACGTTTTCAGCTTGCCATTTGTCGTTTCTGTGTACAATTACTGTGTGATGTCATGAGTTACAGTTAATTACAAATGCCGGTATAAATTTATTCGCAATTATCCCCTCGATACATCAACATGATTCTCTGTTGATTTGTAAACTTTACCCAGTGATAGCGTGCGGCTCACATTTGCGTTTTCCTGCTTATCGCTATTTGCATAAACCAACTATATTATTCGCGGCATCCATTCATTTTATGTATCATTCCATTATTAATTGTGTCACACTCTCTGATTGCCTTGGCTGTTTCTCTGTGAAATGTTGACCACGTAACTTACACAGTCCTGAATAAAGCTGACGCTCTCATCCGTAACATTTTAATACTTCCTCGTTTCATTCTAGGAAGATAATTCTTATTTCGTTTTCATAAATGTAGTACCACTGTTCGTGGATTATCTTTCGTGTTCATTACCACGGTTCTTGGATTATCAGGGAGGTCCATCGAGAGCGTTACATTGAATAGTGATATTCCTGCGATGGAAGAACCCCTGCGCTTGAATTAGAAGGGAATACTTTCCTGATATGGTCAGTATTGGGGGGGGGGGGGGGGGGGGGATCAGCAGTGTACGATAAGTGAAGAAAACTTCACAACCCAAGATCGCTGAAAAGGTGTTTTATTGGTTGATCGGTTTTAACAGAACTATGCTGTCAACATCGGACCTTCTGCTTTAAAAATTTTACAACATACTGCCCATCAGAGTTGCAAGTTGCTTCGCACTGCGTATGTGCTTTCCACTATCATGAATTTTAAAGCATAAGAATTGATGATGTCAGCGTAACTGTGTCGATATCGCCATCCTATAAAATGCGTTCTTTTGGGGAACGTGGCTTGTGAAGTTTTCTTCAAAAATGTCTCTGAGCAGTATGCGACTTAACATGTGAGGTCATCAGTCCCCTAGAACTTAGAACTGCTTAAACCTAACTAAGCTAAAGACATCAAACACATCCATGGCCGAGGCAGTATTCGAACCTGCGACCGTAGCAGTCGCGCGGTTCCGGACTGAAGCACCTAGAACCGCTCGGCCACCGCAGCCGGCGAAGTTTTCTTCGGTTATTATAGAAGCGAACCACTGAGTGAAACGAAAACTTTAAAAAATAGAATAACCAAATGTAATCGAATTAAAGCAGATGATGCTGAAGGAATTAGAGTACGAAATGACACACTGAAAGTAGTAAATGCTTTACCTATAGTCCACAGTGAGTCAGGTTGCATACCCTAGGGTAACACACAAGTGCACAACGAAAATAAACTATGTTAAAAGAAGTTTATAACATTTTTAGAATTTGTTGACGTTTTCCAGTGAAAATAAGCTGAAAAATTTGGAAATTTATACAGTAGTGGAAATCCGTATGAAGCCACGGATATTTAGAGGAAAGTTAATATTGTTGGTTGTGCATTATGAATATGCAACAGTATGAGTTCCAGTACAACGACAAATGAAGTCGAATGGTGTCACATTTGATGTCAGTAGTACAGTCTATAAAAATACCTCAACGATTTAGGTGGTAGAGGGTGGAACACGGTATGAAGGCAGTCGGCTCCGTGCGGTGTTACTGTGTGCGTATTTGTCTTTACTGCAGATAGTAAGGAGACACCGTTAGTGACATGGGGTTTTTGTGCGTAAACCACGATTGCAAGAAGACCATGCGGATAACAGGTAAACTACAGGCCATTAATATTGCTACACCACGAAGATGACGGGCTACAGACGCGAAATTTAACCGACTGGAAGAAGGTGCTGTGATGTGCAAACGATTGGCTTTTCAGAGCATTCACACACGGTTGGCACCGGTGGCGACACCTACAAGGTGCTGACATGAGGAAAGATTCCAACCGATTTCTCATACACAAACAGCAGTTGACCGGCTTTGCCTGATGAAACGTGGTTGTGATGCCTCGTGTAAGGAGGAGAAATGCGTACCATCATGTTTCCGACTTTGATGAAGGTCGTATTGTAGCCTATCGCGATTGCGGTTTATCGTATCGCGAGATTGCTGCTCGCGTTCGTCGAGATCCAATGACTGTTAGCAGAATATGGAATCGGTGGGTTCAGGAGGGTAATACGGAACGCCGTGCTGGATCCCAACGGCGTCGTATCACTAGAAGTCGAGATGACAAGCATCTTATCCGCATGGCTGTAACGGATCGTGCAGCCACGTCTCGATCCCTGAGTCAACAGATGCGGACGTTTGCAAGACGACAACCATCTGCACGAACAGTTCGACGATGTTTGCAGCAGCATGGACTATCAGCTCGGAGACCATGGCTGCGGTTACCCTTGACGCTGCATCACAGACAGGAGCGCCTGCGTTGGTGTACTCAACGACGAACCTGGGTGTACGAATGGCAAAACGTCATTTTTTCGGATGAATCCAGGTTCTGTTTACAGCATCGTGATGATCGCATCCGTGTTTGGCGACATGGCGGTGAACGCACGTTGGAAGCGTGTAATCGTCATCGCCATACTGGCGTATCACCCTGCGTGATGGTATGAGGTGCCATTGGTTACACGTCTCGGTCACCTCTTGTTCTAATTGACGGCACTTTGAACAGTAGACGTTACATTTCAGATGTGTTACGACCCGTGGCTCCACCCTTCATTCGATCCCTGCGAAACCTCTCACCAACTGAAAACGTCTGGTCAATGGTGGCCGAGCAACTGGCTCGTCACAATACGCCAGTCAGCACTCTTGATGAACTGTGGTATCGTGTTGAAGCTGCATGGGCAGCTGTCCCTGTACACGCCATCCAAGCTCTGTTTCACTCAATGCCCAGGCGTATCAAGGCCGTTATTACGGCCAGAGGTGGTTGTTCTGGGTACTGATTCCTCACGATCTATGCACCAAAATTGCGTGAAAATGTAATCACATTTCGATTCTGGTATAATATATTTGTCCAATGAATATCTGTGTATCATCTGCATTTCTTCTTGGTGTAACAATTTTAATGGCCAGTAGTGTATCTTGCGATGAAAACGTTTAAGACGGTACACATAAAGAAATGAGACTCTAGTCGTCAAATTGCCAAGAATTTGAATCGTTCAAGCTCCGTGACTGATAATTTCGTTAGATTGGGCGCAAGATAAGGAGTGAAAGGAAAATAAGGGCAAAGTAGAAAATTATGTGAGTCCACTAAATTGTTACTATTGGGCAAACCGTTATTCTTGCGAACGTGTTGCTAACTTACGTTTGCCAGTAACTGACAGACGTGTACTACAAATTTTGTCAAATGACAAACATCCTGCATTCAAGAAATTACTGCAGAAGTATGCTCTAACACCAAAAAAAAAAAAAAAAAAAAAAACAGGCTACATTGCAATTTTCTGAAAAGTAAGTGTGATGTCCTTAGGTTAGTTAGGTTTAAGTAGTTCTACGTTCTAGGGGACTGATGACCACAGATGTTAAGTCCCATAGTGCACAGAGCCATTTGAACCATTTCAAGTTGGGTTGGTTGGTTTGGGAGAGGGGACCAAACAGCGAGGTCATTGGTCCCATCGGATTAGGGAAGGATGGGAAGGAAATCGGCCGTGCCCTTTCAAAGGAACCATCCCAGCATTTGCCTGGAGTGATATAGGGAAATCACGGAAAACCTAAATCAGGAAGGCCTGACGCGGGTTTAAACCGAATGCGAGTCCAGTGTGCTAACCACTGCGCCACCTCGCTCGGTAGCGAGTTAGGGTGGCTATAATTAAGGCATTATTCGTTGTGGCGAGATCCTTTTACGAAATTTCAATCGCCAACTTTTTCCTCCAAATGTGAAGATATTTTCATGGCGGTCACTTGCATACGGAGAAATGATAATGGTCATAAAATAAGAGAATCAGAGCGCGCACGGAAAGATTTAAGTCTTTGTTTTTACCGAGGGCTGTTCGAGCGTGGAACAGTAGCGAAATAGTGTCCAAAGTCACCCAGGGACTTGACTGTGAATTGCAGAGTTGTCATGCAGATGTCGACACGCTGGACAGTCCGCACGGATGCACCAACAAATTGGGCAACTTCATTCATGGTGTGGTCATGGGACGTTCAAACACGGTAGCTGCTTTTGAGCATCCTATGTCGATCCATCTGATAGCGCCGCTTCCGTGCTCTCGATATGCAGATGCACATCACTTAACGACTACGGCTTACGTCAGCGAAGAGTGTCCCAAGACCACCTGCCAGATCGCGGATCTAGGGAGGGGGGGATGGACAATGGCCCAAACAAAATTCAGTGAAAGCTTTATATTTTTACATGCGCAGTAGTGGAAATCAGTATAAAGGTGCGGTTCCCACGGAAGGAATAGTACAATGTCTAATGCATACGTGTATAAAATTTATTATGAAAGTAACAGGTACATATAATACACAAACAGTCATCACGGATAGTGCACGTGGAATACCGTGCCCGGTAGATGCGGAGACGCCAAGGCACGCGAGGGAGAGAGCTGTAGTGGCGGGGGCTGCGGGTATGTGGTGTAAGGGAAATGCCGTTCTAGACTGAAGCCTACAATCACATGTTTTGTGTATATTAAGTCGGGCCCTTCACGTTCACACTTGCATGTTGACCATTCAAAAAGATGTGTCACCTCTTCATTGCTTAGTATCTAAAAAGAATTCCGCCGAAAATTCAGCGATTTATTTTCGCCTGCTTTCTTAACCATTTGCTTCAGAGAAGTGTCACGAGTGGGTAATTTTGAGTAAAACCTACACAGTTCTCTTGTCGCCATGTTAAAATTTGCATATTTTGCCAAAACACAGTAGAGTTTACGCAGCCTCACCTCACTAACATGTTGTGCAGACGCAATTGAGAGAGAATTTTGAAACAGAGGTTTATTAAATTTATTAAGTGAGTAGTGAGGAAAAGTAAGGTCAGCAACTTATGAAAAAGCACATTCTCGGTACAAAGTAAACGTATAATGACTTGTGTTGTTCCAAAACCCATAGCATTTCTCGTTTCACCAGCTATCGATGGCCCTTAAAAAATTACATTCTTTCATTGGAAAAGTCTTTAGTCAACGGAATTACAAGATAAATAATGAAGTTTTGCATAATAACCACACGGAAAAATACTCTCCTCTTTGTGTGTTCTCATTTGCCAAAATCTCGTTCCCATATGAGGAGTGATGTGGGTATTTCACTCTAGCTTTATTGCAGGCGCGGTGCGATTGTCCCCGCACTGTCTTACTTCCACGTAAATATCTCAATAACTATGACAATTAACGAAAACAAAAATGAATTTCCTTTACTGAAACGTTTGAGAAAGATTTGCGTGCGTGCGTGTCGATTCTGTCATCGCCGACCAGCCGAAAAATGGCAAACGATTGTCACCCTCTTCTACTGAGCAAACGAATGAACTCGCCCAGCGCTTTGGACGAAAACTCGTCACTGCGCATCGGTCACCGTATCGTGCTGAACCTATACATAGTTTCTTTCATAGTACGAGTAATAAAATAATGGCGTTTGCGTTTCCCGATGGAAATCGGCTATTGCACCGTTAGTACTTCGACCAACATCCGTTCTTCCTAATTACCTCAAAAATTCTCTTCGGCTTTGATTTAGGTAGGTTTTATAGTTCTTGCAATGAAATTATCGCCCGCTCTTTTCGTATCGCTCTTCTCGTATCGCTCTTTTCAGCTCACATACGGCCTCAAAATGCCTTCAATTGCTATCAACATGCCTTGCAAGTAACCCCGGAAGGTTTCGCAACGAGTCCAAATCCAGACTACGTGTAGGCCAGGGCAAGAAGTCGATATATTTAGCTTAAAACCACTTTTTGGTGCTAGAAGAATTATACACAGACGCATTATCTTGTTGAAACATTACAGTTCCGTCCCCGAGGTCCTCATATAAGCTACTCAATTGTGCCACTAAGTTCTCTGTGTAAATATTAAGAGTTAATTCCGGCGTACACCCAGGCCATGCGTGACTTACCTTTAGCGCAGAAGGGTGCCCAAATCATAACACTTCGATAACCACAATTTATGCTCATTCTTATCTGCTATTCTGTTTCACGTCATGCCAATAACACTGAAATCGATTTGGTCCATACAAGTTTAACTACTTCTCATCACTGAAGATCACTTTACCCCTTTCTGAAGTCCAGGTTCGAATCTTGCCTCGAGCATGGATGTGTGTGATATCATTAGTTTAGTTAGGTTTAAGTAGTTCTAAGTTTTAGGGGACTGATGACCTCAGATGTTGAGTCCGATAGTGCTGAGAGCCATTTGAACCGTCCTCCGTCAATCCTGTCTGGTAAGGATCCCCAGTCGCACAGCAATACTACTGAAGAAGAAAGACAAGCATAGTGTATGCAGTTTATTTAGCGCATTTGGTGCACCCTCTTTCTGCCAACGGTATCTATGTGATTGTTTGTAATTATAATCTTAGATATTTAGCTGAATTTACAGCCTTAACGTTTGTGTGACGTGTGTAACTGAAATGCAACGAATTCGTTCTACACAGTCCAGTCACATCAGTGTGACCTATGTCATATCCGACGTCAACGTCGGGGGGGAGGGGGGGAGGAGTATGTGGAAAGAAGTACAGTCGCTAATGCGGAAACGGAGCGATTTATGTGACGGGGAAAGAAATGGACATGATCAACGGCTTTCGGACGAGGGGTGGAAGCATTACCGAAACGACAACATTTGTAAACTTTTCTCGTGCTGCCGTAGTATTCCGTGCACGGCGAAATGGCGCTGTCCAAACCCGACGCCGAGGCAACTGTTGTGCAACAAGGGCATGGCTGCGGCGGTGCTTACGGGCGAACAAACATGTAACTAATTATTGAGCAACAGACCACCCAACAGTGTCTCTCCAATGGCCATTCAGCGAACTTTGCTGGTTATGGGCCTCCACAGCAGGCACATGGTTGGTGCACCCATGCTGACTGCAGTTCATTGGCGACGGAGGCTGGAATATGCCCGCCAGTACCGCATCTGGCGGCAAGTGTCCTTTTCAGATGAATCACGTTTTATGCTCCATCGGACAGATCGCCGTTGGCGTGTAAGGCGTGAAGCGTCTGAAAGCAAACACACTGCAACAATCGTTGAAAGGGACCAGGCAGGAGGAGGGAGCGTTGTGGTCTAGGGAATGTTTTCGTGGCTTCTCCTCATTCTGGAAGGCACAACGGACCAACACACAGCCGGCCGGTGCAGGTTCCAATCCTGCCTCGGGCATGGATGTGTGTGATGTCCTTAGGTTGGTTAGGTTTAACTACTTCTGAGTTATAGGGGACTGATGACCTAAGATGTTAAGTCCCATTGAGTTTAGAGCCATTTGAACCAACACATATGTGTATCTATCCTTTGGAACCATGTGCACCCCTACATGCATTTTATTTTCTCTTCAGCACGATAGCATCTACGAGCAGGCCAACACACATGTCACACAGTTCAAATTGTACCTGCATGGTTCGAGAAGCACAACGATGAGTTTACCTTGCAGCCCTGGCCTCGAAACTCCTCGTATTTAAGTACAATTGAGAATATGTAGGACCACTTCGATCGGTGCGTTCGCTCAGTGGATCCTCAATCGAGAAACCTAAGGAAGCTCGCCGCGGCAGTAGAGTCGGCATGGCTTCACATCTCCGTCGTTAATTTTACAGAACCTCGTTGACTCTTTTCCTGCACGTATGCGCTGCAGAAGCTGGTTATTCAGGAGTTTGACAGACGGTCACATTAATGCCACTGGACCGTGGCTAGTAGCTAGCGTTGCGGCCTCTGGGTCCCGGGTTCGATTCCCGACCGGTCGCTGATTCTCTCCGCCACGGGAATTAGTGTTAATGTTGTTCTCACCATGTCATCATTCGGGAAGTGGCGAGACTGGCACCTGTACTGGCGCTGATGACCACGATGTCGAGCGCCCCTCAAACCATCATCATCATCTTGTTCTTCTTCTATGGTAGCGCTGTCAGACAGCCCAGAACAGCCTTCTTTGTGCGCAGCCACAGAAGGCGCTACGGTCGATCGCCACAGGGGCGGTGGTTCGGAGCGGTACTTGATCGGTGTCCGCCTACCGCTGACTCACTCAGCTACAGAATACCCTTGACCGAGTCGGCCGCCGAACCGTTGCTCTCGCCTCGGCCGGTCCCCGCATTCCCGCCATTGCGAGCAACGTTCAGGCCCCCAGTACACTGTAAAACAACTTCGGCCTTTTTTTCGTCAATCTTCTCACTGGCTTGAAGTGGCCCGCCACGAGTCCTTCTACTGCGCCATCCTCTTCAGCTCACAGTAGCACTTGCATCCAGCGTCCTCAATTGTTCGTTGTATGTATTCCATTCTCTGGTAAATCAAATGTCGTGTGACTAGAGCCTCCGTTCGCCAGGTGCAACTCTTTCGATTTGACGCAACTACGGCAACTTGCGCGTCGATGGGGATGAAATAATGATGATTAGGACGACACAACACCCAGTCCCCGAGCGGAGAAAATCTACGACGCAACCGGGAATCGAACCCGAGCCCTTAGGACTAACAGTCTGTCGCGCTGAACACTCAGCTACCGGGGGCATTCTCTGGTTACCCCTTTATTTATACCCTCCACAGCTCCCTCTAGTACAGTGGAAGTTATTCCCTAATGTCTTAACACATTTCGTATCATCCCGTCCCTTCTTCTTGTCAGTGTTTTCCATATGTTCCTCTCCTTGTCTATTCTGCGGAGAAGCACCTTACTTCTCATCAGTCTACTTACTTTTCAACATTCTTCAGTAGTCCACTTGTCAAACGCATCGATTTTCTTTTCCTCCGGTTTCTCCGCGTCGCATCATCAGGTCCATTCAGTACTGTTCTCCAAACGTACATACGCCATGTGATCAAAAGTATCCGGACACCTGGCTGAAAATTACTTACAGGTTCGTGGCGCCCTCCATCGTAATGCTGGAATTCAATATGGTGTTGGCCCATCCTTAACCTCGATGACAGCTTCCACTCTCGCAGGCATACGTTCAGTCTGGTGCTGGAAGCTTTCTTTGGGGATGGCAGACTGTTCTTCACGGAGTGCTGCACTGAGGAGAGGTGAGGCCTGGCACGAAGTTGGCCTTCCAAAATATCCCAAAGGTGTTTTATAGGATTCAGGTCAGGACTCTCTAAAGGCCAATCCATTGCAGCGATATTATTGTGGCGTAAGCACTCTCTACAGGTCGTGCATTATTAACAGGTGCTCTATCGTGTTGAAAGATGCAATCGCCATCCCAATCTTTCCTTTATTTGCTTCATTGCTTCAAAGATGTGTAAATAGAAAAAACTGATGAGAAGGACTTCGTTGCTGCCTTATACCCCTTTTAATACGAACACTCGGTTCTTGGTCTTCAATTCTTATATTTCTCTCTTGGTTATCGTATATATTTTATTTTATCCGTCTTTCCCTATAGCTTACACATATTTCCCTGAGAATTTTTAAGTCTTGTATCATTTTACACTGTCGAATACCTTTTCTAAGTTAACAGATCCTATGAACATGTGTTGATTCCATTAACAAGCACTACGCAAGAACTATCTCTGTGGTACCTTTACCTTATCTAAAGTGACACTGATTCTCATGTAACAGATCCAAAATTTTCTTTTCCATTCTCCTTTGTATTATTGTTGTCAGCAGCTTTCGTGCATATGCTGTTAAGCTGATAGTCGTTCGTTCTCGCACTTATCTGCCATTGCTATCTGAGAGATCGTTTAGATGATATTTTCCAAAATTCTTATAGATTCTACGGCGCAACTTTAATAGTTTGTTGGGCTACTTACCTCAGTGATTTCGTAAGTAGACAAGGAATGTTACTTACGCTTTCCTCCTAATACGATCGCACCTTCCAAAGCTGTGTTAATCTCTGACACTTTCACTGTGTCCTCTTCGGTCACGACATCAGACAGTTCCTCCCCCTCGTAGAGGCCTTCAGTGTACGCTTTCCACCTAGCCGCTCTTTGTTCTGCATTTAACAGTTCATTTTGTAAGATATCTTACATAAACGATTCTTTATAAGTGTATGGTAATGTACTGGGGTATTTTTATCTTTTATAGAAGTAAATTTGGTCCAACTTTTATAAGAGAATTGTCAGAGTTACTTGTTTTAAGTGGGCTGTCAAACCCGAGTTTTCCATAATCGATTTCGCAATACTGCTCCTGTTTGGTCATATAAACAATGCCAAATCAATTCTGGAAATGCGAGTTTTGCTTCCGGATCTCTGCTCTGACAATCGATTTTTGCTCCATATAGATACTTTGTCGCTTTTGAGTTAATATTGTATTTTCAAGTTCCCACTTACTTTTTAAAATGTTGCTTAATATGAGCGAAGTATCGTTGCGTGCAGTGAAGGAAAAAAGTGAAGCGCTATCCAGAAAGCAATTCATTTCCTTTCTATAACAGAACTTTATTAGAATGAAAAATGTTACATAAATGACAATCTATTTGTTGAATTAGCTACATACAAATACTTGGTAACGACCCAGCGTCTTGCGTAGCTAGATAGCCAGTATGTTACTTTCCCAGCATATTAATATTAGGAACCGGCTGCAAATGCCACAAATATTTCATGGCCATACCCACTCTCGCGTTTAGTAGCAAAGCCTGTAACACACCATGTCTGGTGACAAAACATTCGCTAGTCCTGTACACAGAAATGGGAATGGTTCTTTCATCATTCGGAAGTTTTCTAGCCATTCCGAGTCTCCAAATGTTAGAATACAGTGTCGCACGCTTTAATAGGCTCGGTAAGAGTGCAAGTATATGGGAGTTATTCTATGTAAATAAGTAATGGTCGCTACTAGGAAATCTGGTAGACGGTTAGCTACAATAGTTGCGGAATATTAGCGATAAAATTTATTTTCAGATAATGAGCAAGCAGCGAAGAGGACAGTTCCTGGAGCTTGTTTTGTGATGTTAGAACACAATAAAATATTGCTGAGTATTAAGACATTTTACCTTTCAGTATAGAAAAATGGAAATCTATAACAGCCATGTAGTTACCTGGAGAAAGACGGGCGTAATGAACTGGGAGCTAGATTCCTACAGTAAGAAAACGAATTTGATGAATCAAATAATGCACAAACTAAACTAACTGGGATATTAGGAACGAAGTAGTGAAATAAATAAAAAAAATGGTTCAAATGGCTCTGACCACTATGGGACTTAACAGCTGTGGTCATCAGTCCCCTAGACTTAGAACTACTTAAACCTAACTAACCTAAGGACATCACACACATCCATGCCCGAGGCACGATTCGAACCTACGATCGTAGCAGTCGCGCGGCTCCGGACTGCGCGCCTAGAACCGCGAGACCACCGCGGCCGGCAGTGAAATAAATAAGATGATGGCAAGGCGCATCATATTGTGTTTTGTCCACTGGCCTAATACAGGGTGGCTAGGAAAACTGCTTTCTCGGATCGCTAGACAACAACTCAAGCAAATCGTAATAATGAAGTTCATTACAGGAAGATATATGACAATATTTAACTTTGGGTATTCATAAAGGTGTGTCGCAAGCAAAAGGCGACATGCAAATAATCAATGTCCTTCGGTATATACAATGTCAAAACAATACAATTCAAAAGTCACCACTGTAGCGTTCGGAGGACGGCTCGTCTTCAACTCGTGCCGCAGCTAGGCAGCGCGGCGCTAAGTTCTCTTCGTGTAGATGTGCGCTACCGTCAAGGAGTCGTCCTAGGGAGGGGTCCGACAGCGTACTATTGGCTGAAGTCGTCTCACAGCCCTCTCTGCTGTACCATTCTTAGCCGTCTTGCCGGCGCTTGACGTTACGCCGGAACACATCATATACGGCGAAAACTGACAAAATGGGAAGATGTACTCTATTGACCATTCAAATTGCTACACCAAGAAGAAACGCAGATGACAAACGGGTATTCATTGGACAAATATATTATACTAGAACTGACATGTGATTACATTTTCACTCCATCTGGGTGCATAGACCCTGAGAAATCAGTACCCAGAACAACCACCTCTGGCCGTAATAACGGCCTTGATACGCCTCAACATTGAGTCAAACAGATCTTGGATGGCGTGTACAGGTACAGCTGCCCATGCAGCTTCAACACGATACCACAGTTCATCAAGAGTAGTGACTGGCGTATTGTGACGATCCAGTTGCTCGGCCACCATTGACCAGACGTTTTCAATTCGTGAGAGATCTGGAGAATGTGCTGGACAGGGCAGCAGTCGAACATTTTCTGTGTCCAGAGAGGCCTGTATAGGACCTGCAACATGCGGTCGTGCATTATCCTGGTGAAATGTAGGGTTTTAAGGGATCGAATGAAGAGTAAATCTACGGTTCGTAACACATCTGAAATGTAACGTCCACTGTTCAAAGTAAGAACAAGAGGTGACCGAGACGTGTAACCAATGGCACCCCATACCATTACGCCGGGTGATGCGCCTGTGTGGCGATGACGAATACAAGCTTCCAATGTGCGTTCACCACCCACGGAAGCGACCATCATGATTCTGTAAAGAGAACCTGGATTCATCTTAAAAAAGGACGTTTTGCCATTCGTACACCTAGGTTCGTCGTTGAGTACACCATCGCAGGCGCTCCTGTCTCTGACGCAACGTCAAGGGTAACCGCAGCCGTGGTTTCCGAGTGATAGTCCATGCTGCTGCAAACGTCGTCGAACTGTTCGTGCAGATGGTTGTTGTCTTGAAAACGTCCCCATCTATTGACTCAGGGATCGAGACGTGGCTGCACGATCCGTTACAGCCTTGCGGATAAGATGCCTGTCATCTCGACTGCTAGTGATACGAGGCCGTTGGGATCTAGCACGGCGTTTCGTATTACCCTCCTGAACCCACCGATTCCATATTCTGCTAACAGTCATTGGATCTCGACCAACTCGAGCAGCAATGTCGCGATACGATAAACCGCAATCGCGATAGGCTACAATCCGACCTTTATCAAAGTCGAAAACGTGATGGTACGCATTTCTCCTCCTTACACGAGATATCACAACAACGTTTCACCAGGCAACGCCGGTCAACTGCAGTTTTTGTATGAGAAATCGGTTGGAAACTTTCCTCATGTCAGCACGTTGTAGGTGTCGCCACCGGCGACAACCTTGGGTGAATGCTCTGAAAAGCTAATCATTTGCATATCACAGCATCTTCTTCCTGTCGATTAAATTTCGCGTCTGTAGCACGTCATGTTCGTGGTGTAGCAATTTTAATGGCCAGTAGTGTAGCAATTAAGATACGACAACGGTGAATAGAATTGCAAATTGTTATTATGATTATGATGCTTATTATTGTTGTTATTATTTTTTGTAGTAGTAGTAGTAGTAGTAGTAGTGTTTTGGTGATGGTGTCATCACATCGCTCAAATGATGTAGTTGTAAATAATAAAGCCATATCTGACTGGTGAATAAGAATATGCTGAGGATCGAACGTGAAAACGGCAAGATCTGAGGTTATACTACGTGATAAAAGACGAAATTTACCATTTTTCTTTGCGATAATAGCTTCTTGCAGAATAGTACCACATTAAGCTATAAGAAGGCGGAGGTATAGCATTTCCTAAGTATCTTGCGCATTAAAGTTCTATGTTGTTCAAATCCTCCGCTTCCCTCGGTTCAGTTACTGACTTTAGCGTCACCTAATTCTCATCAGTTATCTGTCGTAACAGTTCAAACATCCTCTATTTTCTTTCGTAGTTTGACACTGTCCTCTCATAAGTTATTAAAATGTAACAAATAAATAATTAATTTGTGCTTCGATGTATATTGCTAATGCTTTCTATAAGAAGGTACCTAATATTGCCTTTTCTCTCTTTGTTTTAGGTAAGTTCCCTGTTTATGTGGAAATCACTTTGGGGTACCAATTTGTTCGAAGACAGTCTGCAGTACGTAAGTTAAAGTACTGGCCTCCTACTTCTGTACTGATATTGTGGAATGCATGTTAACAAGGGTTGATGATTATTAGACGTCAGTCTGCTGGGCATCTTGTGAAAGCTTTATTTCCTACGTTTCATTGGTAAATATTTTTATTGAGAGGGAAATACCGTTTGCGCGTGTGAGTGCGCACTTTAGTGTCAGGTGAAGTCATGCAGTTCTAGAATGAGATTTTCACACTGCAGCGCAGTGTGCGCTGATATGAAACTTCCTGGCAGATTAAAACTGTGTGCCGGACCGAGACTCGAACTTGGGACCTCTGCCTTTCGCGGGCAAGTGCTCTACCAACTGAGCTTCCCAAGCACGACTCACGCCCCGTCCTCAGAGCTTTACTTCTACCAGGTCCCGAGTTCGAGTCTCGGTCCGGCACACAGTTTTAATCTGCCAGGAAGTTTCATTCAGTTCTGTTTACCGCAAGCAGTAATAATTCGATACGTACATAAAACGACTTAAGACCAAAAATGACAATAGCAGAATGATAAGGGCCTAACTAAGTTAGGGGTGTGAGTGGAGAGTAATAACAGTTCGAACAAACCTTTAAATGCTGATACTTTTGTGAGTGATTACTTACATAGTCTGAAATTCTCATGTTGGAATGAAGTATATGTTTTCCCTTCTACCGCTTTATCGACCTTCTGAGACTAGACGGTATTCATTATATTTGTTTTCGAGCGACAGGGAACTGTTAGTTCCGAGTTTCCTACGGACGGTAGATTTGCTGTGGATGGAAATGCAGCACATTGCTGCAATGAGGCTCTCTCTATTAAATTAGTGCTGTCCATAATTTGCTCGATGACATTTTCTGTTTGTTGTTACAACACCACTGATTTTATTTTAATCGTCAGGTTTTTGATTAATATGAAACTGTCCTCCATCTTTTACTACTTCACGCTAGTTCTTGTCATCTTTTCACAACACACAAAATACTCCACAACGTATTATACATATTTTACTCTTCGTCTGATCTTAATATTTCTTCACTCTACTGGTCGAGCAAGCACCAGGTTATATATTCCAGAATGCCGTAACAGACGTCTCACCCGTCGTTGTGGCCAGAGATGCAGTTTTCCCTATTGTCGCGACTCGCCAGCGCTAGTACTTGCCGGGCTTGACTGCATATATCAACATTCGTACGAACAGCGAGAACGGTAATTATACAACCGTCAGTGTTTAGACGGCAAGGGAAGAAATCGTAAACTCCCTGAACATCAAAGCTTTCGCCAATATGAAATGAAGTCCCATGCTTCTTGACAGAGCGTAGGGGAACGATGTGGGAGACACACACCTCCGTACTAGGCAAGGTTCAAAATGGTTCAGATGGCTCTGAGCACTATGGGACTTAACTTCTGAGGTCATCAGTCCCCTAGAACTTAGAACTACTTAAACCTAGCTGACCTAAGGACATCACACACATACATGCCCGAGGCAGGATTCGAACCTGCGGCCGGCTAATAGGCAAGGTCCTGTCGGAGATGGTTTGCCGTTGCCTTCCTCCGACGGTAATGGGGATGAATGATGATGATGACGACGACATAACAACACCGTCATCTCAAGGCAGGTGAAAATTCCAGATTCCGCCGGGAATTGAACCCGGGACCCCGTGTTCGGGAAGCAAGAACGCTACCTCGAGACCACGGGCGGCGGACTTTCGCGCAGTGAATCGCTGAGTGAGAGTATGTCACAGTGTTGACAGTGATCCGTTCATGGAACAGGACCGTTAATCTCAAATTCCATGTTCCGGCAGTCTGTTCCTTTTCTCTCGCCGCCGTCCTCTGCAACTGACACACGACCCTACTCCAAATGTAGCCAATACGTCAGTCGATACTGAACAGCTACAATGAATACAAGCAAGATGCGGAAATTTCCAGACCTACACCCGTCCCTGAGCCGCAGGAAAGAACTACTGCCAGTCTAAAACAGTTACAAGACCTTTACTTTTTTACGATATATTGGATTAGGTGTCCGCAGCTCGTGGGCTCGCGGTAGCTCCCCAAGCACGGGTCCCGGGTTCGATTCCCGGCGGGGTCAGGTACTTTCACCTGTCCCGAGATGACAGGGTGTTGTTATGTCGTCTTCATAATCATCATTCATCTCCACTACGGTCGGAGGAAGGCAACGGCAAACCACGTCCCTTAGGGCCTTGCCTAGTACGGCGGTGCGGGTCTCCCGCATCGTTTCCCTACACTCTGTCGAGAAGCCTGGGACTTCATTTCCATTTTTTATTGGATTACGTGGCTAATGTCCGTTGAGAAGTTCTACTAAGTGAGGTGAAGAGGGAACAGCAGTAACGCAGCATAAGAAAAAATTGCTTCAAAAAAAGGCGAAAATTTTCTAAGAGTGAATGCACAACGGAGTTTCTTTCGACCTCAACCTGTGCTAACAACGAAGGGAAAAGCTTTAGTTCACATAATATGTAACCAATGGGACGAAAACACAAATGATCACAAAAGATGCTTTGTAAATAAAAGCGAAGCACCTCCGGTGTATAATAATCTTCAATTACACCGAGGTGACGAAAGTCACGGGATAGCGATATACACACATGAAGATGGCGGTAGTATCACGGACACAAGATATAAAACGGCAGTGCGTTGGCGCAGTTGTCGTCCTTGTCAGGGGATTCGTGTGAAAAAAATTTCTGTAGTGATTGTCGCTGCACGGCGGGCATTAACAGAATTTGAACGCGGAATAGTAGTTGGAGCTAGATGCATGGGACATTCCATTTCGGAAATCGTTAGGGAATTTAATAGTCCGAGATCCACAGTGTCAAGAGTGTGCCGAGAATAACAAATTTCATGCATTACCTGTCACCGCGGACAACACTGTGGCCGACGGCCTTCACTTGTCTCCCGAGGGGAGTGGCCTTAGGGTAGAGTTGCCTCTGCTAACAGACAAGCAACACCGCGTGAAATAACGCAGAAATCATTGTGGGGCGATCGACGAACGTATCCGTTAGGACAGTGCAGCGAAATTTATCGTCAATGGGCTATGGCAACAGCCGACCGATGCGAGTGCCTCTGCTTTTGGAAAACCGTAGCCTGGGGAGATGAGTCCAGATTCCAGTTGGTAAGAGCTGATGGTAGTTTTCGACTGTGGCGGAGACCCCACGAAGCCTTGAACCCAAATTGTCAATAAGAAACTGTGCCAGCTGGTGTGGGCTGTGTTTACATCGAATGGACTGAATCCTCTGGTTCAATTGAAGCGATCACTGACTGACAGTGGGTATGTTCGGCTAACTTGGAGCTATTTGTAGCCATTCATTGACTTCATGTTCCCAAGCTATGAAGGATTTTTTTAGGGATGATAATGCGCCATGTCCCTGGGCCACAGTCGTTCGAGATTGGTTTGAAGAGCATTGTGGACAGTTCGATCGAATGGTTTGGCCAACGAGACCGCCCACCACGATTTATGATGTAGAGGTCAATTCGTGCACAAAATCCTGCAGCGCTTTCGCAGCTATGGATGGCTATAGAGGCAGAGCGGCTCAGTATCTGTAGCTATCTCACGAATAGGACTTTCTCTGTCAAAGTCGAAACTGCCACCTCCACCAAAAGGCGTATTTGTGCTGGGGTGCCACAGGGATCGGTCCTGGGGCCCGTTTTGTACAGTTTGTACACCGCGGACACTCCAACAGCCCCCCTGGTGCACACTGCACAGTACGCTGACGACACAGCCTTCTACACGAGAAATGCGAACAAGGACCTGGTCATCCGTAGGCTACAAAAGGTTTTAGACGACACAGAAACTTGGGCCCGTCGCTGGCGCATCACCATCAATTCTGAGAAGACGCAGGCTATGCTGATTACCCGTAGGCTCGGAAGGCGCGAACCTCCTCAACGTCCCCCCCCCCCCCTCCATCTTCACCTAAATGGAACCATACTCCCCTGGCGCAGAACCGCCAAGTACCTTGGCGTAACCTTGGACTCTCGTCTCACGTGGAAACCCCACGTAGACGGTCCACAGGAAGGTCTGCGCCAGAATGTCCATCCTATACCCCATCCTGAACTCAACCAGCTCCCTTCCATGCCCAGTAGCAGTAAACGTGTACCTGGCCCTTATCCGGCCAGTCATGGAATATGCGTGCCCTGTCTGGGGATATGCGGCAAAGCAGCACCTGGACAAACTTCAGAGGCTGCAGAACCGCGCCCTCAGGAGGGCATTGCACTTACCCCTTGGGTTCCCCATAGATGACCTGCACGCCGCAGCTGATATCCCACTATTGAGAGAGCGCTTCCAAGATCTGGCAAGGGCTTTCCACGAAGGTTCTTCCAGATCAGGAAATGCCCGCATCCACTCCCTAGGTCGGTACGACATGTCCCGCGATAAACATAAGCGCCCTATGACGATCTTCGACGATTAAGTCGAAGAGAGAATCCCAACACCCAATCCCTAATCCTGTTCCTTCCCACAAAATACCAATCATCTCGCCTACCTCAGGCAAGTACCAGACACAAACAGAACATTCATCACAATATCACAGACACCAGAAAAATTAAAGAAAAATCACTCACACACATTCACAGGGAAGTAAAAGCCGAAAGGCTACAGACTCCCACCTCACACTTCCCCGAAGAGGTAAAGTACAAGATGAGAGCAGCGTCAGTATATGTGCAGGGGACCTCCGACTAGTTGAGTCCATGCGACGTCGTTTATGTGCTACACCGGGCAAAAGGAAGTCCGACGCGGTATTAGGAGTCATTCCCAGACTTTTGTTACCACAGTATAATTACAGGAAGCTTAAGACGTAAAAAACAGTTATAACTGATAAATAATAATTTGTTTACTTCAGGGAGTATAATTTCCCAGAATTTTCATTTTATAAAATTTAAAAAGTATGAAAAGAATGCAAAAGCTGTGTGTGAGCTTCCTGATCTACATCAACTACAGCTACTGAGAGGCATATCGCTCCATGAAATCCAAATGCTTATTGAAGTTATGCAATGGAGTTGAATTTACCTCAGTTTTAATACTAATTTGGCCCTGACATTGAATTTCAAGTACGGATATTTCCACAATTACGAAGTTAAGTGCAGTGTCCAGCCGGCCGGGGAGGCCAAGCGGATCTAGGCGCTACAGTCTGGAACGGTGGGACCGCGACGGTCGCAGGTTCGAATCCTGCCTCGGTCATGGATGTGTGTGATGTCCTTAGGTTGGTTAGGTTTAAGTAGTTCTAAGTTCTAGGGGATTGGTGATCTCAGAAGTTAAGTCCCATAGTGCTCAAAGCCAATGGAACCATTTTTTTCAGTGTCCAGGTAATCCCAAATATCATTACACACACTTCAAGAACATTCTAATGATACGTGAATTAGAGTGGGAAAGGAAATACAGTAAGGATTTGGGCAGGCTATCTGGTAAAGATACGTTCAACAATGACAAATCACTTCCTAACAGATTCATTAAATTTCAAGATTTTAAACATGGCTGAAACAGCAACTGTTGAAATTCTTCACGGTAAATGATAATAGCCAAACAGTTGCAGGATAAAGATTTATTAAAATCCTTGATCACTGTTACGGTATATCTAAATATACCTTCATCAGAAGTAAAACACACCTCTTTTCAGGGTTTTAAATGAGATGTCCATGTATTTCGAAACAGCCTTTGAAACCTGGACAGGTACATATTTCAAGATTTTAAACACGGCTGAAACAGCAAATGTTGAAATTCTGGGCCCCGAGTCTCCTTCAAGAACGCATGTTTTTTTAGCCGGCCTTTGTCCTGTCATATCGATGGAAAAATACTGAAACGATGCTCTGTTTTTACACAAGTTCTCAGGATGTTTCTCTGCCTGCGGGTGGTGAAATTTCTCCCAACCTCTTGCCGTGGCGTCAGCTAGCCCCCTCTGCACTTGGTGATAAAAAACGACGAACAGGGCGCATGTTTTACTTGCTTTCAGACCAGGGAGAAGAGAGAGGCGTTCACCTTCTGCGAATTCGCAGGACGCCCAACCGACCTTAACAAACAGTGCCTGTTTTCGTGGGAGAGTTGCCCTTTGAGTCTGTCACTCCTCTGTTGGGAAGATTCGCTACGGCGTCGGCTTAATGTGAGGCGATTCTGCCAGTACTGTTCCTTAGCTGGCGTAATGACGCCACACTGAACGCATTCTGCCCAGCCTATCTCCGGTGTCCTTGACCCGTTCGTCCGCCGGCCGGTACCCCATGGGGTCAGCCGTGCCGCTAGACACGCTCCGTATTCTGACCACTCGCCAAAGACTCAATTCACAGGCAGCATTAAACCTCTACGCAAGCCCATACTGTCAGTTAGAGAACAAACAGTGACTCGACTTTGCAATCACTGCTATTACGATCAGAGAAAGATCTGATCGAGCTGAACGAGATTTGTCGAATTATTAACTAGATTTGCGTATCAGAAAGAGAAAAAATGAGGAGAGGCAGGCCATGGAAAGACTGGCACTCGTCAAGCATTTGTCCATAAATTTGAGAAGTATGAGGGGCGTTACGTGGTTGTGGTAAACCTTTTTTATTTTCGACATATCTCCTTTTAGACTTATACACTTCGTCCAACGCTGTTCTAATTTGTTGACCCCTTCCGAATAATAGGAAATTTTCCAAGATTGCAAACCAGCTATTAGTTGCTGCAATCACCTCCTCGTTTGAATAAAATCGTTGCCCCGCCAGCCATTTCTTCAAATTTGGGAACAAATAGTAGTCCGAGGGAGCCAAGTCTGGAGAATAGGAGGAATGTGAAACGAATTGGAATCCTATTTCCATTAATTTTGCGACCACAGCAGCTGAGGTGTGTGCTGGTGCATTGTCGTGATGGAAGATGACTTTTTTGCGGTCCAATCGCCGGCATTTTTCTTGCAGCTCGGTTTTCAAACGGTCCAAAAATGATGAATAATGTGCACCTGTAATAGTTTTACCCTTTTCCAGATAGTCGATGAGGATTGTCCCTTGCAAATCCCAAAAGACATTCGCCATAACCTTTCCGGCCGAAGGAATGGTCTTCGCCTTTCCTGGTGCATATTATCCCTTGGTAACCAATTGTTTAGATTGTTGTTTGGTCTCAGGAGTGTAGTAATGTATCCATGTTTGATCCACAGTAACGAAACGACGCTTAAAGCCCTGCGGATTCTTCCTGAACAGCTGCATACCATCCTTGCGACATTTCACACGATTCCGTTTTTGGTCAAGAGTGAGCAATCGCGGAACCCATCTTGCGGATAGCTTTATGATGTCCAAATGTTTATGCAAAATATTATGTACCCGTTCATTCGAGATGCCCACAGCACTAGCAATCTCACGCACCTTAACTCTTCTGTCATCCATCACCATATCATGGATTTTATCAATGATTTCTGGAGTCGTAACCTCCACAGAGCGTCCAGAACGTTCGGCATCACCTGTGCCCATATGGCCACTCCGAAAATTTTGAAACCACTTATAAACTGTTCTAATAGAAGGTGCAGAGTCACCGTAATGTTTATCAAGCTTCTCTTTAGTCTGTTGAGGCGTTTTGCCTTTCATAAAGTAATGTTCAATCACCACACGAAATTCTTTTTCGTCCATTCTTTTTTTACAATTACTCAACTTCCTTGGTTCACACGAATGCCAAAAACAAATAAATAGACCAATATGCCTGAAACTTGGTGTGCGTTCTTCCCAAAAATGCTACTAACTAAACATGACCTCGATATGCGCCGATGGTGCCATCTCTCGGACTTTGCACGGAGTTTTCAAACGCCCGTTGTACATGTGTCATGGAATTAATTAGAAACTGTAATAACAATGAATTTCCACAATTCTGGTAACATCAGAATTCAGACAACATAAAATAAAAATGTGCAGCCATCAGCCACCATTGTCAGTATTTCCCATAGTTCTACGATTATGAGCACACGTCTGTAGAATATGACTGGGAGAGTGGAAATGAGGGCTATGCTGTTTCTGTCTGTCACTTCCACCTATGTCCCGGAAGTCGGCCCGTGCGTGGCTTTTTGGTAGTAGGACGGGGATTCTTTTCCTTTCTGCCTTGACTTGAAGAACTTACTGCGGTTTCCCTTCCTGCTTGTGGACTCTCGAACCGTGTCGGATTTGTTGTCGGTAGTAGGTTTGAAAACGTGGTTGTGGTGACAAACTGATTTGTGGCTTAGCCCATGGTCTAGGTTACTTTGGGATGTCGCAGTTTCGTTCTGAGTTGGCGAAACCAATGAATGTGAAAGCAAAGAAACCTCATTATGGTGACAGAATAACGTGTGGCTTAGGCTAAGTTGACGGTGATGTTGGAATATGACAGTTTGGTTATGAGATAATGTAATCATATTCCGTCTCCGCGCAAGTGTCACTGTCTACAACTGTCAGAAACTCCAGCCTTTGAATGGACGCTTTTACCTGGCTTGAATATTATTTGCAAACGAGAAGTACGGCCCATCCTTGTAGGCAAGAAACTGAAAAGTAGCTTGTAATTTTGTAAAATACCTTGACATTTTCGAGACTCTTAGGTTTTGTATGTCGCTATATTCTCCAAAAATTAGTTAAGAAATTTTGAAATTTAAATACTAGGCGATTTAAAATAAATGTGACGAAAAGAATTATACCTGTGACTAAAGTAATGACTTTTCTCATATATACACGTGTAGATTGAACGGTTAACTCTTACAGACATTCGATGTGGGCTCCATTTGTGACACGGCATTGTCCAGTCGGTACTCCATTTCCTGTCACACCCGTTCCAATGTATCCCGATGGATGGAGTTAACCGCGCCAACTGTCCTGTACATTAGCTGCTGCAGTCCCAGTGGGAATGGCGATACGTTAACCATGTCGTTCATACATCCACAAAAGAACAAATACTTTTAGGTAAGGCAACCTGAGGGGCCACAACATGAAGGGTACATCATTGGGACCAGTACGACCAATCCAGCACTGTGGGAGATGTTCGGTGATGTTTTTTCTGTCAACTGAGGCAACAAATGGAGAGAAGGCATAATGAGATATGTTATGCTTGCATGCAACGGTAGAATCTGCAAGGGAGAAACGAGAAAAGATTCTACTGTAGGTTCGCGCAGAAAACATTAAGTTTCGGAGAATCATGTCTACGTTCCAGAGGGGCACGCAGGTTTTGTATAACCCATAATCTCAAATTATTCTTGTTAACTTTGTACCTGAGTGAAGTGTTGCTTTATCAGAGAACACAAGTTTCTTTGCAAAAGCATCCACTCCATCCATTCTTGAAAATCGATACATAATTGCCTCCGTTTTGATTTATTGGCTGGTTTTAATGCCTGCAATATCAGAATTCTGTAAGCGTTGATCTGGAAAAGCTTCCTTAACATACGGCATACTGTCGATTTTGAAAATTCGCTTTTCTGTTGGCACGACTCGTAGTTTTTCTGGGGTTCTTTCATAGTTCGTTCAAATGATTCGCATCACTTCATTGTTGATCGATGGAGATCCTGTCGTTTTCTTGTTGCATACGCATACTGTCTTCTCGAAATGATTTGCCCATCTAGCAGTATCCCTTTTGTATTGCGGATCCCACCGTTCGGATACTAACAACAGCGTTGAACAACAACGGTGGTGTTCCATTGCTTCATTGTCGCCAACCTAAACTGTGATAGATAGCTTTTTAGTCTGTATATGTATGTCTGAAATAAAGTAATGACTTTAGTCCCAGGAATACTTTCATCTTGTCCCATTGGTGTTGAATAACCCTGTAGGTAAGTCCGACACAGCTGTATCACTTTTTTCCGTCAGCATAAAATTGAAGTGGTTTTTTACCTTATTTGACATGTTCGTATTCAGTGTCATATAAACTTAAGTAGAGTATATTACTGAGGCACTGCCACTTAAAATATAGCAGGTATGATCAAATGAAAATGTGCATGAGCGGTCAATCTCAGCCTTAGCTGTACGCTTGAGAGGGACCAGTGTACCCATAGAGACGCACCACATCAAGAAAAGCTATACGTAAACAAAAGACTGAATTTAAATGACATATACGTACATGTCACTGTAGGAAAATTTCTTGAATCTCTGATTGCTGAAACACTACAAAGTTTGTTGTTTAGCTCCAGCCCGGCTTCATCCATATTTTAGATGTGCCCTGGATTACTAAACAAGATCGTTTTCGTGCACCACAGTTTCAAGAAATTTGAAATATTCTTTTACAGTGGCTTTATTCATCCCTTTGGCACGAGCGACTGACACACCTTCTCTCTTTTATATAAAGATATTTTGATTACGTCTAACGGAGGAGTAACTGGCATTTTTTGATTGGTCACTGGAAGTCTGTGATATATTTAGCTTTTCTCCTAGTTCAAATAAAATACACTTCACTGAATCTCTACATTGTGCCACACCTCGCAATTTTTTAATCTGATCAATGGCTCAAATGGCTCTAACAAGGGAACCTCCCCATCACACACCCCTCAGATTTAGTTATAAGTTGGCACAGTGGATAGGCCTTGAAAAACTTGACACAGATCAATCGAGAAAACAGGAAGAAGTTGTGTGGAACTATGAAAAAAATTAGCAAAATATTCAAACTGAGTAGTCCATGTGCAAGATCGGCAACATCAAGGACAGTGTGAGCTCAGGAGCGCCGTGGTCCCGTGGTTAGCGTGAGCAGCTGCGAACGAGAGGTCCTTTTTTCAAGTCTTCCCTCGAGTGAAAAGTTTAATTTTTTATTTTCAGACAATTATTATCTGTCCGTCCGTCCGTCCGATGCGAGGTAACTGCGCCGTAGTATGGGGACGCTACACCTAAACAAACTTCGAAACACACGACGTCAGTCGACTACAGCGCACGGAAGAGAGAGTATTCCTGCTAACGAGGCTCCTTGGCTGGCAGTTGACTGTTCGCTACTTTGGAAGAGAGTGCATTAAATACGTGAGATGTATTCCGTGAGCAATATGAATCCAGCAAATATAGCTCGCGCGGTTTTGCGGTGAGGTCGCAAAACACAGACACTAAACTTATTACAGTGAACAGAGACGTCAATGAACGAACGGACAGATCGTAACTTTGCGAAAATACAGAAAGTAAATTTTTGACTCGAGGTAAGACTTGAACCAAGGACCTCTCGATTCGCAGCTGCTCACGCTAACCACGGGACCACGGCGCTCCTGAGCTCACATTTTCCTTGATGTTGTTTATCTTGCGCATGGACTACTCAGTTTGTATATTTTGCTTATTTTTTTCATAGTTCCACACAACTTTTTCATGTTTTCTCGATTGACCTGTATTCAGTTTTTCAAGGCCTGTCCACTGTGCCAACTTATAACTAAATCTGAGGGGGGTGCGATGCGGAGGTTCCCTTGTAAGCACTATGGGACTTAACATCTGACGTCATCAGTCCCCTAGACTTAGAACTACTTAAACCTAACTAACCTAAGGACATCACACACATCTATGCCCGAGGCAGGATTCGAACCTGCGACCGTAGCATTCGAGCGGTTCCGGACTGAAGCGCCTAGAACCGCTCGGCCGGCAATCTGATCAATGAGCTTCCGTTCATTCTGAGAACCCAGTAAAAGGGATCCTATGATTAGCGTAGTTTTTTTTTACTGCAGACTTTTGTTTAGAGTGGTGTTAGGAACACGGAGAGCTGTGGCTGCAGCATTGGCACAGCATTCATGGCCTTCATCAACCCATCGTCATACCATTCGCCTCCCCGTCTAGACCCAGTTGTTTTTTAATCATGTGGCATTTCTTGAAACAAAAAAAGTACCAACTGTTGGAAAAACATGTTATTCATTCCCTTTTCAGAACATAAATTTCCATGCTCGCCGAAGCTAAATTTGATTGTCATCCATTCCTTTCCCTTTAAAACAAGTGGTCCATCTCTCCTGATTGTCTGGGAGAGATGGACCATCAGGACGTCTGTCTGCAGGTAGTGAACTTGGTGGCCGTTTTCGGTCAGTTTCATAACTGCACATTTGTCAAGCTCACAGAAAAAAATCCTACATGAATCTTAATTCTACATATTAAATAATTACACGATAAAACTTTTCGGCTTACCTGTACAGAGATTGTGATTTATTTATTTCCAGAAATTACACGAATACAACAAACACGTTTTCACCCCCGTTAGTAAACAAGAGAGCTTCCTTACAAATAATGGGGACTGCTCTCTAGCGGCGTTAATAAACAATAATATTATCTTGGAACTCTTCCATTTGGTCCGTGTTTGCATAGAACAAACAGTAATATCACAAATTGAGTCCGCCTTGATGGAAAACACCGTGTTATTTGTATATTTCTTTATTATCCCAAACTAGTTTCGGCGAGAAATATCACCATCATCAGTGGTTTTTTTTTATCTTATTTATTGTATGCTACAACATGTTTTAAGCTATTATTGGCGCTGTTTGTGACATATATTCTGTGTTCTTTTTTCTGTTGCTGTCTTTTTACTTAGCGAACATCATGTCATGTTCTTTGGATGGTGTGTGACTGCTTTTTACACAGAAAAACAAAACTTCTGCACCTTGTTTCTCATCCAGAATATTACGGCGTAATATCAGAAATAATCAGAAACAAGGTGCAGAAGTATTGTTTGTCTGATCCAGAATATTACGGCGTAGTATCAGAAATAATCAGAAACAATGTGCAGAAGTTTTGTTTTTCTGTGTAAAAAGCAGCCACACACCATCCAACGAACATGACATGATGTTCGGTAAGTAAAAAGACGGCAACAGAAAAAAGAGCACAGAAAATATATCACAAACAGCGCCAATAATAGCTTAAAACATCCTGTAGCATACAATAAATAAGATTAAAAAAACCACTGATGATGGTGATAAATAAACAAATAACGCGGTGTTTTGCATCAAGGCGGACTCAATTTGTGATATTACTGGTATTAATAAAGTACGCCACTGGTCCATCTCATCCGGTGGACCAACTCTCCCATCTGGCCCTGTATAAAAGTATAAACGCTTTTACTAAAATGATTTTGAGGACCATAACGACCGCCATCAATTCCCATCTCCTCTTCCCTTTGAAACACCGTCATGCTCAAGGCCTCACTCTTGTAGCGTCCGTCTGGAACTGCGAAACTATTCGCCGGACATTTCCAAGCGAGTTTACCCGCCGTCTATCCCGGGCCCTTGGGGTGGTTGCGGAGCTGCCCAAATGAAACTGCGAGTGGCGTGAAGCGTGGTGCAACCGCTGATGTGGCAGCCAGTCTGTGTATTGTTTACTCAAGTGCGCGCCAAGTGCAGACGCCGACCGCCAGAGGCGCTGACAGCGCTTCCTGGCGCCCACAGAGCTGCTCTGTGCCCCACCAGCTCAGTCGCTTCCCAGGCGCCAGGCGGAATGCAATGTGGCTGTACGGACCCTTGTCCTCCTGCTTCCCCCTTCCTTCTGGCGTCAGCTGTTTACGTTTACCCAGGCAAGGTCTGCTGCTACAGGCCTACCAGGGTAGGGTCAGCTTAGCCTACCGATACCGGAAGCCGGTTTCGTTCCTGAACATAATGATAAGGTTACATGCGACATATTACATATCAACACAGAAAGAGAGCACAAAACTAAATGGCAGAAATTTCAGAACGTGGCTACAAAGATCACATAAAAACTGGAAGTATGAAAGTGGCATTTTACCTTTGCTGAACATCTGATAAACAAGGAGCATAAACCATCTGACATGGAGTAGAATATGAAACTTATTCGAATGAACAGTCCCAAAACAAAAGTACTAACATCACAAAAAAATTTTCACAAGCAGAGAGCGTTTGCAATGAACAAGAAATTAATAAATGACCAAGTTAATATCAGTAAAAACTCAATTATCATGGTAGCCATAAAAATAATAAACGAAATGTACTACGAAACCTGCCCTATCTCCCACCACATTCCATTAAAAAAAAATGCAATTCCCACCAGTCACTTTTCACCCCTTTGTCCCGGAGTACGTTTTCAACTACACACACGCACCTACGTAGCAAACGAATGTCAGAGTGCATACAGACACCACAACAGAAATAAAGAGAACTAAAAACAAATGGTTCAAATGGCTCTGAGCACTATTGGACTTAACATATTAGGTCATCAGTCCCCTAGAACTTAGAACTACTTAAACCTAACTAACCTAAGGACATCACACAACACCCAGCCATCACGAGGGAGAGAAAATCCCTGACCCCGCCGGGGTCGAACACGGGCGTGGGCAGCGAGAACGCTACCGCACGACCACGAGATGCGGCCAGCTAAAAAAAACGTATGGCCTTTCTGGCGTTGCAGTTTCAGTCTACGTAAGGAAGGAACTCGGGTACGCCAACTGTCTGTTAAGTCGTGTCCTCTGTGGTATATTTTAACTGTTCCTGTATCACATTTGGTGATTTGGAGATAGGGAACTGCCTTTGTCTGTTTGTGAAATATTCTCAAGTGGCCTGTAATACTTTGTTGTACGCATGTAGTGAATGTATTTCCAGATATATGACTGTGTTATAATTTTTTCTGTTCTCTTGTGCCCAAGTAAAAAGCAGCCTTTTGCAGCGCATGCTTTAAAAATTTAAATTTTTGTTTGATTTTACTTACGATTTGTTGACATCGTGTTATTATGTATGTGGGATCAGCCCAGCATTTGCCAAAACGATTGTGGAACACTACCTAAAAATATACTCATGCTGACTGATGTCCAGACCAACAGTTGTTAGTCCATTGTGCAAAACCTGTCCATTTCCCTCTTACCTGCCGGGCTAACAACCTAGTCTGCTGCCAGTTAAGCGGTACGAATAGGTCACATATTCCTTCAATCCTGCTGTTCGTACTTGGTAATTCCCAAGTTTCCAGAAGGCAACTGCGCAAAAACTACGAAACATACAGGAAATAGACCCATATCAGTGGATAGATCGTCTCTGAAAGTTTCTAACTCTCGTTAGAAGTGCCCCACATGGACACGGCAATCGTCAATATGTGCGTGCCATTAATTCATTGAAGTCACTGCTGCTGTTTTGTGGGGAGGTGCAAAACCAGAAGCGGCTTAAGAAATCTGTTCACTGGATTGCCTGTCTGCAGGCACGAACTACACTCGTGCTCATAAATTAAGGATTACTGCAGAATGGGATGCCACACAATGTGGCACTACACAAAACTGGCGCTAATAGCATAGGCACATAGGGAGCACACACGACGCAACAGATCTGAAACACTTGTGCTACAAAACGCCACTGTTTCCTGGGCATGTATCCCGACATCAATATGGGATATGATCACCATGCACACTTACACAGACCGCACAGCAGTTTGGCATACTTTGTATCAGGTGGTCTAGTAGCTGCTGGGGTATAGCCTCCCATTCTTGCACCAGTGCCTGTCGAAGCTCCTGAAGTGTCCTAGGGGTGTGAAGACGTGCAGCGATACGTCGACTGAGAGCATCCCAGACGTGTTCGATGGGGTTTAGGTCTGGAGAACAGGCAGGCCACTCCATTCGCCTGATATCTTCTGCTTCAAGGTGCTCTTTCACGATGGCAGCTCGGTGGGGCCGTGCGTTATCATCCATCAGGAGGAAGGTGGGACCCACTGCGCCCCTGAAAAGGTGGACATACTGGTGCAAAACGACGTCCCGATACGAGGGCTGCTATATATATTTCTGGCCTAGGCAACACTAAGTGTTGCCAGGTGCAATCTGACATTTCCATTGGAAAGTTTAACATTTTTAGCATAAATGTACTCAGAACTTTTTGACTTACGACAATTTTTTTTTCTTTTACAGGGACTTGAAGAAATCAATTTGGCACAAAAATGGAATTAACTCGTGATCATTTTCGTGCGATCATTTTTCAGAACTTTCGACGTGGATTATCACGACAAGAGTGCATCGATGAACTTAAATCTTTGTATGGCGACGAAGCACCATCCTATAGCACTGTGAAAAACTGGTGCAACGAATTCAATCGTGGCCGACGCTCGCTCAAAGACGAATTCCGTGAAGGTCGTCCAAAAACAGCCGTTGTGCCAGAAAACATCGATGCCGTACGTGAACTGATAATGCAAGACCGTCATGTGACATACCGTGAGATAGAGGTATGCCTAGGCATTTCTCCCACCAGCATACATTCGATATTGCATGAACACCTGGCCGTAAAAAAGGTTTGTTCTCTTTGGATCCCGCACAATTTGACAATCGCTCAAAAGAAAGCTCGTGTGGATTGGTGTAAAGAAATGCTGAAAAAATATGATCGCGGTGCTTCAAAAGACGTTTATAAGATCGTCACAGGTGATGAATCATGGATCTATGCGTATGAGCCCGAAACAAAACAGCAATCGACCGTGTGGGTCTTCCAAGACGAGCCAAATCCAACGAAAGTTGTTCGTGGAAGAAGCACTTCGAAGCAAATGGTCGCCTGTTTCTTCGGCAAAACTGGTCATGTGGCGACTGTTCCGCTTGAGCAACGTAGGACGGTCAATTCTGAGTGGTACACCACCATTTGTTTGCCTGAAGTCTTCGGAGAAATTCGAAAAATGAACAAGAGAAGACGAATCATTGTGCACCGTGACAATGCGAGCTGTCACACATCGGCTCAAACCAGCGCCTTTTTGACCGGCCAAAACGTCGAAGTGATGGGTCATCCGCCGTACAGCCCTGACTTGGCACCCAATGACTTCTTTTTATTCCCACACATCAAGAAAAAAATGCGTGGTCAACGATTTTCGTCGCCAGAAGATGCTGTTGCAGCATTCAAAAACCATGTTTTGGAGGTGTCTCAATTGGAGTGGAAAAAGTGCTTCGAAAATTGGTTTGAGCGCATGCAAAAGTGTATAAATCTTGATGGAGAATATTTTGAAAAACAATAAACCATTTTCGTTGATAAATATTCGTATTTTCATTATTAGGCCAGAAATATATATAGCAGCCCTCGTACACCCGACCATTTACAGTTCCTGTCGAAGGCATGCAGGGGTGTACGTGCACCAATTAAAATCCCACCCCGCACCATCAAACCACGACCTCCATTCAGGTTCCTTTCAAGTACATTAAGGGGTTGGTATTTGGTTCCTGGTTCACGCCAGATGAAAACCCGGTGAGAATCACTGTTTAGACTATACCTGGACTCGTCCGTGCACTTAACCTGCGACCACTATTCCAATGAACATGTACTGTGTTCTTGACACCAGGCTTTACGGGCTCTCTTGTGACCAGGGGTCAGTGGAATGCACCTTGCAGGTCTCCGGGCGAATAAGGCATGTCTTTTCAGTCATCTGTAGACTGTATGTCTGGAGACAACTGTTCCAGTGGCTGCGGTAAGGTCCCGAGCAAGGCTACCTGCAGCACTCCGTGGCCGTCTGCGGACACTTATGGTGAGGTATCAGTCTTCTTGTGGTGTTTTACACTGTGGACGTCCCGTACTGTAGCGCATGGACACGTTTCCTGTCTGCTAGAATCGTTTCCATAATCTTGAGATCACACTTTGTGGCACACGGATGACCCATGCTACGACCTGCTGTGATTGACCAGCCTCCAGTCGCCCTAGTATTCTACCCCTCATAACGTCGTCAATATGTGTTCTGTGAGCCATTTTCAACACACAGTCACCATTAGCACGTCTGAAAACGTCTGCACACTTACTCGCTGCACCGTACTCTGACATGCACCAGCACACCTCTGCGTATGTGGACTGCTGCCAGCGCCACCGTGCGACGACCGCAGGCCAAATGCACTACATGGTCATACCCCGAGGTGATTTAAACCTGCAAACCGACCACCACAGCGCTGTTTCACCATGTATCAGCATTATCCTTAATTTATGAGCATGAGTGTAATTCAGTGCGACAGTACTAGAGCTGCGCTCTACCAAAACTACGGCTCGGTAGATATGGTACAGTATATAAATGACGTAGTAAATGGTAGGATTACCGGCAGTATTGGTAGCTGCGGTATGGAAAGAAAGATAAATGAGTGTAGGAGACAGAAACTGTTTTTTGTTTCTTTGTTCGTTTTGCACATGTTTAGAATCGTACATCGTTCAGTGTTAGTCCACTGTGTACGTATTTTATATCCTTACAAAAGGTAAACTACATTTTGTATGTGGAAAAAAAATAGCTGCTCGCTTACTTTTGACGCAAGTACAGTTACATGCACAAATACAAAAAATCAATATAGTTATTGTTGTTACTTTGTACTCAGAACGTTCTTCATCATTATCAAAGGCAAAACTTTCCTATTATAAATCATAAGCGCGATAGTTGTTTAGCAATAACAGAAACGTGTTTTAGATGTTCCGTAGGTTATGCAGCCCTTTGTATATCCACACTCAGTTCCTATACTATATGGAGACGATATCTGTTCTTTCGAATGGGCTGGGGCACTACGAATATATTGTGTGGATATTAAGTTGGGAATGTGGGTCTCACGGGGAGCGTGCAAGGGATAAGTCCCTGCAGTCGCACTATCCTCTGTGCCCTCTGTGGCTCAGATGGATAGAGCGTCTGCCATGTAAGCAAGAGATCCCGGGTTCGAGTCCCAGACGGGGCACACATTATCAACTGTCCCCGTTGATGTATACCAACGCCGGTCGGCAGCGTAGGGTCTTGATTTAAATATCATTTCAATTCCTATACGGTTCACCGCTTCCGGTTTTTAGGTGAGTCTAGTAAGACACTCATAGCGTATGAAAACAAAGCGATCGAAATGGGATAAGACGTGATTGGTATGCAACATACCTTATGTACAGGTAACAGGCTTACCACCATAAATGTCCAAAGCTACCAGGAAAACTACCATAGTCTACGTTTACTTAGCCGGCCGCGGTGGTCTTGCGGTTCTAGGCGCGCAGTCCGAGGCCGCGCGACTGCTACGGTCTCAGGTTCGAATTCTGCCTCGGGCATGGATGTGTGTGATGTCCTTAGGTTGGTTAGGTTTAACTAGTTCTAAGTTCTAGGGGACTGATGACCTAAGATGTTAAGTCCCATAGTGCTCAGAGCCATTTGAACCTTTTTTAATGTTTACTTACGGTAGTCTACTCTTGTTTCACAGCTCTAGACAATATGGATCGGACGATTTGTCTACATGTCCTCTCGCGCCAACCACCTGGTTGTGCACTATGCAACTATGCCACAGCGCGAAACTTGGAGACATGCTCTGTCCACTGATATGCGCCATTTTTCTCCGTGTTGTAGTTTCCGCCGAGTCGTCTTCTGAAACCCTGAAGGTAGTTACGAATAACACCGTAGAATGAGAAGGATCTGGGATTTATTCCAGCAATAATCGAAATCGAATTCGGAATTCGCGCAGCACATCTTCCTCTGTGATATGCCAACATAATATCCGTTAAGGTATTTGAATAGTATGGTGATTACGAACATAAAAATAAAGCAAGTGGAATGGCGCACAGTAACAGAATAAACAGAGTAGGTTTTTGCTACGCCGGCAGGAGAGATGCAAGATAATGTGGTCTCGCCGGCGCACGTAATGGCTGCGTTTTCGTCGCCGTGGTCCGCCGACCCGCGTCGGTAAATACGTTGGTCGCGCCGTGCTTATGCAAATCCCCGGACTCGCTCAATGCTAATGCGTAGCAATGTGAGTACGAGCACGGCACGCAGGTGCGTTCTACACCGCTATCCTGCTAACAGCGCCAGCCGGGCTGCTTCGCGAATTATCGACGCTGCGGGACTGAGAGGCGGCATCAGATAAAGCGGCAGGCAGGCACTCAATGTCAGCTCTTTGCTGAACTTTAATACTAAGCTTTCGCTGCAGCACTGGCGCTACCCTTAATATCCGTGATCCGAACTGTTATTTTTTTTGCCGGCCGTTGTGGCCAAGCAGTTCTAGACGCCTCAGACCGCTACGGTCGCAGGTTCGAATCCTGTCTCGGGCATGGATGTGTGTGATGTCCTTACGTTAGTTAGGTTTAAGTACACTACTGGCCATTAAAATTGCTACACCAAATAGAAATGGAGATGGTAAACGGGTATTCATTGGACAAATACATTGTACTAGAACTGACATGTGATTACATTTTCACACAATTTGGGAGCATAGATCCTGAGACATAGCTACCCAGAACAACCACCTCTGGCCGTAATAACGGCCTTGATACGCCTGGGCATTGAGTCAAACAGAGCTAGGATGGCGTGTACAGGTACAGCTGCCCGTACAGCTTCAACATGATAACACAGTTCATCAAAAGTAGTGACTGGCGTATTGTGACGAGCCAGTTGCTCGGCCGCTATTGACTAGACGTTTTCAATTGGTGAGAGATCTGGAGAATGTGCTGGCCAGGGCAGCAGTCGAACATTTTCTGTATCCAGAAAGGCCCGTACAGGACCTGCAACATGCAGTCGTGCATTATCCTGCTGAAGTGTAGGGTTTCGCAGGGATGGAATGAAGGGTAGAGCCACGGGTCGTAAGACATCTGAAATGTGATGTCTGCTGTTCTAAGTGCCGTCACTGCGAACAAGTGGTGACCAAGACGTGTAACCAATGGCACCCATTACCATCACGCCGGGTGATTCGCCAGTATGGCGATGACGAATACACGCTTCCAATGTGAGTTCACCGCGATGTCTCCAAACACGGATGCGACCATCATGATGCTGTAAACAGAACCTGGATTCATCCGAAAAAATGGCGTTTTGCCATTCGTGCACCCAGGTTCGTCGTTGAGTACACCATCGCAGGCGCTCCTGTCTGTGATGCAGCGTCAAGGGTAACCGGAGCTACGGTCTCCGAGCTGATAGTCCATGCTGCCGGAAAAGCCGTCGAACTGTTCGTGCAGATGGTTGTCGTCTTGCAAACGTCCCCATCTGTTGACTCAGGGATCGTGACGTGATTGCACGATCCGTTACAGACATGCAGATAAGATGCCTGTCATCTCGAGGCCGCTGGGATCTAACACGGCGTTGAGTATTACCCTTCTGATCCCATCGATTCCATATTCTGCTATCAGTCACTGGATCTCGACCAACGCGAGCAGCAATGTCGCGATACGATAAACCGCAATCGCGATGGCTACAATCCGACCTTTATCAAAGTCGGAAACGTGATGGTACGCATTTCCCCTCCATACATGAGGCATCACAACAACGTCCCACCAGGCAACGCCGCTCAACTGCTGTTTGTGTATGAGAAATTGGTTGGAAACTTTCCTCAGGTCAGCACGTTGTAGGTGCGCCACCGGAGCCAACCTTGTGTGAATGCTCTGAAAAGCTAATCATTTGCATATCACAGCATCTTCTTCCTGTTGGTTAAATTTCGCGTCTGTAGCACGTCATCTTCGTGGTGTAGCAATTTTAATGGCCGGTAGTGTAGTTCTATATTCTAGAGGACTAATGAACTCAGATGTTAATCCCATAGTACTCAGAGCCATTTGAACCATTTTTTCCGATCTTCTGACCGCTTCTACGCGCCCCTCAGCTGTTTCTTCATGATTATTATTCTGTGGACACTCACTTCTTCGCAAGACAACAGCCTTCTTCACAGGATGGCACGTATACGTTATCGGTTTTTAGGAATTCTGAGGAACCTATTTCAAATTGCTAAATAATCCATCTTAATCTAAAAGAATAATTTCGGATCCCTTAGCAAATGTCGTAGCAATATGGTAATCATCATACGTAGCAACTTAGTAACTGTACGGAATTTAATCATTGGTGATTAGCTTCAGCTGGTTATGGCATACCTGAAAAAACATGGACCATCTTTCTCGCCGAACCGAGGCTATTGTCAAGACTAAACGAAAGCAAAGTCGTATGGCTACGAGAGCTCGGAGGGAAGGTTCATCCGCTGAATTCGAAAGGTTTTTGCCTTACCTCTGCACCTGGCTGCACCTTTCTTGCAAGAGAATTATGTGCTCAGGTTTACATTTAAGCCGGCCGTGGTGGCCGAGCGGTTCTAGGCGCTTCAGTCTAGAACCGCGCGACCGCTACGGTCTCATGTTCGAATCCTGCATCGGGCATGGATGTCTGTGATGTCCTTAGGTTAATTAGGTTTATGTAGTTCTAGGGTACTGATGACCTCAGATGTTAATCTCATAGTGCTCAGAGCCATTTGAGCCATTTTTTCCGATCTTCTGACTGCTTCTACGCGCCTCTCAGCTGTTTCTTCATGATTATTTTTCTGTGGACACTCACTTCTTCGCAAGACAACAGTCTTCTTCACAGGATTGCACGTATGCGTTATCGGTTTTTAGGAATTCTGAGGAACCTATTGCAAATTGCTAAATAATCCATCTTAATCTAACAGAAAAATTTCGTAACCCTTAGCAAATGTCGTTGTAATATGGTAATCATCATACTTAGCAACTTAGTAACTGTACGTAATTTAATCATTGGTGATTAGCTTCAGCTGGTTATGGCATACCTGAAAAAACAATGACCATCTTTCTCGCCGAACCGAGGCTATTGTCAAGACTAAACGAAAGCAAAGTCGTATGGCTACGAGAGCCCGGAGGGAAGGTTCATCCGCTGAATTCGAAAGGTTTTTCCTAACCTCTGCACCTGGCTGCACCTTTCTTGCTAGAGAATTATGTGCTCAGGTTTACATTTAAGCCGGCCGCGGTGGCCGAGCGGTTCTAGGCGCTTCAGTCTAGAACCGCGCGACCGCTACGGTCTCATGTTCGAATCCTGCATCGGGCATGGATGTGTGTGATGTCCTTAGGTTAGTTAGGTTTATGTAGTTCTAGGGTACTGATGACCTCAGATGTTAAGTCCCATAGTGCTCTGAGCCATTTTAAATTTAAAGCGTAGATGACTGCAATGGTGGGATTGCGTACGTCTTGCACGGGATGATGAGAGAAGGGGGTGCCACATAGCTCACTTCTCTCGAAGAGCACGAACGGGTCCGCCAAGGTTAACGTCCCCCATCCGACGGGCGGGTCAACATCAACAGTGTCGCATGTCCTCTCTCCACGAGACGCTGTGCGAGGTACTGAATTTAACCCAGAACATTGGCGCAAAGACGGTTGATCATGGACTTCAGTTCACCAGCCCTCCTGTGCCCTCTGCCGTAGAGGCAAAGCGAAATTCTCCACAGCGCGCGGCGTGCCCTGACGATAACCGATCCAAGACCTGGCCAGCCAGACGGTGCTAAACTTTGATAATCTGACGGCAACTGGTGTATCCACCTCGGCACGGTTGTTGACGCTAGAGGTGGTGTTACAGGGTATTAGCACAGTCTGATTTAAACAGTCGCCACACTCAGCGCTGCAAAAGTTAATCTCACAGTTGGAAAGATACTACCGCCTCCAGCGGCGAGAAAACCAGCTGTGGTATTGTTCGTTTATAATTATATTCCTACTTAATTAAGGGGTGCCGGAACGATCCATCTCCTCCGTGTTAATTTTAGCAAATAAAATGATCATTTTTTCTAAAAATCAATCAACATATTGCTCTGAAATTTGGACTACATGTTCAGTGAATATTTCTCTACAAAGTTATAATGCTATGTTAAGAAATATTTTTTGGTTTTTGTTTTACAATTTTTTTTAACAGATGCTTATTTTTTTCTCTAAAATTTTGCTCTTTTTCTTCTATGACTCTTGAATTATACAATTTTTTTTCAATTTGTTATAAAAATGAAGGAAAAGTAGTAGACAATATTGTGTATAAATTTCATTGATATACTGTGAGCAGTTTTTGAGAAAATGTTCTTCAAAGATGAAAATTTTTAAGTTACGAGTACTGGCTTCCAAAGTTTTTTAATACATTCCTGCCCCATATGATGGATTATCAGCACCCTCTTCTTTTTCAGTGTTTATTTCCTTTTCACTGGTCTTTTCTTCCCTTTTGCTGCATGTTGTAGGCTTTTGTCTCTTCTTCCTGCACCTCTTAGTCTCTTCATCAATTACGCGCATTGTGCAAATGGTGTTGCGTCCTGGTTGGAAACCTAAACGTTTCAGCAAGTCACATTTGATAATGTTTCCTTCATTGCATGTTGCCGCTGCATCATACACTCCAAAATGCAATGTTTTTATCTGTACAAGCACTCTTTTGGGAATCCTAATCCGAATTAAACTATTTACACTTTCAGTTTGGATTTTGTGTTTTCCCATGTAAACATTTTTCCAATAAGCTTGGCTGTGATCAATCTCTGAATATGGGTTTAATTACATCAGTTATAGCTGGCCGCGGTGGTCTAGTGGTTCTAGGCGCGCAGTCCGGAACCGCGGGACTGCTACGGTCGCAGGTTCGAATCCTGCCTCGGGCATGGATGTGTGTGAAGTCCTTAGGTTAGTTAGGTTTAAGTAGTTCTAAGTTCTAGGGGACTGATGACAACAGATGTTAAGTCCCATAGTGCTCAGAGCCATTTAAACATCAGTTATAGCATTTGGCAAACTGTTTTTATGGGCATATTCCTTTCCTGATTGGTACTTAGACCAAGTCACCACCTGTGGGGCCCAGTGCATGTTGTGGGTGCTCATTTATTGATACAGTATTAAAGAATAATGCTCATACTGCTCTCCTCATATTCTCAATGCTTCTTGTATTTTGCCTAATTGCACACCCATAGTACCTCTGCAATCTATCAATTGCTTCATCTGTCAATCTTCCTCTTCCTTCAAGGGTCTTACCATCACTAAGCCTCTGGCATCATAATGTCTGCTTTAGTTTAAACTGCTGCACATGTCCAATGCACTCCTGTTTTTTAATCTGAATTTCATTGCCACAAGGTTTGAGTTCCTCTACAGCTTTATATCCCTTAGAAACACCATCTCCTAGACAGTTAGTGTATCGTACATTATACCAAACCCGTGATCTGGAAAAAATTACTTTCACTCCCTCTGCTTCCATCGCTCCACTCGTGCGGTCAAAATTTGCTTCACAGCTTTCACTATGTTCGTCCTTGGTACTGCCCTTACATCTACAATGTTTTGAGAGAATAGCAACAGCAATTACTTTGCAACTGTCTCCACTGGCAGCGGTCACAACTCCATTTAGAAATTTATGACCTCTACGTTGCTATGATACATCTAAAGCAACAGTTAAATCTCTACAATTCCCATTATCTTTCACAGCTTCTTCAACTGCTTTCTTCATTGTTGCTTGAGAAATATCTTCAGCAGAAGATCCCACCAATTCAGTATAAAATCCAAACTTGGTTGGTGGTTATGGCGTGTTCATAATTCGATATAACATTGTCCTTGCAGCACTGCCCTTGCCAATGCAACACAAGCCATACACTAGCCTAGCATTTATATCATACACCTTCTTTCCACTATTACCACTACGAGGAATACTGTTAGAATTACAAAACGAAACTCCTGCAGCACATTTGTTACACTTCAATAGCATTTTACATGTCAAACCAATGTGTGAAGTTATTTTCAATTCCAGTCCTCTTGCTTTGCAAACTTGGCGTAATACGTTATGTTTCAAAATATTAGAGAGCAAGGAAATGTTAATTATTTCATTCACATCATTACTATCACTTTCATAGTTTTCAAATTTTTCTTTGCTGTCACAAAGTTTCTTGCTAGAAGAAGTTGTATTACATTCATTTGGAGTAGTCGGTGAAGCAGTCTGAGCAGCATCTCCCTTCGAAACAACAAAAGATTTCTTCTTCCACTCATTGTGCCTTTTCTTAAGCACTCGATTGCTGGAACGGGGCATATTGATATCCATAATCCAAATACGTAAAACAGGTACGAGCTAAATTCACACACACACACACACACACACACACACACGCAAAACTGAACAGTTGAACAACACAAAGCAAACTCCACAAGTCAACACACACGGTATAGCGCTTATGTTTACTGTAATGAACAGTCACAGAGATAAAGCCATACAACGTTGGAAAACAAAACACTGTCTAATTCCGCAAAGATACCCTGCTTGCAGCCAGCGAGCGGCGCCGTCAGAGGTGACACACCAAGTCGCGTAAGCTGCAGCGAAAAAAAAAAAAAAAACACTTGGAATTCACTTAGAAGCGTGAAACTTGATTTGTTTTATTCAGAAAACTCCAAATAATTTTATAATAAAAAACAAAAAACGTTAATTTGGTCATTTTCATCGTTCCGGCTCCCCTTAAAGCAATCACATTGTTGTGTTCAAAGAATCGGTAAATTACCGAAAGACCTGAATCATGGTGAAATAAACGCAAAAATTGCAGAATCTCACTCATTAAGTGACATGAGCTACAAGTTATTCGTAAAGAAATACTTTTGAGTATTTGAAGCTTGCTCCGCGGAAAGGAGGACAGTATAAATACAGTTTTTCTTTACGCATGAGGAGCACATAATTCTGCTGCTGTCTGTTCTTATTATGCTAGGCGCTTTTCTTGACAAGCGAGAATTTTGTTTGGAGTCTGACAATTCACAAACTCTTACACTTCACTTTAGTTCCTAATAACTGAATATTTTATGTAAATGTAATTACTTTTGCTTCAAAAGACGACTTGTTGAAGATACTTGCCGTTTGTGACCTAGCGGTAGAACAGTCACAGAACTGGTTTCTTCCGTGTTGTTAAACAAATTTATTGCGTTTGGCTTTTTATTACCACGACTGCACGATTTTCTCTTCGGCTTCAGTTGTGGTGGCTTAAATAATGTAGGTATTGCATTCCACGCAAGTTTCCTACTTTCCACACTCACCGACTCGGCTGGAACTATGGCGAACAAAACTTCATGTTTGTCATGTTTACTAGACATTTTATGTTCTTAAAAATAAACGACATTCTTCAGCAACTTTATGTATAAGATGGTCGGCCGGTGTGCCAAAGCGGTTCTAGGAGCTTCAGTCGGGAACCGCGCGACCGCTATGGTCGCAGGTTCGAATCCTGCCTCGGTCATGAATGTGTGTGATGTCCTTAGGTTAGTTAGGTTTACATAGTTCTAAGTTCTAGGGGACTGAAGACCTCAGAAATTAAGTCCCATAATGCTCAGAGCCATTTGAACCATTTTTTGTTGAAGATGTACTTTTTCATATCCCCATAGCAAACTAAAGAAAGACTATCTTTATGTAGTTTTATAGTTGTAGCCGACTATTATTGCACTACTCGTCCGTAAATAATTATGTTACAGATCACTCTAAACGATACTATTCGCTTCATCCAATGTCGTATTCAGAAGCGTACCTTGTTGTCCGCTTGGATCAAAAAAAAATGGCTCAAATGGCTCTGAGCACTATGGGACTCAACTGCTGTGGTCATTAGTCCCCTAGAACTTAGAACTACTTAAACCTAACTAACCTAAGGACATCACACACATCCATGCCCGAGGCAGGATTCGAACCTGCGACCGTAGCAGTCGCACGGTTCCTGACTGCGCGCCTAGAACCGCGAGACCACCGCGGCCGGCTGTCCGCTTGGATCACTGCCGTTTCTGCGTGTAGCAGAAACGGGCACAATTGTCATGACCGTATGTGTTAGACCGTGCTATTAGCGTGATCTCTCTTGTAGGTGACTAATTTTTTTGCGTGGCGTACCTACTTTCAAACGGACTATATTGATCCGTTGATGTCCGAGTAATGCGTCGTTAAATTTGTTCGATGTGTTTTGGCTTGCCTGCTTCGTAAGAAATAATGGAGTAGTAGCCTATTAAAAGTCCGCATTGGTGTCTTTTAAGCAGTTTTCTTTACATGCGTGCCGCACTTTCCTAGAAATCTGCTTACTAAATCCTCCACTCACCGCCCGTACTACCGCTTTCAAATGTTCGTCATGTTTCGTGGAGCCTCATAGTATTACACCTAGATATTTTAAAGTGCGTGACGGGCCCAACGAGTTTAAAGCTCATCTTGTGATGGCTTATCAGTGGGTTGATTCTCAGCATTATGGATATTATCTTTCATCTATACAAGTTTAAGTCGGTTGCTCACACCCGTTTGGCCACACAGTGTTATTCCAGGTATTGGCTCCAGGGCGGCTGCACATAAAACAAACGCAGTTGCGTGTATACTTTCGAAGTGGGCGTGGCGCCTGTGTCCCGTATCTCAAATATATCTTTCACTAATTGGTCCATTCATTACGGCCACTGACACAGCATTCGTGGTTGAGCCTGCTTCGTAACACTTCATTAAGAACCCCTTGACGTTCTGTATTGGGTCTCATTAGAGCGTATTCGTATTTCTCGTGTTTATCTCAACACTGCCAATTTGACAGTGTGGTGTGACTTAGTCGGCTGAGTTAGTTGACAGCTTTCTCTGACTTCGCCTCCCAAGCAGAAGAAAACCTGACAAAGAATTGGGATGGGACACGTTGGAAAAATGACCCACCCAGCATCGGTGTCCTTGTCATACCGGGACACAATGAACAGTTTCCTGCACCTTACAACTATTGTTCTCCTCCCAGTCTTCAGACGGAGGCAATGCATCAAAAGTGTGTATTGTTTCGCTACAGTGTTTCCCGCCTTTCCCGGTTCCTTCGAAGTTAGGGTGCAGTATTTATCCCACGTTTATTTCTCCCCTTTCGAGAGCCTCTGATCTAGTGCATATCCTGTCAATTTATCAACATCCGGGGCTTCATTAGGCCGTGGTCCACGTCCTTTTGGCTTACCTCTATCCTTAGATTAAGCGTATGCTGTGTTTGTAATGTGTAAAAGGTGGCGGAATTGCTAACTCAATCTGTATGTCTTGTTTTCATTTCAGGAGGAAAAAAATAATTATATGTAAAAATTGATTTGCAATATCGATGTAAAATGACTCGTTACACATCGTGACGATTTATCGTCCAAAATGATTCATGGAACATGATGGTAACTAACTAACAAGGAATGTACCCTGTCAGTTCAGTTTCTTGTTTTAGAGCTGCTGCTGTTTTTCCTAGTAGATGCTGTGTAAGTTATTCAAACAGTTTTCCGAATGTTAGGTTTTAAGCAAACTCATGAAGAAATAAAATACTGTATGTGTTGGTACCTGTTCAGTCTGTTCTCAAACGGAGCGAAGCGACGTACAGTTTAAGACACTGCAGTAGCGGGGCTCAAATTTAAGTCCCACAACTCTTGATTCAGATTTTCTGCTGTTTCCCTAAAGGAAATCAAGCTACTGACGCTGTTATTTGAACAAGGTGGCTACGGTTGACTTCCTCCCACACGTTTGTCCGATCCGTGCTCGTTATCTGTTTCTACAGACTTGCCGGCGCCGGGAGGTTAAATAATCTATTTGCTCACTGCAATCACGACCATGGTATGTACATCTACATTTATACTCCGCAAGCCACCCAACGGTGTGTGGCGGAGGGCACTTTACGTGCCACTGTCATTACCCCCCTTACCTGTTCCAGTCGCGTTTGGTTCACGGGAAGAACGACTGCCGGAAAGCCTCCGTGCGCGCTCGAATCACTCTAATTTTACATTCGTGATCTCCTCGGGAGGTATAAGTAGGGGGAAGCAATATATTCGATACCTCATCCAGAAACGCACCCTCTCGAAACCTTGACAGCAAGCTACACCGCGATGCAGAGCGCCAGTCTTGCAGAGTCTGCCACTTGAGTTTGCTAAACATCTCCGAAGCTATCACGCTTACCAAATAACCCTGTGGCGAAACGCGCCTCTCTTCTTTGGATCTTCTCTGTCTCGTCCGTCAACCAGACCTGGTACGGATCCCACACTGATGAGCAATACTCAAGTATAGATCGAACGAGTGTTTTGTAAGCCACCTCCTTTGTTGATGGACTACATTTTCTAAGAACTCTCCCAATGAATCTCAACCTGGTACCTGCCTTACCAACAATTAATTTTATATGATCATTCCACTTCAAATCGTTCCGTACAAATACTGCCAGATGTTTTACAGAACTAACTGCTACCAGTCTTCGTTCCGCTATCATATAATCATACAATAAATGATCCTTCGTTCTATATATTCACAATACATTGCAATTGTGTATGTTATGGGTCAGTCGCCTCTCCCTACACCAAGTGCCTATCCGCTGCAGATCTTCCTGCAATTCGCTGCAATTTTCTAATGCTGCAACTTCTCTGTATACTACAGCATCATCCGCGAAAAGTCGCATGGAACTTCCGACACTGTCTACTAGGTAAAGACACGTGTCGGCTTGCACAACTACGGGGCACGGGTTGTCGCCTCGAAACGGTACAGGGCAGCCGTAGAGCTGTCGGCCGGTACCACACCTATCCGCGGCTGCCGTGTGCCCCTGTTAGCACGGAGGCGTTTGGGGTACTCACGGCTTGGTAAACATCGGCGCCTTCACATCTTTGAGTCACGGAAATACAGTATTCGAGGCAGCAGCGTGTATTGTTATTTGCCTTTCTTTTTGTATCCGAAACTTCTCCTCGTGGGCCTACACGTGGCTTGGGAAATAGACACTGACTGATTAATTTCTTTAGTGGATGTACGGCCAGTTTTGTCTGACAAAACTCTTGAAAATTGCAAAGACAAAATTCAGACAAAAATGCCTGTATCGATATGATATATTCTAGCAATGGAACGAATGTTTTCAAAACATGAACGACAAGGACCTAAAGGGATACCGCAAATAAGTTTTTCATAAACTTAAAGCTGTACCGCTACGGTTGGAGGTTCGAATCCAGCCACGGGCATGGATGTGTGTGATGTCCTTAGGTTAGTTGGGTTTAAGTAGTTCTAAGTTCTAGGGGACTGATGACCACTGCTGTTAAGTCCCATAGTGCTCAGAGCCATTTGAAACTTAAAGCTGTTTTATTTCAGCATTTTCAAAAATTTGTTGACATTTAATGGAATAAAAAGTCTTTCCAAAAATTCAGTTGTATAGAACTGCCAGTTTACAGACACAATTGAAGTCAAAAAGTAATCCAACTTATGTTCCTGACGTTATTTGCAGAAATTCTTCAACGTACCTAACTAGAACCCTGGTCTCGTTCGCTTCTAATTATCGACAATCTATTGTCAGTTTCATAGCCATCTCTGTCACGCAGAGTGTTATAGAAAACGACACATGCTTTTACTATATTTGCAGAAAAATCTGGATCTAAGTTGAAGGATGTTTGAAAAATTCTGCATTTGTTACTCAGTATTGCGAACACACATAAATCATACTTTCGGGCTCTGGAGAAACAGTAATTGTAGTTGTCTTTGCTGCTGTCACCATATTTCCTCCACACTGTCGAGGAAGGTACTTGTGCAGTCCACAAGCCCCTTACTCCACGAAGTACTAAGGTACCTTGTCGTACCCTTGAGTCACACTGTACCTTTTCGCATGTACTCATTCCAAACTACCGGAAGAACTCCTCAGCACCACTGTGGAGCTCTTGAAATAGAACGTGAGACTCCCCAACTGAGTTCCTTTTTGAAATTCGTTGGATGACTCTATTGTATTCTCTATCTCCTTCTTTTTGAACGACGATAAAGTAAAACTCATGCTAGCATTCGTTTACTTTGCATTTCGCTGGTACTGTGCTGAGAATGAAGGGTAAATGACGTGCATGCTGTGCACAACAGCAGTAGGCTACACAGGCTGTTTCCGTCATGATGCTACAGACTTTCAGGGATGATGGAGAAGGCTAAATGTACCAGTATGAGTCAAGAGACCCTGGTCTCGAAACGAAGTTATAACCGAAAATCGTTCTCATACCTCTAACAGAGGAATACGTATCTCGGTACTGTTGTTGCTAAGACTGCAGGGTAGCCAAATTTCAGAGGTCATAATACTGACCAAAAGTAGGAAAAAGTGTCTTGTAAACATTGGCCGTAAGGCGCATACCTTCAGAGCAACTTGCGCCAGCGTAGCGGTAAGGCGCCGAGTAATATGCACGATATGTAATACCTCAACCAACACTGAGAACAGAATTTAAAAAAATCGGAAGCATTACTTTCCAGCACGCTCTCGTTGTTGTCCCAACGGGTGATTAAAAGAATCATGTTGCTGTTGACGACAATACTAACGAAGACAATGAATGCGTGAGAGACAAGACAGAACAAGAGGATGACGTGATAAGAGATTCTGATACGGAGAGATGAGTTTTGCATAAAGCCAGGAAAGGTAGCAGAAGATGAAGCGCTGTTACCGTCACGACAGGTCGGTATAGCCCATAAAAGGAAAACGCACACTTAGGGGACTTAAAAATCGGTAGTATGAACAAATTCGCGAAATCTCCTCCGATAGTTTAAATAAATTAGATAACGTGTATCCACAGCATATCACGCATGCGGGTTATTATTTTAAATATAAGAAAGATAATGACGCAAGAACAAGCTTACAGTTACTTTTTCCTTCGCTCTGTACTCTGATGGAAGAGAATAGGAAATGGCAGTATTGGTATCAGGTACTCTCAGGCATGCACTGTGCTAGTGATGTGGGCTGGGAAGATGCAGGACGTCTATAAATGGACATTTGCCCAACGCAGTTCTAAATGCCGAAAATCAGGACATTTATAAAAAAAGTACTTTTTAAAGTTTTCACTGCTAGAATATATAATTTACCAATTAAAATAAGAGATGGAAAGATACTCCTGATACTGAAAGTTGGTAAATGTTTTCACTTAAACCTGCATATATCATTCATTGCAACATGCTGCACCAAGGAAGGGTGAGTGTTCTCGACAGCTGCTTGTCATTTATAATAATCCATGTTCAATCTCTGAATACTATTGAAAAATAATTATAGATAACAAAATTATTACTGAATGTATTAAACAAGTGGCATCGTTTTCTTCGTGATAAATTAATTCTTAAATGGTAAACTGTTTTCAGTGAAAAAAAAAACGGAAAATGCTTTATTGCCAGATGTAGCGACAGTTGAGACAGATTACAGTTTTCTATTCTGCTCCTTTCTTTATCTACTTTCGTATGACTGCATTGCTGTGAAGACGAGAACACTAAGGTGGATTTAATAACAAAGAATCGACGCCCACATTGCAGCTAATCCTCTTGATCCAGCAGTACATGGTAGTTACCTGAAGACTGTCGAGATGCTAGACGCACAGCAAAGAACGCTGGACTAAATGTTACTTAGTTTAGAGAGAACTGGGCTGATTATAGGGACAAACAAGAAGTTTGATCTACACAGTTTGTGCAGGAAGGACTGAGCCCTCACCCTCAGGAACATAAAAATCATCGTGTAAATCTCGTATTATGGTCGCGAGGTTTAACAGTAACTAGTCAATTGGCAAAAGTTGTCATAAAAATTCTGATCACACCACTTACATCTACAGCTACAGGGCGTTCCTTCACCACTTTTGGATGGATCCACAGTAAAGAAAGCAACAGAAGTGCAGCAGAAAGAGCTGCAAAACCAACCTACATCTCCTACAACTGGAAGCTGATGAATGGAATAGGAACAAGACATAAGCCTGTTGATCCCAAGCAAAAACCCATACTGAAAAGTCCAGGCAAAGACGGAAGGAACCCAGTGGTCAGCGAGCAATAAAAGGAGAATCTGAGGCAGAGTGGGAACTTCAAGATTGTTCTTCAACTTATGGAGACCAGGAAATTGACAACAAATTTTTTATTTATCGTTTTTATTTTTTAGTTTAATTTTTCGTAGAAGTGTAGTATAAGTAAAAATATTGCTTACAGGTTAATTACTTAATATAAACTATACTTTATTTCAAAAATTACTTTTACTATTGAGTGTTGTTTTCTTTTTTTATTATGCACTACCCCAAGATTTGACCCCTTTAAAGATATGAAAAGTTATGTTTGCAGTCCAGCTTATTTCCCCCATTAACTACTTCCTAACTATCAAGCAGCTTTCCCCAACCATTGAAGAAGCAGTGTTGCGAAACACCTTTTCCCAAAAAAAAAAAAAAAAAAAAAAAAAAAAAAAAAAAAAAAAAAAAAAAAAGTGCAATTTTGTCATATGATGACATGATTGGAGACCGACAATATACTAGCTTAAAACTTTTTATAATCGCTGGATATTAATTAATCTTTAAAATGCACAAATGCCTCGGCAATTATGAATTTTGGGCATTTGCACAGGCATTTATCCTGCGCATTTGCCGCAACTTATAAATGCCCAGGCATTTTACATCACTACGCTGTGCGATGGCTTCCGGAATATGCAAGCCGAGTTATAAATCAGGAAAAATATTTCGAGCCTAGAGCCACACGTTAAGCTACGAACGCTGAATAGTTTTTCCGAAATCCCTGTGTTAAGAAATGACAATGCAGAGAGCTTTTATAAAATGTGAAAATGTGAAGCGTCCTCTTTAGTGATCCTTTCCGGCTGCATAGCCAGCAGGATAGAGCGGCGGAACCGCATAACTTGGGTGCGCTGTGGACGGCATTCTTCCTCGAGCCATCGGCCGTTCTTTCCGCTTACAGCTTAACTTCGTGACACGAAAGTGTTCACTCCATCGCTGGTGGCAATGAACGGTTCTCAGATTCTTGCACGATTGTTCGTCCTGTCCAATAAGATCAAGTGTCGGATTGAATGTTCAAATTTGATTTGCTGATACTAACTATGAAATATCATCATACACTACTAGCCATTAAAATTGCTACACCAAGAAGAAATGCAAATGATAAACGGGTATTCATTGGACAAATATATTATACTAGAACTGACATGTGATTACATTTTCACGCAGTTTGGGTGCATAGATCCTGAGAAATCAGTACCGAGAACAACTACCTCTGGCCGTAACGGCCTTGATAAGCCTGGGCATTGCGTCAAACAGAGCTTGGATGGCGTACACAGGTACAGCTGCCCATGCAGCTTGAACACGATACCACAGTTCATCACGACTAGTGACAGGCGTATTGTGACGAGCAAGTTGATCGGCCACCATTGACCAGGCGTTTTCAATTGGTCAGAGATCTGGAAAATTTGCTGGCTAGGGCAGCAGTCGAACATTTTCTGTATCGAGAAAGTCCCGTATAGGACCTGCAACATACGATCGCGCATTATCCTGCTGAAATGTAGGGTTTCGCAGGGATCGACTGAAGGGTAGAGGCACGGGTCGTAACACATCTGAAATGTAACGTCCACTGTTCAAAGTGCCGTCAATGCGAACAAGAGGTGACCAAGACGTGTAACCAATGGTATCCTATACCATCTCGCCGATTCAAATGCCTCTGAGCACTATGGGACTTAACATCTTAGGTCATCAGTCCCCTAGAACTTAGAACTACTTACACCTAACTACCCTAAGGACATCACACACATCCATGCCCGAGGCAGGATTCGAACCTGCGACCGTAGCAGTCCCGCGGTTCCGGACTGCGCGCCTAGAACCACTAGACCACCGCGGCTGGCAGTATGGCGATGACGAATACACGGTTCCAATGTGCGTTCACCGCGATGTCGCCAAACACGGATGCGACCATGATGATGCTGTAAACAGAACCTGAATTCATCCGAATAAATGACGTTTTGCCATTCGTGCACTCAGGTTCGTCGTTGAGTACACCAACGCAGGCGCTCCTGCCTGTGAGGATGCGCCGAGGGTAACCGCAGCCATGGTCTCCGAACTCATAGTCCATGTTGCTGCAAACGTCATCGAACTGTCCGTGCATATGGTTGTTGTCTTGCAAACGTCCCCATCTGTTGACTCAGGGATCGAGACGTGGCTGCACGATCCGTTACAGCCGTGCGGATAAGATGCCTGTCGTCTCGACTGCTAGTGATACGAGGCCGTTGGGATCCAGCACGGCGTTCCGTATTACCCTCCTGAACCCACCGATTCCATATTCTGCTAACAGTCATTAGACTTCGACCAACGCGAGCAGCAAAGTCGTGATACGATAAACCGCAGTCGCGATAGGCTAGAATCCGACTTTTATCGAAGTCGGAAACGTGATGGTCCGCATTTCTCCTCCTTACACGAGGTATCACGACAACGTTTCACCAGGCAACGCCTGTCAACTGCTGTTTGTGTATGAGAAATCGGTAGGAAACGTTCCTCATGTCAGCGCGTTGTAGGTGTCGCCACCGGCGCCAACCTTGTGTGAATGCTCTGAAAAGCTAATCATTTGCATATCACAGCAATTTCTTCCGGTCGGTTAAATTTCGCGTCTGTAGCACGTCATCTTCGTGGTGCAGCAGTTTTAATGGCCAGTAGTGTATAAAAGTTCTGTAGTACCGGTACAATTGATGCTGTTTCCATATTTCTTTCAGGAGCGAGGCTCCGTTACTGTCAATAATTGTGACCGCCCTCGAACTGTTAACCTTTTCTCCCAAGGAAGTCAGGAGCAGCACCGCGGACAGAAATGCGACAAGCGTAAGTCTTAAATAAAAGAGGCGCGCCTCGGAGCCGGGAAAACTTTTACGGCGGGCGGCAAGGTCGCAGCCATCAAAGCCATCTCTTCTATATAAGACCTGAGTTTCTCCTGGCGTATACAACTTTCAAATATCTTCCGGAAATTCAGCCACGTGAACTACTGACGGCCTTGGGAGAGCCATTCCTGACAGAACTCTACCATCTGGTGAGCAAGATGTATGAGACAGGAGAAATACCCTCAGACTTCAAGATGAATATAATAATTCCAATCCCAAAGAAAGCAGGTGTTGACAGATGTGAAAATTACCGAACTGTCAGTTTAATAAGCCACAGCTGCAAAATACTAACGCGAATTCTTTACAGACGAATGGAAAAACTAGTAGAAGCCGACCTCGGGGAAGATCAGTATGGATTCCGTAGAAATGTTGGAACACGTGAGGCAATACTGACCCTACGACTTATTTTAGAAGCTAGATTAAGAAACAGCAAACCTTCGTTTCTAGCATTTGTAGACTTAGAGAAAGCTTTTGACAATGTTGACTGGAATACTCTCTTTCAAATTCTGAAGGTGGCAGGGGTAAAATATAGGGAGCGAAAGGCTATTTACAATCTGTACAGAAACCAGATGGCAGTTACAAGAGTCGAGGGGCATGAAAGGGAAGCAGTGGTTGGGAAAATAGAGAGACAGGGTTGTAGCCTCTCCCCGATGTTACTCAATCTGTATATTGAGCAAGCAGTAAAGGAAAAAAGAAAAATTCGGAGTAGGTATTAAAATCCGTGGCGAAGAAATAAAAACTTTGAGGTTCGCCGATGACATCGTAATTCTGTCAGAGACAGCAAAGGACTTGGAAGAGCAGTTGAACGGAATGGATAGTGTCTTGAAAGGAGGATATAAGATGAACATCAACAAGAGCAAAACGAGGATAATGGAATGTAGTCGAATTAAGTCGGGTGATGCTGAGGGAATTAGATTAGGAAATGAGACACTTAAAGTAGTAAAGGAGTTTTGCTATTTGGGGAGCAAAATAACTGATGATGGTCGAAGTAGAGAGGATATAAAATGTAGACTGGCAATGGCAAGGAAGCGTTTCTGAAGAAGAGAAATTTGTTAACATCGAGAATAGGTTTAAGTGTCAGGAAGTAGTTTCTGAAAGAATTTGTATGGAGTGTAGCTACGTATGGAAGTGAAACATGGATGATAAATAGTTTGGACAAGAAGAGAATAGAAGATTTCGAAATGTGGTGCTACAGAAGAATGCTGAAGAGTAGATGGGTAGATTACATAACTAATGAGGAAGTATTGAATCGGATTGGGGAGAAGAGAAGTTTGTGGCACAACTTGACCAGAAGAAGGGATCGGTTGGTAGGACATGTTCTGAGGCATCAAGGGATCACCAATTTCGTATTGGAGGGCAGCGTGGAGGGTAAAAATCGTAGAGGGAGACCAAGAGATGAATACACTAAGCAGATTCAGAAGGATGTAGGTTGCAGTAGGTACTGGGAGATGAAGAAGCTTCCACAGGATAGAGTAGCATGGAGAGCTGCATCAAACCAGTCTCAGGACTGAAGACCACAACAACAACAACAACAATAACTCAGCGACCGTCGATATTTCGGCGGGTCAACACCCCGCCATTTTCAAGGCTACTTCAACGGACAGGCGACGTACATGCAAACTTAAAACCCTCGGTTCTCGGATGGATGCAGGAAAGATAACACACACACTGTACTCTAGTGGCACCAAAGATGACCAAAGTCAGAGCTATCGATAGTGAGACTACAAACTCGCAGGTGAGATAGTAGCATGGACTCTGTCCCTCTGTTTTTTGACAAGTGAGAGAGCTGGATTCCAAACAGAGTTTAAACAGAAACCTCCATCCCTGTTAACGAGGTTGCTCGCTAATTTAATCTCAACTGCCTCCTTAATAACAGTGGCCCCTATAGCTGGACGTGTATGCCAATATCTCGGTGTTATTATATAACAAGGGGTGACCAGTGTCCAAGCAATTGGTTCTGCAATAGCAGATCTACTTGGCTGCTGTAATCGTGTGTGCCGTTTATGGTCAGTACATCGGTCCTCCACGGTCCTGATAGTTTGACCAATATATGACACGCCGCAGCTACAAGGAATGCGATATACACCCAGCTCACGCAGACCGATATCATCCTTAAAAGAACTCAAAAGAGCTCTAATTTTAGATGGAGGTCGGAAAACACATTTCACATCGTATTTCCGTAAAATACGACCGATCTTGTTGGAAGTGTTTCCTACGTAAGACAAAAAGGCAGTAGACTTAGGTGTCGACTCAGAATTATCATCAATTATTCGATGTACAGTTGGTCGACAGCGCAACGCACTTTCAACCTGTCTGTCACTATAACCATTTTGACGCAACCTAAATTCAAGATAAGACAGCTCAGCTGGCAAAGTCTCAGCGTCGGTAACGACATGTGCCCTGTGTAACAAGGTACGAAGTACCCCTTCACGCTGAGCCGGACTGTGACAACTACTCGTAAAACAGGTCATAGAACAAAAAGTGGATGTCAACACATGCCGAAAGAGATTAGTTAATTCAGCACCAAACCTAGCCTCAATTAACCGCAACGAATCAGACAGAGGAACACGAGTGAGGAGAGAGTTGCGATGTGTAGTCCGTTGTCTCCTGTGATCGCAAATTTGTTTATGGGAGACTTCGAGGAACGTTCACCGGAGTCGGCGCCTTTGAAACTCGCCTGTTTCTTTAGATATGTTGATGATTGCTTTGTTGTTGGGCCTCATGGTAGGGAGAATATGAATGCCTTTCTAGAGCATCTGAACTCGATTCACCCGAACATTCGTTTTACGTAGGAGGTGGAAGAGGATGGTTGCCTTCCCTTTCTCGACGTGTTGGTTAGGAGGAACGATGATTGATCATTGGGACATGCAGTCTACAGGAAACGTACTCACACCGGCTTGTACTTACAGGCTATTAGTTGTCACCATCAGCTTCAGCGTGAAGCGGTACTTCGTACCTTAGTACATAGGGCACATGTGGTTTCCGACGCTGAGACTTTGCCAGCTGAGCTGTCCCACCTTAAAGTTAGGTTTCGTCAAAATGGTTATAGTGATAACCACATTGAACGGGCGTGCGCTATCGACCAACTGTACATCGGGTAATTGATGATAATTCTGAGTCTACACCTAATTCTACTGCGTTTTTGTCTTACGTAGGTAACACTTCCAACAAGATCGGTCGTATTTTACGGAAATACGATGTGAAATGTGTTTTCCGACCTCCATCTAAAATTAGAGCTCTTTTGAGTTCTGTTAAGGATGATCTCGTTCTGCGTAAGCTGGGTGTATATCGCATTCCTTGTAGCTGCGGCGTGGCATATACTGGTCAAACTATCAGGACCGTGGAGGACCGATGTACTGACCATAAACGGCACACACGATTACAGCAGCCAAGTAGATCTGCTATTGCCGAACCAATTGCTTGGACACTGGTCACCCCTTGTTATATAATAACACCGAGATATTGGCATACACGTTCAGCTGTAGGGGCCACTGTTATTAAGGAGGCAGTTGAGATTAAATTAGCGAGCAACCTCGTTAACAGGGATGGAGGTTTCTGTTTAAACTCTGTTTGGAATCCGGCTCTCTCACTTGTCAAAAAACAGAGGGACAGAGTCCATGCTACTATCTCACCTGCGAGTTTGTAGTCTCACTATCGATAGCTCTGACTTTGGTCATCTTTGGTGCCACTAGTGTTCAGTGTGTGTGTTATCTTTCCTGCATCAGTCAGAGAACTGAGTTTAAATTTGCATGTACGTCACCTGTCCGTTGCAGTTGGCTTGGAAATGGCGGGGTGTTCTCCTGGAAGTTGTTTGAAACATCTCTTCTACTAAACAAGGGCCACAGGGTCTTGAGATATGCATTTTAGAGCCTATATTTACTAGACATGTTTCTCTTATTCTCTTACACGAATATATATATATATATATATATATATATATATATATATATATATATATATATATATGCAGAATACCGTGAAGCTACCCTCCCCACACATCCTCCGCCACGCCCCCCGCCCTCCCGACGACGCGGAAGTGCCGCAATACGACGTGGCATGGACTCGACTAATGTCTGAAGTAGAGATGGAGGGAACTGACACCATCACCATGAATCCTGCAAGGCTGTCCACAAATCCGTAAGAGAACAAGGGGGTGGAGATCTCTTCTGAACAGCACGTTGCAACGCATCCCAGATGTGCTCAATAATGTTCCCGTCTGGGGAGTTCGGTGGTCAGCAGAAGTGTTTAAACTCAGAAGAGTTCCTCGAGTCACTCTGTAGCGATTCTGAACATTTAGGGTGTCACATTGTCCTGCTGGAGGTTCGAGTCCTCACTCGGGTATGGGTGTGTGTGTTTGTCCTTGGGATAATTGAGGTTAAGTAGTGTGTAAGCTTAGGGACTGATGACTTCAGCAGTTAAGTCTCATAAGATTTCACACACACACACACACACACACACACACACACACACACACACACACACACAATGGTTCGCACGCTGACAGTTCTTGATGGCCCAGTATTGAAATCTGCAGCAACTTGCGGAAGAGTTGCATTTCTGTCATGTTGAACGGTTCTCTTCAGTCGCCGTTGCTCCCGTTCTTGCAAGATCTTTTTCTGGCCGCAGCTATGTCTGAGATTTGGATACACTCGTGAAATGGTGGTACGGGAAAATCCACACACCATCGCTCGTGCGCCGACTGTAACACCAAGTTCAAACACACTTAAATCTTGAACACTTGCCGTTGTTGTAGTAGTAACCGATCTAACAACTGCCCTAGACACTTGTTGTCTTTTATAGGCGTTGCCGACCGCGGCGCCATATTCTGCCTCTTTACATATCTCTGTAATTCAATACGCAGGCGTATACCAGATTCTTTTCCACTTCAATGTATTTTGGCCCATACTATTGCATCGCCTCCAAAAATATGGAAACCAAAGAGACTATTGTGTTTCAAAGTATCGAAGACGAACAGGTATTTATAGTTCGTAAGGTATGAATTTTAGAGTGAATTTTTAAAGACTTTTTTATTATTTTGATACATACTACCGCCTCTGAAAGTTGCCTATCCTAGAATCTTAACAACTGTGGTTGAACGTATATTCCACCGTCAGAAGTACCAGAATGATTTTCGCATATACCTTACGAGCCGGTCGTTTGTAGACCAGATTCACGTTCATCAAATTGATACTTTTACCCTTTTTTGTTATCCCTGAAAGTTTCTAACATCATTATGGAATCAGCCTGTATGGGAGCGATCTGACTCTTCAGGCAGTAATATCGGACTCCAAACAGTTGTTCTGTATCTGTTACCCACGACAGTTTTCCGTGTTTCACTGAAGCCAAGACCTCCGTTAGCAGAGTTTTTCAGTTGGAGCGAACAAAGGCTGCGTCGGCGCGCAGGTCGAATACTAAACAGGCTCTCTCCGTGGAGACACGTCTCTCTCCTCTGCTCTTCTACGATGCTACACACTCGCGCCAGTAATGTGTAAGACCAGCTGAATAACACACGTCAGCCTAAACCGATTAACGCTCACAACCCACAAACCAGTCGACATACGTGGAAACATGAGTAAAACATTACTTCTTCCGTCGCTCTGTTGTAGAAGAATAGTTGACCATATACTTGGATAGATGTGTATCTACTAGAACATTTCATAATGGGAAAGAGTCTCCGCATAAGATAACTGTGAAGAAACTTCTAAGGAAACAACGGCTTATGCATGGTAGGGCTATTGATGGAGATATGCTGAATGGCGAAACGTGTCTGGTTAACGAAAGAGCAACGCATGAAACCTTCCTGTATAAAGGCTGTCGGTAGCCCCAAGGTAGGGTCCGTAAGTTCGTGAATGACACAGGAAAATAAAGTGAGGGTCGCAAAGCAAAAGCAGGACTGCGAAATTCCGTTATCAAATGTTCAAAAGCTCAAATGTGTGTGAAATCTTATGGGACTTAACTGCTAAGGTCATCAGTCCCTAAGCTTACACACTACTTAACCTAAATCATCCTAAGGACAAACACACACCCCCATGCCCGAGGGAGGACTTGAACCTCCGCCGGCAAGAGCCGCACAGTCCATGACTGCAGCGCCTAAGACCGCTCGGATAATCCCGCGCTGCCGTTATCAAATGTCCCGTTACAAACATCGGTAATGAAGTACTACCGCAGTTCAATGTTCAAATCACTCTGAAGACGAGTGATATCTAAACACTATCTGATCATAAGTATGCAGAGGAGTGGGTATTAAAATCCATGGAGAAGAAATAAAAACTTTAAGGTTCGCCGATGACATCGTAATTCTGTCGGAGACAGCAAAGGAGTTGAAAGAGCAGTTGAACGTAATGTACAGTGTCTTGAAAGGAGGGTATAAGATGAACATCAACAAAAGCAAAACGAGGATAATGGTATGTAGTCGAGTTAACTCGGGTGATGCTGAGGGAATTAGATTAGGGTATGAGACACTTAAAGTAGTAAATAAGTTTAGCTATTTGGGGAGCAAAATAACTGATGATGGTAGAAGTAGAGAGGATATAAAATGTAGACTGGCAATGACAAGGAAAGCGTTTCTGAAGGAGAGAAATTTGTTAACATCGAGTATAGATTGAAGTGTTAGGACTGTAGTCATGTGTAGAAGTGAAACATAGACGATAAATATTTCGGACAAGAAGAGAATAGAAGCTTTCGAAATGTGGTGCTACAGGAGGAGGTATTGAGTAGAATTGGGGAAAGAGGAGTTTGTGGCACAACTTGACCAGAAGAAGGGATCGGTTGGTAGGACATGTTCTGAGGCATCGAGGGATCACCAATTTATTATTGGAGGGCAGCGTGAAGGGTAAAAATCGTAGAGGGAGACCAAGAGATGAATACACTAAGCAGATTCAGAAGAATGTAGGCTGCAGTACGTACTGGGAGATGAAGCAGCTTGCATAGGGTAGAGTAGCATGGAGAGCTGCATCAAACCAGTCTCAGGACTGAAGACCACAACAACAACAGTATGCAGACATCCCTATGTAATGCAGAATTGACCACCAGTTGGCACGAGAGACTGACCCGGCAGTATAGAAGGAGGCGAGGAGTATTGTGTTCTCAGTAGAATGGTTCAAATGGCTCTGAGCACTAAGGGACTTAACATCTGTGGTCATCACTCCCCTAGAACGTAGAACTACTTAAACCTAACTAACCTAAGGACATCACACACATCCAAGTCCAAGGCAGGATTCGAATCTGTGAAGTTCTCAGCAGATCGAGTCGACTGTTGGTGATGTGATGGTGAAGTGGAAACGTAAAGGATCAGCAACAGGTAAACAAAGATCAGGTACACCTTATACACACATCAAAAAAAGTTTTGCTTAACCTCGGTTCCGAGAATTCCGGAACCTGTACAGAAAATTGGAATAGAAAACAACATAAACATCATTTCCACCCTTTAGATTGCTCACGAAAGCCACACATTCCATGTTGCACCACCATACAGCGAGACCTTCAGAGTTGGTGGTCCAGATAGCTGTGAACACCGGTACCTGTAATACCCAGTAGCACGTCCTCTTGCATTGATGCATACCTGTATTCGTCGTGGCATACTATCCACAAGTTCATCAAGGCACTTTTGGTCCAGATTGTCCCAGTCCACAACGGCGATTCGACCTAGACCCCTCAGAGTGGTTGCTGGCTCTCGTCGTCTATAAACAGCCCTTTTCAATCTATCCCAGGGATATATACTCGATAGGGTTCATGTCTGGAGAACAACATTTACCTTGTCTGGTTTCGACAATGGGGAAGAATGGGCGGCCAATCTTCCACAGACATTCAGACACGTTGCTGAAATTTTCACCAGCAGCGTTCAGTCATAAAGACGAAGGGTGAACTCAACTCTCATTAATGCCTGTTAGTGGGTGCCCGGATACTTTTTATCAAGTAGCATATTAGCGTCAGTGGCACTGACAAAAAGCTGTAAGCAGTGCAACTGAAAAAGGGCCCAGGACAGATGTAATTTGCGTTCACAGCGATGTGTATTACTTGAGAAGTTTGGAACACCAGTGGATGTAGTGTGTTAGTGTGTGTTTGGATTCCCAAGTTACTTTTGTAAACGTCACGTACGTATATTTGAACAATAATCCAGATTATATCGTCATCATTGGCAATGAAAAATGAAAGACAGTGTAACTTGTACTAGCAAACCAGATACGTTGAAAACTTTTAACCTTATGTTATCATACTTCTGTTTTTTTACCTAAATGTACTTATGATGACGATAATACACCACAGCTGTGTGTTACTTTCGCTATCGATGCGCTATAGTTTTTAGCCTCATAAATTGCAGTGAGTTGAACACTGTAGGCTTACCTTCTATCGATGTGTATCGAGGTATTTTGATCTATGTCCTTCATGTGAGATACACAGATTGCTTCAAAATGCCTTTCTCGGAGTACTGCCGTATCAGGTTTGCTGCGATTAGCTCACGAACGTATCCTCCACGAAACCATTTATGTTACTACGAACAAGAGATGGCTCCGTCCTTTACCACAAGTTAGTACTTTCGGGGATAATTTACAAAAAGGGAACCATATGCAAATACTTGCATCTTGCGATAAAAGCGTGATAAAAATATTAGTAAAGAGACTGATATGAAAAGGGACGGATAATTTCAATCAATTTCATGTCAGTTACGTTACACCGGAAACAACTTTTATTTACTGAAAATTTAGGTTTCATCATGCGATGAAAGTGCGATAAAAATATTAGTAAAGAGACTGATATGAAAAGAGACGGATAATTTCAATCAATTTTATGTCAGTTGCGTTACACCGGAAACAACTTTTATTTACTGAAAATTTAGGTTGTGTTGGACTAAAAGCCTTCCACATAGGCGACTGCTTGCAACCGATCTTAGATTGACAAAACGAACAGAGAATCTAATAGATTACATCAAAGTAGCCAACGACCTAGTCACAGTGGTTGATGTTATGTTGGTTTGTGGGACGCTCAACTGCGCGGTCATCTGCGCCCGTGCGAAGCCCTAATTCTTTCAGAGACCAATTATTTAGCCGGCCGCGGTGGTCTCGCGGTTCTAGGCGCGCAGTCCGGAACCGTGCGACTGCTACGGTCGCAGGTTCGAATCCTGCCTCGGGCATGGATGTGTGTGATGTCCTTAGGTTAGTTAGGTTTAAGTAGTTCTAAGTTCTAAGGGACTGATGACCACAGCAGTTGAGTCCCATAGTGCTCAGAGCCATTTGAACCAATTATTTACACAGTCTAAGAGCCACTATCATGACGACGACGACGACGATGATGATGATGGAATGATGAGGACAAGACAAACACCCAATCCCCGGGCAGAGAAAATCCCCATCCCGGCCGGGAGTCACAGTGGTAACACCGGTTCTAGCCAGACCACCGACGATAAGCGCTGTCGGGCTGGGCTAGCACTTGGAAGGGTGACCATCAGGTCTGCCGAGCGCTGTCGGCAAGCGGGTTGCACTTGGCCCTTGTGAGGCAAACTGAGTAGCTACATGACCGAGAAGTAGTGGCTCGTAAACTGACATAAGGCCGGGAGAGCGGTGTGCTGACCACACGACCCTCCATATCCGCATCCAGTGACGCCTGTGGGCTGACGATGACACGGCGGCTAGTTGGTACCGTTGGGCCTCCGTGGCCTTTTCGGACAGAGTTTAGTTTTTTGATATCAAAGCTCGCGTAATATCTATGTGTAAGATAAATCATTGCTTTCCACACATTAGCAAAGTGTCCACTTGCTGTAATACAGGGAATCCCAAACATTCAGAATCCTCGTATTCTGATGGAACACGTAGTTTCTTTTCAAGGTTAATAAAATTTTAAAAAATGTGGAAAACTTGTTTTACTCAGTGATTACTTCAATATTAAACCATAGTTAATAAGACAGATCACAATAGAATTTTTAAAAAATAATTAGTATCGTCGAAACAAGCAAAAAACGCCATGTTATTAATAGTTTTTCGCGGAGCCCTTATTCACTTCCCCAAGAACACCAGTGTTCCGCGGAATACAGTAGGGGGAAATCCTGTTAAAGTCCCCGTTTTGCCCGTTGGGCATCATTTTACAAGTGGCAGCATTTGACTTCTCGAAAATGTAGTAGTTTTTGGCTTTGACGGAGTAGCGGCTGTAATAAAACGAGGTTTATTCGGAAAGGTAGTACCATTAAGTCGTAAAAAAAACGCCAGTGCATTAAGATGATTTTTATTATACATAACATAAAGGTTCAACTGTCAGCTATTTTAACGCGTTTTTATTAGGTCGCTGTCCTGTGTGTCTCTTCGGTACAAATTTTGCAATTGATTTTGAACTAACTTCCCCATGAACTACAAATTTGAAATTCTGAACATAACTCGGAACCGCATGATAACGCAGTAATGTGGAGGTAAGAACCACCTCCTTGCAATGGGGAAGGCGATGCGGAGGAAAACGCACTGACAGAGAAGCATAATTTCAGAGCACCGCCTGTCCAGTTGGAGTTAGTGCACGATCGCTCTGCTTAGCAAATGCTTCAAAGCACCTACAGGCAGTCTGTCACAACTCATTCGATTTATAGGTCCACCTAGGGCCGTTTCTACCACTAGGCAAGACCTAGTCACCTAGGGCGACAAAATTTTAGGGGTGGCAAAAGGAGAAAGAATTCATTTCAACATCAAACAGCGAAAAAATTGAGCAAATGAGGCAAAAAAAAGAATAAGGGGAAAATTAAAACACACATTATTTTCAAAAGCAGAAAGAACGGTTAATTAACAAGTCTTTTCTTTCTTTCACGAAAGTGACTGCTGAAAAAGATAAAATTAATTCCGCATTCTAAAAATATTTCAATTAAAACAGAAACGAAATAACACCACGATTATCCAGATGACGGAGTGCCCTAGTGGTTCTAGACGCTTCAGTCTGGAACCGGCAACGGTTTTGCACGTTCGAATCCTGCCTCGAGCATGGATGTGTGTGATGTCAAAAAAAATGGTTCAAATGGCTCTGAGAACTATGGGACTTAACAGCAGTGGTCATCAGTCCCCTAGAACTTAGAACTACTTAAACCTAGCTAACCTAAGGACATCACACACATCCATGCCCGAGGCAGGATTCGAACCTGTGTGATGTCCTTAGGTTAGTTAGGTTTAAGTAGTTCTATGTATAGGGGACTGATGACCTCAGATGTTAAGTCCCATAGTGCTCAGAGCCATTTTTGAACCTAGTTTGATGCGATGGTATGTCTCTTATCAGTATAGCATAATTTCTAATTTCTGTATTCAAGAAAAAATTCATTCGCGCCAGAAAAAATTCTACACATTTAGTAGTCCATTTTGTTGCAATTAATTAAAATAAGTTATTCATGCCAGATTTGGCTGCACTGGTATATTCAGTTCAGTTCTAGAACGTTCAGCACATTTCTGCTATTTCAATTATTTTGGGAAATTGAAGACATTTGTTGTCCTCAATCGTTTATAAAGGATTTGAGGACAAAGCATGAAAATTGAGGACCATTCTTTGGAAATGAGGACGTCTGGTCACCTTAGTTTAATTATTATAAGTGTATTAGGACATTTGCATTGTTGTGTCTTTGGATGTTTGTGGTGGTGGAGGGAGGGATAGGGATATCGGGGAGACCGAAGGCAGTAAAAAGCGGGGGCGTCACTTTTCTCACCTAGGGCGTCAAAACACCTAGCTACGGCCCTGGGCTCACTTCTGTTGTGTACATAGTTCTGCGTAGTCAGCGCGTACACAACCTTCCCACTAGAGCGCGCCCCGCTAAGCACAACAGCGCAGGCGCAGCGCTCGTCCGTCTCCGCACTACGAGATGGCGCTGCCATAGAGACGGACCAAATTCTGCTTCCGCCGATCCGCGTATTAATATGTAACGCAGCCAATGAGATTGCTGCTAACGTCGAACCTTTTCTCCTCGCAGATCACACTCGCGTAGTGATACATGAACGCGCGAGGCATTGTAACGAGTGTACAGACCTCCGATTAGTCAGTCTGCATTTGTCTGCATCAGTCTGTACGAGTTCTACATTTGTCTGTACCAGTCTATGGCGGCACGGTAGCTCAGCGTGTTCGGTCAGAGTGCTGGTTGGCCTCTGTAATAAAAAACTGAGTGGAAGGATCAACCACCGAACTCAGACCAGGATGTCTTGCGACGTCCGCAGCGACCAAACATAACGATCAAAAACGAACAAAAATGGAAAAAAAGTCTATAGTCAAGTTTGTCTGCCCCTAATAAGATTACCATATTCCTGTACATAACCATGAAGATATATGTATAGACACTTTTGTCAAGTATCAGAGATGTATGTGAGAATAAGATTAACGTACCAATACCAAAGGAACTTCAGATTGTCAATTGTAAATAGCATCAGAACCAAGTTAAGTAATTTTGATGCTTGTTATTATTTTAAGAAATGTGTGTGAAAATTAATCAAGTCCTGTTTAAAGTTGGTCATCGTCAATCTGCTACTCTAAGCGTGCAACTGGCATTTCTATCATCTGACCTAACGGCAGAAGATAAACACGCCACGATAAGACGACGAGACATATTGCTGACACTCGTCTACTTCGTTAGTCAAATAATCTGATGGTGTGTGTACTGAAGGTCTTACAGTACGCCCACCACAACTTCTGTAACGCCTGAAACAATCTCTGCGAAATTATCACACGTATCACCTGAAACATGGAACAAATTACTGGGACAGTAAGGCACCTCTTCAGCTGAGGGTGAAACGAAAGGGGAGTGAAATAAAAGCATAACTCAGGGACATATGGAGCAACTTCAACCAAATTTGGTGTGAACGTGACTGATTTTACTATTTATTAACTCTCTCTCTCTTGTCTGTATGTCTGCCTGTTCGAAATAAATTTTGCAGTTGATTTAAAACCAAACTTTCCGGCGAGGTAGAAACTTGAAACTTTCATTGAAGCTCAGAATTGGATGAAACTGCAATATCAACTTCCTTTCTTGTTTGGCGTGTGGCAAAGGATGCTGTCTCCTCCTGCATCGTACCGCATCAGTAACGTTAGTGTGGGACACCAATCAGAAGTTTAAGTCTCATCGTGCACAAAATTTATAATAACGAATTTCGTCAGACACAGCCTCGAACGATACTATGATATCTGAGGAAAACTTACTGATAACTATGTAATAGCTCACCATGGATATCTACAGCTTTCGTTTTTCGAACATAACAAACTTGATTACGGAATTGATAGTTGGTGAAATTTTCGACGCTTGCAGCCATTTTTATTTCCAGTTATGGTGCAAACAACAGTTGAGTAACCTTTCCGCGACACTACTCGAGTCACACTGAATTAGGCAACGCAGCCGTACCGAAATCACTCCGCCACCACCAATCCCCCACGTACCAGACAACATCGGAACGTACTTCCTTAACAGCCCTCATGCAGTGAATCGTTGAGCACAACGGAGATGGTATCTAACGTGAGAGAAACCAGGAACTAGACAGCAGCGTAGGCGTGGTGTCTCCTGCGTGCTTGCACGTGTCAGAAAACACGTGTCACCGAGGGTGGGCTCAATTGGACTTCCCCCTCCTGTAAGCAAGAGACCAACGTGCACTGCATACTCATTGCAGCGAGCCTTCTGGCAAGGTTGGTTCAGTACAGTCAAAAGCAAGAAGACGCCAGGTCCTCAGTGGAAATCCACTACAGAATTCAATCTCTTCTTAGCTCCCATTCATAGTGTCTCAAGCAGCAAACAGTTCTTAGTAGAAAGAAGCGCCGATTACTCCAATTTATCACAATGTTTCAAGAATAAACGCACAAAGTTGTAGGCAAATACATTTAGCATCTGTTTTAAATTAGGCTCTAAAACATATTCGGAGGACGAACATAATTACATATGTAATAGAAAAGCTATTAATCACAAATTACGGTAAGGTTAGCGCCTAGTTTCCTGTGAACTACAGCGCTTCAGATAAAGTGTGACGAAAATCAGTTACGACGCTATCCAAGACTTGACGTGTATTGGCTTGCTGAGGCACAAGTAAGTTCTGAAAATACGTCCGGCGCATCTCGGTCCCTCCGTAGTTCAATAATAAACAATGATTTGTACAGAGCTATTCACGAGTACCGTCGTGATTTCAGAACACGACTGCGCGAAAACTGCAACACGTGGCACACATCAATAGACAGAGCCTCTCTTCAGGTTTATATTGGTAATACGCGCCATGGCGTAGTTGCAGACTCCAAAACTAGGGGTCAGGAGTGTCAGAACATGGCGTGTAACTAGAGTTGCGCCTACAAAAATTACGGTTCGGTAGTTTTGGTAGGATTGCCGGTAGATTGGTAGGGAAAGAAACATAATAAATGTGGAAGAGAGAAAATAGAAGCCGAGGAATTCGTTCTCTTTTTTTGTTTGGTTATTTATTCAGCAAGTAATTAGAACCGCACATCATTCAGTGTTAAATCCACTGTGTATCGTATACCCTTGCAGAAAATAAATTGCATTTTATAAGTAATAAAAATTTGTTGAACGCGTAACTTCGGCGCTTTTTTGTAACCAAAGCAATAATTTTTGGTGGAAGTATATATATACACTATTGTTGTTATTTTGTACTCAATAGAACGTTCATCACAATAATCAACGGCAGGATATTCCTGTTATTATCGATAAATGCGAAAGTTGTTTATGAATAACAGAAACATGGTTTATACAAACTCGACGAAATATTGAAGCTTTGTTTGATTTATTTTTGTTTTGCGGCTTTTTTATTTAACCTTTTTATCGAGTAAATTGCGCTTTCTAGCGCCATATAATAAATGTGTGTTGTCTCCTTTATTTTTACAACAACATCCGTCTATTTCGCTTTAAAAATCAGTAATATTTGAATAAAACCTGAGTTAGTGTTGTCTCCTTTATTTTTACTACCACATCCGTGTATTTCGCGTTAAAAATCAGTAATATTTTAATAAAACCTGAGTTAAACATGGGCAGTTTCAGTTGTGCTTTAAATAGTGTTTATTCTTACTAGAAAGGAGAATACCAATCGTCGGAAGGGTCCATGCTGGAGGGCATTCCCAGGGTGATGTCTTCGTTCTGGAAGAGACATTGTATCGACACAAGTATACGTCTAGCTTTTAGAATAATGTCTGTCCCTACATGCAGTTTGTTTACCTACCAGAAGGACAGTGCAATGTGTCACGCAGCTCGCAGTGTACGTACGTGGTCTAAAGGGCAACCGGGTGAGTTTATCGTACACCCTCAGCCACCAAGCTCTCAGGATTTAGACGCAACCGAAAATTTGTCGGTCGGCATGGCTCCACATCCCTGCCGCTACCTTCCAAGACCTGACTGACTCTCTTCCTGCACCTCTCGCAACGGTCCGCGATAGAAAAGTTGCTTATTCAGGATTTTGACAGCTGGTCGCATTACTGTGACTGGACTGTGTACCAGGATTCAGTGAAACAAGCATACGAAGGCTATCCGGCGAGTATTCCCCATTTCTATGCTTCTTTCACGGCGTCTCAACTTTCTGCAGATTTCTTGGAATATCTTGTTTGAGATCTTGATGGCTCTGAGCACTACTTAAACCTAACTAACCTAAGGACGTCACAAACATCCATGCCTGCGGCAGGATTCGAACCTGCGACCGTAGCGGTCGCGCGGTTCCAGACTGTAGCGCCTAGAACCGCTCGGTCACCCCGGCCGGCCTGAGATCTTTATGTACATGGCTCTGAGCACTATGGGACTTAACATCTGAGGTCATCAGTCCCCTTGACTTAGAACTACTTAAACCTAACTAACCTAAGGACATCACACACATCCGTGCCCGATGCAGCATTCGAAACTGAAACCGTAGCAGCAGCGCGGTTCCGGACTGAAGCGCCTAGAACCGTTCGGTCACAACCGCCGGTTCATATACATGAGAAAGTAACTTTTTCTCCCAACACGGTCAATTCGACCAAGAAAATCCTGTCACAGACGTCTTGGAATATTAAGCGGCAGTATTATATGCATAAAAGTAATACAAAGATGTAGGTTTATGACTTCCATAATACATTTGGTTTAACTAGTCCGGTATTTTATTTCGGCATGACTGAGGTTACTTTCCGGCTAGCCCTCATAGGTTATTATAAGGCGAACGGACGCCTGTAAAAAGCTTCACGTACACCTTTTGATATTTTAATTCACAGCCTGACATGTATCAGACCGCCACTGTGATTTCTGTAATAAAAAAGCTGACGCTTTCGTTAATGAGATGCTGCCAAGCTCCATTAGTCTGGATTAGTCAATGTGTAATGGGCCCGCTCTCTCCAGTAGCTGGCGACCGGACTCACTCCCTCTGTTACACACACACACACACACACACACACACACAGGCGCGCGCGTCCGCAGGAATAAATTATGCAACAACTGGTAGAAGCTCTTTATGTTATTGCTCAATGCGGTTTCAGTTGGAGAGTGGATCCGCAGATGACGGCAGTTAGCCACAGTGCGACAACGTCACGAGAAAAATTAGCACACTTCAAATTGAACACTGGCTTGACCTCTTGAGCATTTTACTAGATTCATCCCAATAAATATTATACTCCCTTGCTTTCATCCACATGTGTCTTGCTTTATTAGGGTAGTACATGCAGATATCCGTTTTGTGTGTTATCCGTAATCAAATTAAAGCAATCATCAGTCCAAACGTTCGTGTTGGCATCCAAAAATTTTGCATTTTCAGGGTACTACTGTAAGTAGGCTGTTTAGGTTTTTTATTGGTAACGCCGCCGCCACGTAGCGCTCTGTATGAAAAATCACTGGCTGTGCTGTGCGCAGTCTGTGGCTAGTTTGCATTGTTGTCTGCCATTGTAGTGTTGGGCAGCGGCAGTTGGATGTGAAAAGCGCGTAGCGTTGCGCAGTTGGAGGTGAGCCGCCAGCAGTGGTGGACGTGGGTAGAGAGATGGCGGAGTTTTGAAATTTGTAAGAATTGGTGTCATGAAGTGATATATATATTATGACTACTAAGGTAAATAAATTGTTTGTTCTGTATTAAAATCTTTCATTTGCTAACTATACCTATCAGTAGTTAGTGCCTTCCGTAGTTTGAATCTTTTATTTAGCTGGCAGTAGTGGCGCTCGCTGCATTGCAGTAGCTTGAGTAACGTAGATTTTTGTGAGGTAAGTGATATGTGAAACGTATAGGTTAATGTTAGTCAGGGCCATTCTTTCGTAGGGATTTTTGGAAGTCAGATTGCGTTACGCCAAAAATATTGTGTGTCAGGTTAAGCACAGTCGTGTATAAATTTTTCTAAGGGGACGTTTCATACTACCTTCGTCTGTATTATATGGTTTCAAATTTCATGTTTGCTCCTCCCATTGCAATTGATTCACAAAATACAATGCCGGAAAAAATTACACCTACAAGGACGACGTCGATTTTGATCCACTGACGGCATATGCAACACAGGGGATAGTAAATGTAGTGATAGTCCGCCAGCACAGAGCGACAGATAGCTACTAGAACACCATCTGTGTGTACACTTTAATAGAGAATGCTGACTGCCAGAAGGCTCAGTGTGGTGCAAACGTGTGAAGCAAGCAGCCAACCATGCCACGGAGAGGCATTCGTGGTTCCTAAAGGCAACTGAGCGAGTTTGAAATGGGTCAGATTGTGCCCTTCCGAGTGGGGAATGGTCCCTTCAGACGATTGGCACACAAGGAGGACGTACTGCGTCAGTTGTGCACCAGTGTTGGTATCTGTGGTCACGTGAGCATTCTCACACCTGTAGACGAGGTTCCGGACGTCCACGTACCATCCAGATCGTATACCAGTCAGGTTCCTCTCAGAGTATGCTGATAAAACAGCTCCATATTTAACAATTATACAGGGTGTGACAAAAAGGTACGGCCAAACTTTCAGGAAACATTCCTCACACACGAAGAAAGAAAATATGTTACGTGGACATGTGCTAGAGCTCATTTTATTACTTCTCTTCAAATCACATTAATCATGGAATGGAAACACACCGCAACAGAACGTACCAGCGTGACTTGAAACACTTTGTTACAGGAAATGTTCAAAATGTCCTCCGTTGGCGAGGATACATGCATCCACCCTCCGTCGCATCGGATCCCTGATGCGCTGATGCAGCCCTGGAGAACGGCGTATTGTATCATAGCCGTCCACAATACAGGCACGAAGAGTCTCTACATTTGGTACCGGGGTTGCGTAGACAAGAGCTTTCAAATGCCCCCATAAATGAAAGTCAAGAGGGTTGAGGTCAGGAGAGCGTGAAGGCCATGGAAATGGTCCGCCTCTACCAATCCATCGGTCACCGAATCTGTTGTTGAGAATCGTACGAACACTTCGATTGAAATGTGCATGAACCACATGTTGTGTCGTACTTGTAAAGGGACATGTTCTAGCAGCACAGTTAGAGTATCCCGTATGAAATAATGATAACGTGCTCCATTGAGCGTAGGTGGAAGAACATGGGGCCCAATCAAGACATCACCAACAATGCCTGCCCAAACGTTCACAGAAAATCTGTGTCGATGACGTGATTGCACAATTGCGTGCGGATTCCCGTCAGCCCACTCATGTTGATTGTGAAATTTTACAATTTGATCACGTTGGAATGAAGCCTCATCCGTAAAGAGAACATTTGCACTGAAATGACGATTGACACATTGTTGGGTGAACCATTCGCAGAAGTGTACCCGCGGAGGCCAATCAGCTGCTGATAGTGCCTGCACACGCTGTACATGGTACGGAAACAACTGGTTCTCCCGTAGCACTCTCCATACAGTGACGTGGTCAACGTTACCTTGTACAGCAGCAACTTCTCTGACGCTGACATTAGGGCTATCGTCAACGGCACGAAGAATTGCCTCGTCCATTGCAGGTGTCCTCGTCGTTCTAGGTCTTCCCCAGTCGCGAGTCATAGGCTAGAATGTTCCGTGCTCCCTAAGACGCCGATCAATTGCTTCGAACGTCTTCCTGTCGGGACACCTTCGTTCTGGAAATCTGTATCGATAAAACGTACTGCGCCACGACTATTGCCCCGTGCTAAACCACACATCTGCCAACTCCGCATTTGTAAACATTGCACTGACTGCAAAACCACGTTCGTGATGAACACTAACCTGTTGATGCTACGTACTGATGTGCTTGATGCTAGTACTGTAGAGCAATGTGTCGCATGTCAACACAAGTACAGAAGTCAACATTACTTCCTTCATTTGGGCCAACTGGCGGTGAATCGAGGAAGTACAGTACAAACTGACGAAACTAAAATGAGCTCTAACATGGAAATTAAGCGTTCCGGTCACATGTCCACATAACATCTTTTCTTTATTTGTATGTGAGGAATGTTTCCTGAAAGTTTGGCCGTATCTTTTTGTAACACCCTGTAACTCGCTCACAGAAAGATCTGTACCCAAAGACTGGAAAATTGCTCAAGTCACACCAATACCTAAAAAGTGAAGTAGGAGTAATCCGCTGAATTACAGTCCTATATCACTACCGTCGATTTGCAGTAGGGTTTTAGAACATATAATGTTTTCAAACATTATGAAGTACCTCGAAGAAAAAGATTTATTGACATATAGTCAACTCGGATTCAGAAAATATCGTTCTTGTGAAACACAACTAGCTCTTTATACTCATGAAGTAATAAGTGCTATCAACAGGGGATTCAAATTGATTCCATATTTTTAGATTTCCAGAAGGCTTTCGACATCGTTCCTCACAAGCGTGCGTATGGAGTATCGCCGCAGTTGTGCGACTGGATTCGTGATTTAGTGTCAGAAAGGTCACATTTCGTAGTAATAGACGGGAAGTCATCGAGTAAAACAGAAGTGATTGAGGCGTTCCCCAAGGTAGTGTTATAGGACCTTTTCTGTTCCTTATCTATATAAACGATTTGGGAGACAATCTGAGCAGCCGTCTTCGGTTGTTTGCCTGTGACGCTGTAGTTTATCGACTAATCAAGTCATCAGAAGATCAAAACAAACTGCGAAACGATTTAGAAAAAGTCTGTGAATGGTGCGAAAAGTGGCAGTTGACCCTGAATAAAGAAAAGTGTGAAGTTATTCTCATGAGTACTAAAAGAAATCAGCTAAATTTCGATTAAGCGATAAGTCACACAAATCTGAGGGCTGTAAATTCAACTAAATACTTAGGGATTGCAATTACAAATAACCTAAATTGGAAAGATCACATAGATAATATTGTGGATAGAGGAAACAAAGACTGCGATTCATTGGCAGAACACTTAGAAGGTACAACAGGTCCACTAAAGAGACTGCTTACACTACACGTGTCCCCCATATTCTGGAGTATTGCTGTGCGGTGTGGGATCCGCATCAGATGGGACTGACGGTTGACATCGAAAAAGTACAGAGAAGGGCAGCTCGTTTTGTATTTTCGCGAAGTAGGGGAGATAGTGTCACAGACATGATACACGAATTGGAGTGGCAATCATTAAAACAAAGACGTTTTTCGTTGCGACGAGATATTCTCATGAAATTTCAATCACCAGTTTTCTCCTCCGATTGCGAAAACATTCTGTTGGCACCTACCTACATAGGGAGAAAGAATCATCACGATAAAATAAGAGAAATCAGGGCTCGCACACAGAAATTTAAGTGCTCGTTTTTCCCGCGTGCCATTCGAGAGTGGAACGATAGAGAGACAGCATGAAGGTGGTTCTCTGAACTCTCTGCCAGGCACTTTATTGTGAATAGCAGATTAATCACGCAGATGTAGATACACGGCCGCCAGGTTCGTCGTTATTGTAAGGGCAGCATGGCAGATCGTACAGCAACCACAACATAAATAAGAGGGCTTTTGAGCGGAGACGTTTCGATACTAACCGTTGCGAGCCGGTTATTAACAGTGGGACTATGGGCGCACATATTTCGAGCCCGTCTTCCACTCACGCCATAGCATCGACCTGCGTGGCCGTCAGAGGATCACTTGGAAGATGGAATGGCGCACCGCGGTCTTTAGCGAGGAAAGCAGATTCTGTCTGCATGCAACTGATGGCGGTTTGTGCGTACGACGTATGCATGGTGAACGCTCTCTCGTAGAGTGCATTCGTCCAAGACACACTGGCCTCGTCTCAGGCCTAACCGTCTGGGGTGCGTTAAGCTATAGCTCTCGGTCACTTTCGCTGCTTCTGAAGGAGACATTAACCAGCGCTCGGTACGTGCACAATGTTTTTAGGCCCTGTCTTTTGCAATTCTTGCAACAGGATGGTGATGTTTTGTTTCAACAGGATAACGCTTGCTCACACACAGCCCGTGAAAGACAACATGGTCTGCAAGAAGAGCAGCATCTTTCCTGACCAGCATGTTCTCCGGAGTTACCTCCAGTAGAGCACGTATGTGATGTAGTGGGACGAGAAATAACTCGTGCGATTCGTCAACCAACAACTCGGACAGAACTACGTGAAAAGTTCGAACAGGCCTGGCATAACGTATCGCATTACAATATTTGCAATGTGTACAACTGACTGGAGGCCAGAGTCAGCACCTACAATGCCACGCGTATAGGCTACACCATGTAGTATCGGTATTTCAGCGTGAGTAGCTACCTGGTACCTCAGAACCGCTTGTACTGTTGCATGTGAATATAATCATTTTGGCGTACTCCGTATGCACTCTTGCAACAATAAATCTTGAGTGAATTGAAAATATCTAGGAAGGTGTACTATTTTTTTTCTAGCAGTGTAACTTTGTAAGTAGGCTGTTTAGGTTTTTATGTTGGTAACGCCACGTAACGCTCTATATGAAAATCACTGACTCTGCTGTTGGTTTGCTCTGTTGTGGCCCATTACGTGTCTGCATGTCAAGAGTCAGCACGGTCTTTCCGTTGGAAGGACAACACTACTTCTTCAAGAGTGCATGTAAATCCACTACTTCCATGTGAACTTCGTATTACTGATCAGACTTTGAGCAATGTAATGACTACTGTGATGAATGACCAGGACTGCCTTTATGGACTGTGAGAATGTTTTTGCTTTTGACCAATATTGCATCAACAAGTGTGTGCATTTGATATCTTTGTTATTATAAAAAAAAATTTCAAACCGGTATTGGCCACTGCCCAAAACAATTTGTAAATTTTTTTTGTGGGGAGCACGGGGGCTATGTAAGTAGGCTGTTTAGGTTTTTATGTTGGTAACGCCACGTAGCGCTCTATATGAAAATCACTGACTGTGCTGTGTGAAGGCTGTGGTTGGTTTGCATTGTTGGAGTATATGCTATTGTAGTGTTGCGCAGTTGGAGGTGAGCTGCCAGCAGTGGTGGATGTGGGGAGATAAATGGCGGAGTTCTGAGAGCGGATGATCTGGACGTGTGTCCATCAGAGACAGTAAATTTGTAAGACTGGATGTCATGAACTGATATATATATAACTAGTTTGGACAAGAAGAGAATAGAAGCTTTCGAAATGTGGTGCTACAGAAGAATACTGAAGATAAGGTGGATAGATCACGTAACTAATGAGGAGGTATTGAATAGGATTGGGGAGAAGAGAAGTTGGTGGCACAACTTGACTAGAAGAAGGGATCGGTTGCTAGGACATGTTTTGAGGCATCAAGGGATCACAAATTTAGCATTGGAGGGCAGCGTGGAGGGAAAAAATCGTAGAGGGAGACCGAGAGATGAGTACACTAAGCAGATTCAGAAGGATGTAGGTTGCACTAGGTACTGGGAGATGAAGCAGCTTGCACAGGATAGAGTAGCATGGAGAGCTGCATCAAACCAGTCTCAGGACTGAAGACAACAACAACACAACAAAACACACACACATATATATATATATATATATATATATATATATATATATATATATATATATATATATATATATATATATATAATGACTTTTGAACACTATTAAGGTAAATACATTTATTGTTCTCTATCAAAAGCTTTCATTTGCTTAGTATGCTTATCAGTAGTTAGTGCCTTTAGTAGTTAGAATCTTTTATTTAGCTGTATTGCAGTAGTTCGAGTAACGATGATTTTTGTGAGGTAAGTGATTTGTGAAAGGCATAGGTTAATGTTAGTCAGGGCCATTCTTTTGTAGGGATTATTGAAAATCAGATTGCGTTGCGCTAAAAATGTTGTGTGGCAGTTTAGTGTTGATCAGGGTAGGGGAAGTGCTAAATGTCTGAGTACATTCAGTTCTGCTCAGCTGTTTGAAAATCAAATAACATAAGGGGTTTATCAGCACAGTAATTTGTTAATTTTTCTAAGGGGACGGTTGAACTTTTGAACATATTACTTCTAGAGAACACAACTTCGCAGGATCGGCATGGTTACAACGGGTTTGGCAAGATTAGTTTGAGGAGTGGCCGGATGCCCTTCCTGCTGCCACCCCGTACCCCCCCCCCCCTCCCCCCCCACCCGCATTTTTATGTAGGGCTAATAGTTTACACGTAGTGAGTGAGAGATTATAAAAACCTTGTGCACGGTATTTCAACGTGTTGTGGATTGCATAAAACCCATGGGTAGGGGCAGCTGTGTCCTCCTTTGTATCTGTTCTGTCTTCATAAAGTTTATGCCCATCGTTTCCTGGATCAGTCTATGTCCCTTCTACCTGTCAGATTGGAATTCAGTGCTTTCTGGGTGAGTTTTATCTTTTACTCTATTCAAGTTATAGAATAGTTGTCACATTTTAAATATTGGAGCTGTCACACTAATTCAGTAATGACATAGATGAAAAGTTCCACACAGTTCAAGCAATATGTGGAACATAAATACAACGCTTAGCTACAAAACTCGAAAAGATGCAGTAATTAAATTTTATGACATTGTTGCGATGTCATTACTGTTGTATGAATGCCAGAGTTGGACAAACGAAAAGAAAGATGACAGCAAAATACAAGCTGCAGATATGAAATTACTGAGGAGACCAGGGTGCGACACAAGAGGAGATTTAATAAAGAATGAAGATGGTGATACACACTAGCTGTTCGCAGCCAAGCTTCGCTGTGGATCAGTCTGATTAAATTGGTCAGAAAGGAAAGAGGAAGTACACGTTTCTGATATGTGTGGGAATTAGAAATAATCTCTTTCTCAGCCCTGTCTGCGCCCATCCCCTCCCCTCCTCTCTTTGTCTCTCTCTTCCTGCTCCGCCCACTCTCCTCCATCGCTTCCTCCCCCCATCCTCCCCTCTCTCTGCCCAATTTCCGTCGCTCCCCCCCCTCTCTCCATCTCCACCTACCCCAACTCTCTCCCCCTCTCTCTGTCCATGGACTCCTCCTCACCTTTCTCTGTGTGTCTTCTCCTCTCACCTGTGTCTCCATCTCTTTCTGCTGCCACTACTTAATTCATATCTCTGTCCATCGACTCGTCTATTGAATTGGAACCGAATCACAGTTTTCGCGAGTAGTATTATAAATAATATTAAGACACACTAGGCAGAGATTACACCTCGCCATTTGTGTTGGCAGCGCCGAGTCTTAATTACGTTAGTATTACATTTTTTGTCGCTCATTTCCACCCACCGCGACCAAAACACCGTAGCGCACAATGCGAGACTTAAGGCTACTCTCTTGCGTAATCGCCATTGGTCTGCAATGAATAGCTATGGCTACAAAGTAAAAGATATGGACACACGTCCCAAGCAAATTCTCAAATGCTACTCAAAACTGGTAAAAAGTTAATAAAATAAATCTGAATTCTTACATGGTGAGTGGTGACTGCAAAAACGTCCGAGGGAACGACGTGAATCGCTTCTTGCAGGTAGTAGGCGGCAAGCAGATGTAGGCGAGGCACACACATCTGTCAGCCTGTGGGGAGGAGGGGGGAGGTGTTGGGGGAGTGCCTCAGGCACCTGGCCAGCTGGTCCTCAGCCTCCGAGGAAACTCCTGCATTCGCCTGGAGGGGAAATTGGTTGGGGAGGAAGAGAGAGAGAGAGAGAGAGAGGGAAAGAACTCCCCTAGCTTCCGCCTTGAACCGAACCAGTCCACTTCCCGTCTGCGGTCAGAAGCCGTACCGCCTGAGATACAAAATTACGAGAAACAATCAAACTACTGAATTTTTTTAAAAAAATTGTTAAACGTATAAAGTTTGCGTCCGTAGCTGAGCGGACGGCGCGTCTGTCTCACGCGGAAGACCCGTCTTCAGTTCCAGGTTCTGCCAGGGATTATCGTTGGTGGGGCGACTGAAACCGGATGCACTCAGCCTCGTGGTACCCGTTGAGAGCTACCTACTGCAAAACCGACAACCGGTCGGTAAGCGGTTTGCGGTCCCATGTCCTTCCATACTGCTGACACCATTAGCTGAGGATGACACAGCGGCATGTCGACATCGCGTAGTTTTCCAGGTCCAAAAATAGAAAATTCGTCTTAAGCGTTATTTTCAGCCGGACATTTTGCTCTAACAGCCGGTCCACCTACAATGAGATGACAAAAGTCATGGGATAGCGGTACACACATATACAGACAGCGGTAATACAACGTACTAGTGAAAGGGCAGTGCACTGGCGGAGTTGTCATTTATACACAGGTGATTCATGTGAAAAGGTTTCCGAGGTGATTATGGTTGCATGATGGGAATTAACAGACACTGAATGCGGAATGTACGAGGGTGAGTCAAATGAAATCAGTAAATTTGTGATAACAAAATCGAAATTTCGCACCGTTATCCTGTAAGTTGGCAAGCGTGCTACAGACAGCGTGCAGAATGGCCTGTAGGTGGCAGCAGAGTGCAGATGCACATATACCGTCGCAGTATCAGTATAAAGATGGCCGCCTCACTTGCGGCTTCCACCAGGGATGAACAGCGTTCTGTTATTCGGATTTTGCGTAGTGAAGGTGTGAAGTCTATTCAAATTCATCGATGAACGCCTACGAATGGAGTAGGAAGTTCGCAAATGGTGTGACTTCAGCGGAAGATGCTCCTCGTCCAGATCAGGCACAACGAGTTGTGACTCCACAGAACATTGCAGCAGTTGAAGCCATAGTGAAGGAAAACCGCCGAGTGACACTGAATGACATTGCAGCATGTTTACAGATTAGTCATGGGTCAGCACACCACATTGTGCATGATGTGCTCCAGTTCCACAAAGTGTTTGCAAGATGGGTGCCACGGCAGCTGACTCCTGAAATGAAATGAGAGAACGACGTTGTGATGCTTGTGAAGAACTTCATCGGCGCTTAGAACGAGAAGGTGATGGGTTCCTTGCAAGAATCGTTACTGGGAACGAAACCTGGGTTCACTTCCACCAACCGGAAACGAAGAGAGCGAGTAAGGAATGGCGCCATTCCTCATCACCAAAACCAAAGAAGTTCCGAACAGAACCATCCGCAGGGAAGGTTATGCTGACTCTCTTTTGGGACGAAAAAGGCGTCATTTTGGAGCATTACGTGCCTAGAGGACTACTGTCACCAGTGCATCATACACAGATCTCCTAAAAAATCATGTACGGGCTGCAATCAAATCAAAGCGACGTGGACTGATGTCAGCAAGTGTCCTTTTGCAACACGACAATGCAAGGCCCCACACTGCCCGTACAACAGTCGCAACAATCACAGACCTGAATGAGTGTCTTCCTCATCCAACATACTCACCAGACCTTGCGCCAAGTGATTTCCATATGTTTGGACCACTCAAAGACGCAATGGGAGGAAAGAAATTCCGTTCTGATGAAGAGGTACGACACGCGGTGCAGGAGTGGTTGCGCGGGCATCCAAAAGAATTATTTTTTTTAAAGGAATTTGTGCACTTTGTAAGAACTGGAGGACATGCATTGAGCATGGTGGAGATTATTTTGAAAAGTGATACAGCTTTGTACCACTTCTGCACAATAAATAATACTTAAAAAATATGTAAGGTTTTCGTTTGACTCAGCTTCGCAGCTGGAGCTAGGCGCATGGGACATTCCATTTCGGAAATCGTTAGAGAATTCAATGTTCCGAGATCCACAGTGTCAAAATTGTGCCGAGAATTCCAAATTTCAGGCATTATCTCTTACCAGTGGCCGACGGCCTTCACTTAGCCACAGACAGCAGCAGCGTTTGCGTGGAGTTGTCAGCACTGACAGACAAGCAACACAGCCTGAAATAACCGCAGAAATCAATGTGGGACGTACGACGAACTTACCCGTTAGGGCAGTGCTGCGAAATTTGGCGTTAATATGCTTCGGCAGCAAACGACCGACGCGAATGTCTTTGCTAACAGCATGACAACGCATGCAGCTGCCTCTTCTTGGGCTTGTGAGCATATCGATTAAATCTAGACGACTTGAAAACCGTGACCTGGCCAGATGAGTTCAGTTGGTAAGAGCTGATTATAGGGTTCGGGTGTGGCGCAGACCCCACGGAGCCATGGACCCACGTTGCAAACAAATCAGTGTGCAAGCTGGTGGTGGCTCCATAATGGTGTTCGCTGTGTTTACATGGAATGGGCTGGGTCCTCTCGTCCAACCGATCATTGACTGGCTACTTGAAGACCATTTGTAGCCAGTCGTGCACATCATATTTGCAAACAACGATGTCATGTCGTCGGGCCACAGTTCTTCGCAATTGATTTGAAGAACATTCTGGACATTAAAAGAAAGGTCAGCGTTGGCCGTAGTATTAATGGTTTATTGATAGCAAAATCGTTTTTCAGTCACATAGTGATCATCTTCAGTGCTGGAAGCTAAAACTTTCACATAGCGATCAGTGAATAAAAAACAATAGACCACAAATGGTTCAAATGGCTCTGAGCACTATGGGACTTAACATCTGTGGTCATCAGTCCCCTAGAACTTAGAACTACTTAAACCTAACTAACCTACATCTTCATCCATACTCCGCAAGCCACCTGACGGTGTGTGGCGCAGGGTACCCTGAGTACCTCTATCGGTTCTCCCTTCTATTCCAGTCTCGTATTGTAAGTGGAAAGAAGGATTGTCGGTATGCTTCTGTGTGGGCTCTAATCTCTCTGATTTTATACTCATGGTCTCTTCGCGAGATACACGTAGGAGGGAGCAATATACTGCTTGACTCTTCGGTGAAGGTATGTTCTCGAAACTTTAACAAAAGCCCGTACCGAGCTACTGAGCGTCTCTCCTGCAGAGCCTTCCACTGGAGTTTATCTATCATCTCCGTAACGCTTTCGCGATTACTAAATGATCCTGTAACGAAGCGCGCTGCTCTCCGTTGGATCTTCTCTATCTCTTCTGTCAACCCTATCTGGTGCGGATCCCACACTGCTGAGCAGTATTCAAGCAGTGGGCGAACAAGCGTACTGTAACCTACTTCCTTTGTTGTCGGATTGCATTTCCTTAGGATTCTTCCAATGAATCTCAGTCTGGCATCTGCTTTACCGACGATCAACTTTATATGATCATTCCATTTTAAATCGCTCCTACTGCGTACTCCCAGATAATTTATGGAATTAACTGCTTCCAGTTGCTGACCTGCTATTTTGTAGCTAAATGATAAGGGACCTATGTTTCTATGTATTCGCATCACATTAGACTTGTCTACATTGAAATTCAATTGCGATTCCGTGCACCATGCGTCAATTCGCTGCAGATCCTCCTGCATTTCAGTACAATTTTCCATTGTTGCAACCTCTCGATACACCACAGCATCATCTGCAAAAAGCCTCAGTGAACTTCCGATGTCATCCACCAGGTCATTTATGTATATTGTGAATAGCAACGGTCGTATGACACTCCCCTGCGGCACACCTGAAACCTAAGGACATCACACAACACCCAGTCATCACGAGGCAGAGAAAATCCCTGACCCCGCCGGGAATCGAACCCGAGTGCGGGAAGCGAGAACGCTACCCCTAGAACCGCACGGCCACACCAGCTGGCAGACCACAAATAAATCTGAGTATGAACCAACTGTGTATTTGTGGTCTTTTGCTTTTGCTTCACTGATCGCTATGTGAAATTTTTAACTTTTAGCACTGAAGATGATCACTATGTGATTGAAAATCGATTTTGCTATCAATAAACCATCAATATTACGGCCAACGCCGACCTGCCTTCTAATTTCACGTATATGGTCGTAGTGCACACAGCACTCCATGGAGTCGCCAATGAGTAACATTCTGGTCAGTTCGAGCGAATGATTTGGCCACCTAGATCGCCCGACATGAATCCCATCGAACATTATGGGACGTAATCGAGAGGTCAGCTCGCGCACATCCTGCAACGCAACACTTTCGCGGTTATGGACGGCTATAGAGGCAGCATTGTTCAATATTTCTGCGGGGAACTTCCAGCTACTTGTTGAGCCCATTCCACGTCGAGTTGCTGCATTACGCTGGGCCAAAAGAGGTCCGACACGATAGTAGGAGGTATCCCATGACTATTATCACCTCAGCTTAATACTTGCGTGTTTTTCGAACCTACCAGTAACATATCTAGCAGCCCGCCTCAAAATTCTGTCGATGCCTTCCTTTAATCCCACCTTGTGGGATCCCAAACACTTGACAATGGGTGGCACTTATGTTCTATACGCAATCTCTTTTACATGTGACTTACATTTTCGTAGGATTCTCCCACTACACCGAATTTATCCGTTCGCCTTCCCTATTACCGTCCTTACGTCTGGTTCCATTTCATACCGTCACGCCTAGATATTTAATCGACGTGACTCTGTCAGGCAGCACACCACTAATACTGCATTCAAACATGATAGCGTTGTTTTCCTACTCATCTGTATTGCAATTGACATTTGTCTACATTTAGAGTAAGCTGCCATTCGTCATACCAAATACATGGTGTAGTCACATTCATGTGACCGCCGCCTGTGTTCGACTTCAATGTGCAACAACGACTCAGAGTCGGCAGATGACAGCAGTAGCAGCGGAGGTTATAATATAGCGTCCAGGGGGACGCAGAAAACAGTGCAGTCGTCGTCGCAGTCGAGAAACGGAGCAACATCTGACGTCCAAAAGGGCATGATCAGTGACTTTCCGTGCCTGGGAAAATGACGCTATCCAAATCCGGCGCCTAGGCGGTAATGGTGAACCACGGGCCATAGATGGCAGGAGTGAGCGACAGTTATGGAGACTTGCAACTGTTGAGCAGCTTACTGCTCAAATGAACCAACGGGTGACCTACAGCGTCTCCTCAACGAGCACTCAGCGAACGTTGCCAAGTGTGTGTCTCCGCAGCAGTCGCCTCGTTCACGCACCCATGCTGATTGCTATTCATTGGCGACGAAGGTTGGAATTTGCACGCCAGTTCCTCTACTGGACGTCCACTGAGTTGCGACAGTTGCCTTTTGAGATCAATCGCGTTTCATGCTCCGTTGGACAGATGGCCATTGGCGTGCACGGCATGAAACTTCTGAAAGCAAACATCCTGCAACAATGGTCGGAAGGTTCCAGGCCGGATGAAGGAGAGTCATGGTCTGGGGAATGTTTTCGTGGCATTCCCTGTACGATCTCGTCACTTTGGAAGGCACACGGGATCAACACAATATGCATATATCCTTTGGAACCATGTCAACCGCTACAGGCAGTTTTTTTTCCTAGGGACATTGGTATCTATTGGCCAAACAATGGAACGTATCACACAGCTCGCAGTTTACGAAGAACATCAGAATGAGTTTATCGTATTCCGTGACCACCAAACTCCCCAGATTTAAATCCAATCCGGAATCTCTTGGACGCCCGATTGGGGCCGACCGCTGTGACCGAGCGGTTCTAGACGCTTCAGTCCGGAACCGTGCTGCTGCTATGGTCGTAGGTTCGAGTCCTGCCTCTGGTATGGATGTGTGTTATGTCCTTAGGTTAGTTAGGTTTAAGTAGTTTTAAGTTTAGGGGACTGATGACCTCAGATGTTGAGTCCCATAGTGCTTGGAGCCATTTGAACCATTTGAACCTCGATTGGGCTGCTCGCGCCATGGATGCTCAAACCGAGAAGCCTAGCGCATCTGGCCACGACACTGCAGTCCCCATGGCTGCACGTCTCCGTTGGTATCTTCTAGAACCACTTTGACACTCTTCCTGCACGCGCTACGAAAGGTGGTTATGCAGGCTTCTGACAGATGATTACATTGATGCGACTGGAAAGTGTACACATTCTGTCCCGAATCGTCCTATAATCACTCAACAGCATTTTTCCATCCACTATTGCATCGTCAGCAAACAGTCGCAGATTGCTGCTCACCCTCTCTCTCAGATCGTTTATCTATATAGACAACAAGAGCGGTTCTATCACAGCTTCCTGACGGTATCCTCTGACCATGCCCTAGTCTCTGATGAACAGTTGCCTTCCACAACGGTGTAATGGGTTGTATTACTTGAGACGTGTTTCAGCCACTCATGTATCTGTGAACCTATTCTACATCTACATCTACATCCATACTCCGCAAGCCACCTGACGATGTGTGGCGGAGGGTACCCTGAGTACCTCTATCGGTTCTTCCTTCTATTCCAGTCTCGTATTGTACGTGGAAAGAAGGGTTGTCGGTATGCTTCTGTGTGGGCTCTAATCTCTCTGATTTTATCCTCATGGTCTCTTCGCGAGATATACGTAGGAGGGAGCAATATACTGCTTGACTCTTCGGTGAAGGTATGTTCTCGAAACTTTAACAAAAGCCCGTACCGAGCTACTGAGCGTCTCTCCTGCAGAGCCTTCCACTGGAGTTTATCTATCATCTCCGTAACGCTTTCGCGATTACTAAATGATCCTGTAACGAAGCGCGCTGCTCTCCGTTGGATCTTCTCTATCTCTTCTGTCAACCCTATCTGGTGCGGATCCCACACTGCTGAGCAGTATTCAAGCAGTGGGCGAACAAGCGTACTGTAACCTACTTCCTTTGTTGTCGGATTGCATTTCCTTAGGATTCTTCCAATGAATCTCAGTCTGGCATCTGCTTTACCGACGATCAACTTTATATGATCATTCCATTTTAAATCGCTCCTACTGCGTACTCCCAGATAATTTATGGAATTAACTGCTTCCAGTTGCTGACCTGCTATTTTGTAGCTAAATGATAAGGGACCTATGTTTCTATGTATTCGCATCACATTACACTTGTCTACATTGAGATTCAATTGCCATTCCGTGCACCATGCGTCAATTCGCTGCAGATCCTCCTGCATTTCAGTACAATTTTCCATTGTTGCAACCTCTCGATACACCACAGCATCATCTGCAAAAAGCCTCAGTGAACTTCCGATGTCATCCACCAGGTCATTTATGTATATTGTGAATAGCAACGGTCGTATGACACTCCCCTGCGGCACACCTGAAACCTAAGGACATCACACAACACCCAGTCATCACGAGGCAGAGAAAATCCCTGACCCCGCCGGGAATCGAACCCGAGTGCGGGAAGCGAGAACGCTACCCCTAGAACCGCACGGCCACACCGGCTGGCAGACCACAAATAAATCTGAGTATGAACCAACTGTGTATTTGTGGTCTTTTGCTTTTGCTTCACTGATCGCTATGTGAAATTTTTAACTTTTAGCACTGAAGATGATCACTATGTGATTGAAAATCGATTTTGCTATCAATAAACCATCAATATTACGGCCAACGCCGACCTGCCTTCTAATTTCACGTATATGGTCGTAGTGCACACAGCACTCCATGGAGTCGCCAATGAGTAACATTCTGGTCAGTTCGAGCGAATAATTTGGCCACCTAGATCGCCCGACATGAATCCCATCGAACATTATGGGACGTAATCGAGAGGTCAGCTCGCGCACATCCTGCAACGCAACACTTTCGCAGTTATGGACGGCTATAGAGGCAGCATTGTTCAATATTTCTGCGGGGAACTTCCAGCTACTTGTTGAGCCCATTCCACGTCGAGTTGCTGCATTACGCTGGGCCAAAAGAGGTCCGACACGATAGTAGGAGGTATCCCATGACTATTATCACCTCAGCTTAATACTTGCGTGTTTTTCGAACCTACCAGTAACATATCTAGCAGCCCGCCTCAAAATTCTGTCGATGCCTTCCTTTAATCCCACCTTGTGGGATCCCAAACACTTGACAATGGGTGGCACTTATGTTCTATACGCAATCTCTTTTACATGTGACTTACATTTTCGTAGGATTCTCCCACTACACCGAATTTATCCGTTCGCCTTCCCTATTACCGTCCTTACGTCTGGTTCCATTTCATACCGTCACGGCTAGATATTTAATCGACGTGACTCTGTCAGGCAGCACACCACTAATACTGCATTCAAACATGATAGTGTTGTTTTCCTACTCATCTGTATTGCAATTGACATTTGTCTACATTTAGAGTAAGCTGCCATTCGTCATACCAAATACATGGTGTAGTCACATTCATGTGACCGCCGCCTGTGTTCGACTTCAATGTGCAAGAACGACTCAGAGTCGGCAGATGACAGCAGTAGCAGCGGAGGTTATAATATAGCGTCCAGGGGGACGCAGAAAACAGTGCAGTCGTCGTCGCAGTCGAGAAACGGAGCAACATCTGACGTCCAAAAGGGCATGATCAGTGACTTTCCGTGCCTGGGAAAATGACACTATCCAAATCCGGCGCCTAGGCGGTAATGGTGAACCACGGGCCATAGATGGCAGGAGTGAGCGACAGTTATGGAGACTTGCAACTGTTGAGCAGCTTACTGCTCAAATGAACCAACGGGTGACCTACAGCGTCTCCTCAACGAGCACTCAGCGAACGTTGCCAAGTGTGTGTCTCCGCAGCAGTCGCCTCGTTCACGCACCCATGCTGATTGCTATTCATTGGCGACGAAGGTTGGAATTTGCACGCCAGTTCCTCTACTGGACGTCCACTGAGTTGCGACAGTTGCCTTTTGAGATCAATCGCGTTTCATGCTCCGTTGGACAGATGGCCATTGGCGTGCACGGCATGAAACTTCTGAAAGCAAACGTCCTGCAACAATGGTCGGAAGGTTCCAGGCCGGATGAAGGAGAGTCATGGTCTGGGGAATGTTTTCGTGGCATTCCCTGTACGATCTCGTCACTTTGGAAGGCACACGGGATCAACACAATATGCATATATCCTTTGGAACCATGTCAACCGCTACAGGCAGTTTTTTTTCCTAGGGACATTGGTATCTATTGGCCAAACAATGGAACGTATCACACAGCTCGCAGTTTACAAAGAACATCAGAATGAGTTTATCGTATTCCGTGACCACCAAACTCCCCAGATTTAAATCCAATCCGGAATCTCTTGGACGCCCGATTGGGGCCGACCGCTGTGACCGAGCGGTTCTAGACGCTTCAGTCCGGAACCGTGCTGCTGCTATGGTCGTAGGTTCGAGTCCTGCCTCTGGTATGGATGTGTGTTATGTCCTTAGGTTAGTTAGGTTTAAGTAGTTTTAAGTTTAGGGGACTGATGATCTCAGATGTTGAGTCCCATAGTGCTTGGAGCCATTTGAACCATTTGAACCTCGATTGGGCTGCTCGCGCCATGGATGCTCAAACCGAGAAGCCTAGCGCATCTGGCCACGACACTGCAGTCCCCATGGCTGCACGTCTCCGTTGGTATCTTCTAGAACCACTTTGACACTCTTCCTGCACGCGCTACGAAAGGTGGTTATGCAGGCTTCTGACAGATGATTACATTGATGCGACTGGAAAGTGTACACATTCTGTCCCGAATCGTCCTATAATCACTCAACAGCATTTTTCCATCCACTATTGCATCGTCAGCAAACAGTCGCAGATTGCTGCTCACCCTCTCCCTCAGATCGTTTATCTATATAGACAACAAGAGCGGTTCTATCACAGCTTCCTGACGGTATCCTCTGACCATGCCCTAGTCTCTGATGAACAGTTGCCTTCCACAACGGTGTAATGGGTTGTATTACTTGAGACGTGTTTCAGCCACTCATGTATCTGTGAACCTATTCTACATCTACATCTACATCCATACTCCGCAAGCCACCTGACGATGTGTGGCGGAGGGTACCCTGAGTACCTCTATCGGTTCTTCCTTCTATTCCAGTCTCGTATTGTACGTGGAAAGAAGGGTTGTCGGTATGCTTCTGTGTGGGCTCTAATCTCTCTGATTTTATCCTCATGGTCTCTTCGCGAGATATACGTAGGAGGGAGCAATATACTGCTTGACTCTTCGGTGAAGGTATGTTCTCGAAACTTTAACAAAAGCCCGTACCGAGCTACTGAGCGTCTCTCCTGCAGAGTCTTCCACTGGAGTTTATCTATAATCTCCGTAACGCTTTCGCAATTACTAAATGATCCTGTAACGAAGCGCGCTGCTCTCCGTTGGATCTTCTCTATCTCTTCTATCAACCCTACCTGGTGCGGATCCCACGCTGCTGAGCAGTATTCAAGCGTTGGGCGAACAAGCGTAATGTAACCTACTTCCTTTGTTGTCGCATTGCATTTCCTTAGGATTCTTCCAATGAATCTCAGTCTGGCATCTGCTTTACCGACGATCAACTTAATATGATCATTCCATTTTAAATCACTCCTACTGCGTACTCCCAGATAATTTATGGAATTAACTGCTTCCAGTTGCTGACCTGCTATTTTATAGCTAAATGATAAGGGACCTATCTTTCTGTGTATTCGCATCACATTACACTTGTCTACATTGAGATTCAATTGCCATTCCGTGCACCATGCGTCAATTCGCTGCAGATCCTCCTGCATTTCAGTACAATTTTCCATTGTTGCAACCTCTCGATACACCACAGCATCATCTGCAAAAAGCCTCAGTGAACTTCGGATATCATCCACTAGGTCATTCATGTATATTGTGAATAGCAACGGTCCTATGACACTCCCCTGCGGCACACCTGAATTCACTCTTACCTCGGAAGACTTCTCTCCATTGAGAATGACATGTAGCGGTCGCGCAGTTCCAGACTGTAGCGCCTAGAACCGCGCGGCCACTCCGGCCGGTTAGTACCAAAACAATCACTCATAAAATGTTATCCAGCGCTATTCCGTAAGCTATGTTATAAAAGCACTAGAGTCAATATAACCTCGTGTGCTCCTACATTTCTCCTGGACCCAAACTGATTTTTGATCTTAACGAACGCAAAGTAAGTACCAAAACAAATGGTTCAAATGGCTCTGAGCACTATGGGACTTGAACTTCTGAGGTCATCCGTCCCCTAGAACTTAGAACTACTTAAACCTAACTAACCTAGGAACATCACACATATCCCTGCCCGAGACAGGATTCGAACCTGCGACCGTAGCGGTCGCGCAGTTCCAGACTGTAGCGCCTAGAACCGCTCGGCCACTCCGGTCGGCAAGTACCAAAACAATCACTCATAAAATGTTATCCAGCGCTACGACGTGATCGTCGGTTGAGAGGCAGCGAAGGGATTAGCGCTGCCTTAACGGCGATCCGCACGAGCGAGTATCAAAAACCACCTCGACAGCCGAGCATAATAGAAAAGTGCCTCGTGAAGTACGGGGTGAGACCCCAGAACTAGTCCTGCGCACGCGCACAGGCGCCGCGCAGAACGATCCTGAGGGATGCGGCCGTTGTGAGCGTTCTGTGTGGGGCGCTGCGCTCCACCTGGCAGGCGGCGGTTTTTTGTGGCCGCCCGGGGGAGCCGACCGGAACCGTGGCAGCTGCAGCTGGCAGCTGGCAGCTGCAGCCAGCAACAGGTAGGCAGCAGGCGGCGGCGCTGCGCAGTGCCGCCCAAGAGCCCGCGCCATGAGGAACGTGCTGCTGCGACCACGCCTGCTCGCCCTGGCCGCCGTCGCGGACGCAAGGTCAGTCACTCCGGCACGCGTCCCTCCGCTGTGTCCGTCCGCGCGCAGCGTGTGCTGCTCCCGCTTCCGGAAGGTGTCTCTGGTAGTTCTCCGCATGTTGTGTAAGCGCTGCTTCGATGTGTCTTCGCCCTGCGGTAACGGTCTGCACTGCTGCCGTGGAGTAGTGTTTTAGCGCCCTCTTCTGCTGAAGTGCGAGTCCATCGTTCGATTCCAGGTGACTGACCCAGGTTTATTCAGCGGTGGGGGAGTCCAGGAATGAGATCCACCCGGCCCTGTCAGTCCAGACGAAGCATTGTGTGAGTAAACTATGCGATCTAACAGGCGCAACTTGCAGTTAAAAGGCTCCGTTGCATAGCGGCCCCAAATGACATAAAGGGTATTTCAAAATGAGTAGATAGATTTTAAGGCTTTGTAGCATTTATTGCAGTCAACTTACAATTATAACAAGTACATCAAATGAAGACAACGGCCTTGCCGCAGTGGATACACCGGTTCCCTTGAGATCACCCAAGTTAAGCGCTGTTGGGCGTGGCCGGCACTTGGATGGGTGCTAATCCAGCTGCCATGCGCTGTTGCCATTTTTTGGGGTTCACTCAGCCTCGTGATGCCAATTGAGCAGCTACTCGACCGAATAGTAGCGGCTTCGGTCAAGAATACCATCATAAGGACCGGGAGAGCGGTGTGCTGACCCCAGGCCCCTCCTATCTGCATCCTACGCTGAGGATGACACGGCGGTCGGATGGTCCCGGTAGGCCACTCGTGGCCTTAAGATGGAGTGCTTTTTTTAGTTTTTGTTGTGTATTTATGTTTAAAGGGAAGAGTATGGAACGACCAAGAGTGACTGAAGAACCTGTTGAACTAGTGAGAGTCTTTGACGCGTAGCCCCAAGAAATCATTTCAGAAAGCTGTAGTTGGAGTCAAGAACGATGGCGTTCGAGTTTAGGCTTCGTCTGCGCACATGCGTCATGCATCCTAGAACAGCAAATGCACATGGTGTGTAGTTTCCTGAACGATCTGCTCTGAGTGCCGACCTAATGCGAGCATTATACGTGATCGTAGCGAGTTATTTAGTGAATTTTTGTTCCATGTGTTGCGAGTTATCATCTCTGATGGTGATCGTAAGTGATACGTTCCGCATAAGCAAGCGAGAGAAATATTTTGTAGGGTATACACTTTGTTCAAGGGGAAATCACGCGCATGCGCGTACTGCAGCTGTTGCTTGGAATCGTCAACAATGCAATCCTCCTCCGTGCCTCGACACGCACGAGCCGCCATCTTTCGTGGATCGGACTATAGTCGTGAATTACCAATCCCAGTGACGTCTGTGTGGAGCCTTTTAGGGAAGACGTTTACAACTGCGTACTTAGCGCCTGCTGCTGTTACAACCTCTGAAGCCTGCAGACTACAGCTTACGTGCCAAATACGTTGCTGGTCGGCGATGAAGAATTTCTTGATCGGGCCGTCTTCAGTGGTGAATCGACATTTCACCTAAGTGGAAAAGTGAACACACGCAATGTGTGCATCTGGAGGTCAGCAGATCCTGACGAGATAGTTCGCGTGCCAGGATACTCCCCCTAAACTGAATGTATTTTGCGCCATACCCAGACGAAAAGTTTATGGGCCTTCTTTTTTCGGGGTAATTTCCAAGAATGAGTGCCTCGCGAAGTCGCGTAGTCCAAACAATAAATACCGAACGTGCGAGCCTAAATCGATCACGCGACTCTGGTGGCGAGCGTTATGATCAATTATTCGTGATCGTCATTTTTATGTTTTTCCATCGTTCTCTTAGTTACTCTAAGTTACACATCTCCGCGAATTAATAGCAAAAAGGGAATTGGTCCCGTAGCGTACACATCACATTGACTTTCACATGATGGCAACACCGACAACGAGTAAGGTAAGTCGTCTGCCTTGTAATTATAAGTATTTTTTGTAACTCTCTTCCTTTGTCGTTGCTGTAGTGACAACCGTAAACATACTCGTAACGCCCGCCACCGGAGTCGCGTGATCGGCTTAGGACCGCACGTTCGATATGCATCGTTTGGACCACGTAACTTCGAGAGGCACTCATTCTTGGAAATTACCTCTCTCGGTGTAATAATTGTAACTGGTGTTTCTTATCTTGATGCGCTCGAACTGTAGCTGTTTCCTCATTTAGGAGAAGCTGAACCGCAGAACTTCATTTGGCAACAAAATGGTGCGCCGCCTCATTGGCATAACTCAGTACGAGATCGATTAAACGCCACTGTACCTGACAGCTGAATTGGCTGCAAGGGGTTGGTTGACAGAGCCCTGTTTTGCATGACCTCTACGTCCACATGCGATAGGACACATGCGATTTTTGACCTTTGGGGATCATAAGAGATCGTTCGTCTGTGCCTACGCTGATGTACCGAACTTCAGAAACAGCATTGTTGCAACAATTACTCCAGACACACTGATCAAGGCTTGGGAAGAGCTCGCCTATCGACTAGGTGTGTGATGAATGGTGCTCACAAGGAAAACTTATAACAAAAATTGAGTTGCTCTTTCATGTGATGTATTATTTGAAATTGTGTGTTAAATGTAATAAATGCAACAAAGCCTTAAAATCCTTATATTCAGTTGTAGAAACACTGTATTCCAATATAATTTTCAACAATGCATTGCGGAATTTAAATTGACAGGTACCATTACGAATATTTTCCACTCGGATTTCAATGATGATTGACAACGTTTTTAGAAGTGTATTATCTAGTGATGTTTTTCAGACAAGTGATAGACTTCAGTCTGTGCCTTGAAATCCCAATTAGCTCCAGATAGCAGAGGTTTGAGGGCGTGTTTTTGCATAGAGTACAGCTCCTTATGGTCTTCCAGAAGTCTCAAAACAGCTGAGCCTAACATTCCGCTGCTTACAAAGAAGGGGGATCAGCAGAGTGATTGAGCAATCAATTTCGAATCCTTGTTTCTCAATATTTCTTTATTGCTTTGTGATATGGCATTATAATCGACTTTTTATATTAATATTGTGATAGTATTACGACCAGCTTCCGTTTGTCGCCCAGGGAGAAGGTTCATCAGACAAGAACATATGAAATCTTATTTCACTTAATTACATAAATAAACAAAAGATTTAATTATCTTTGCCTCAGGATTGCTTGATTATTTACGACTGTCATTGACTACGAAAGTACCAAATGATGCAGAGATTAACAAACCATTCTCTTGCAGTACATTTACGAAAGTACATTTCATCAGAAAATTTAACTGTCACTGCCCAACACGAAGATGTTGGCCGATGTAACTGACGTCTCCAGCTGGGTCTGAGCATTTGTGTGCTCCACACTATATTGAACTCACTGTGAGGCTACTGCTATGCTGAGAGAAAGGCGGGGTCTTCTGGAGTGCCTCTCATTGGCTGTTGTGGATTGCAGCGAGCCCTCGCTAATCCCTGTGGTATGGATTCGAGTCGTCGATTCACTTGGCAGTGCAATGTGGACGATACCACAGTTAGTATTGAAGATACAGTTTTGTTTCTGGCACTGGAAGTTTTGCCCTCTGTGGTACAGGCATTCTAAATTTGCAAATGTCACACTACAGTACACCAAAAATACAGTAATATTTCACATCTACCTAGATGAAGAAAACTCTCTTTGCTTTCAATTGCTAGCAAAGCTAAAGCCGTTTGCTAGATAACGACCGTTATTTGCAAGTTCCATTTCGCTACTTGACTATTTTTCCGTGATGTGTCATACATAGAATTGCTAAAACACGTATTTTGACCATAATCGAAAGGGTAAAAAAATCGGTAGGACTCTTGGATTTGCAGTCCTCCCTTATATTGAATGCGCGGCCCACCTCTGTGTCGTGCTATATTTATATCTATCTACACAGGGTGAACCTGAACTACGCGAGGTTCTTTAGGAATATTTTTTGAATACCGTTAATAGGAACATCGAAAAATAGACATGGACATACGTCAGTTCAAGCTACAATGTGATTCTGGACACCCCTGAACTCTTGGATGTAGTGACAAGACTTACATGTAGCTAGGTCTATTGTCTATGTTAATTTGAAAGGTAAAAATTTATTTGTGAGTTGGTGAAGCCAACAAATGTGAATGCCAAATAAATTTCTGGTAACATATTGACCTATAGTGTAGACTAATGTTTAGATTTGCGCCGTATTTAAATGTTTAACACTTTTTTCCTTCATAAAAACTAAAACTACAAGGCAAATTCAGAAAATATATATTACATTGTGTGCAAGTCACTGACAAGTATCTTGATGCACATTATGCATGTACAAGGCTTCAGTTGCCCCTATTTATGGGTTTTATGCAACCTGCAATGCTTTCAATACCACGTGCTGGATTTTCATATTCTCAAGATCGCTACGTGCGAACTATCAGTCCTACAGAAAAAAATGAACAGAACCATTTTGTAGAAAATTTAATGTAGAAAAATTTTTTTAATGGCCTAGGTTTTCCCTGAGGGCCACAGTTTTCGACTACTTCTAGAAAAACGTGTCCGAATGTCACTTTTGTACGTTTTTCTTGAATAATTCGAAAACTACAGCCTTAGTGAAAATGTATCCCAGGCACAAAATTTAACTACGTTAAATTTTATAAAAAGTTCCTGTTCGTTTCTCTGTCAGAGTAGTAGTTTGTACATAGCGAAGGAGAGAATATGAAAATCTTACACGTGGTATTTGTACTTTTACCGTCAGTTTTGACACTTACTTTTGCTGTGTTGAGCTGTTCTAGACGGTATGTTTTTGATTTCTTATTGCTACTTTTGTATTTTTGTCGATCTGTGGAAGTCGTTAAATTGTGAACCTTCATATGAACCTCGTCATTTATTCATGGACCGTGATCGCAGTTTTGCGGAAAATGTGACTCATGTAGATATCTTCTGCTTTGGCTGATGGTCTATTCAAAAATAAAACTGCACGTTCTTTCAAGGGCTTTAGTTGGCACAGACTGGTGGCACAAATATTTAGAGGTCACGTCTCAACTTTCGAAGCAAAGCGGCTGGTTCCAATAACAATCGGCCGGCGATTGGGTCAACGCTTCACAGAAACTGTACCGAGCTTCGTGTGAGTTTAAGAATTGCGAATGAGCGTGAGCTCTTCTTCCAGGAATGTCTTTGAAAAATGTTTCGTAGAAAGAGCGGAAACGGAGAAGTAGCGGGAAAACCCAAGCGAGAGACGAGCCATGTTGTCCTCCATTTCAGCTTTTCTTCTGCTCTCCGTCTCGCCATTGTTTTGATTTCGCGCCGTTTGTTTATTTTCTGTGCCGTGACTTGCAGTGTCCTATTTGTAAGAGACTCCATGCCGATGCGATTGTCCTCTGAAGTAACCGATTGCCAAAACCGATTTCTTTTCTCGATTTGTATACAACCCTCATATCGTATACACAGACTAAATGCACCGCCGTCTGGATATGTGTCGTTCAGAATGACCACTGTTTTTGCGAGAATAAATAAACGAGAAATTATAATAACGTCAGTCTATTTAAATTCGTATTATGTTACAGAAATTCGTGGCTTAAATCGCTGCTAGTAAATCCATCTCAGATGTGTGCATTTAGGTCTCCATCACTCTTTTTTTTCCGTAATTTGCGACTAGAGCTGATCATAAATACCGGCGTACTGCATCTTCCTCTAATACTACGGCAGCTACCCTTCAGCTTTATAGGGACCACCATACTTTGTCCTTCACCATAGCCTATACTGTACAATAACAGCTGTTACTCGTATTCAACTCAACCATCATCAGGCCAATAGTAATAATTTAGTGAAAATCACCGAAAGCTACTTGCGTATTGTAATACACATTACGCTGGCAAAGGCAAAAAACAGAACCACTTGGGATAAATTGAAATCCTCGTTAATAACTACGAGAAACTACAGACTTTTAAACCGGTCAGAATGCACAAACAAACTGACTTACGAGCAGTATTAATATCTGTGTAATAAATATCCATGTAAGATTGCATACATAAAACGATCTCTTTGTAAATGAAAACACAGAATGTGGATACTCTGTAATGAGACGGATAGGAAACTCCAATGTTGCTTTGCTGAGGATTTCATCATGCGAAGGGCCTACCAATCCAAATTCAAAGCAATTGTGGAATATGTAGTAAGAGAGAGCGTAAGTCTGCGTTCCCCCTACCCCTCAATAAGATTATTTGTGTCTTAGTTTTGCATCTGAGGCAACTATCTCGTTTACTCCTCTGTTAATTGTATCTTCATGAAGTATAAATAAGTAAACAGCGTTTTTCCAGTGAGTATGTTCCGTCTCCAAACGCGTATTAGAGCAGGCCGGTAAAACTCCCATCTCCTGATTACATTACCTCATCATTGCAAACAGAAGAAAAAAGTTTTGCCATTCATAACGTTTTTAAACGTGGGGTTTCAGAGGATTCTAAATCTAGATGTGATGAATCATAAAGCAGTTGTCACTTCAAACATCCTGATCTTCCCATAGTCGAAGCGCCTTTACGAACAGCTGAATAGTCGTGTCGAACATGATTATCCTTTTCTAGCTATTTTTCATTCAACTGGTGCCAGAAAAAATGTTAGAATTCTCTAGTATATAATCTGGAAGCTACTATCTCAGCAGGCCAGGGTTGTGTATTGTGGTAAACAGCATCCAACGCCCATAACAAGCTTGCACTTCCCTCACGGGAACTACCCTACAAGGACAGGCGTCAGACCCTACCCAAACTTTTCGTGATGCTCAACATCACAGTGTGATGTAACTAACCTATTATCTTCCTGTGAGTGGTACAACGGATAGGAAGCCACTTTATGCAAGGGACTAACAAATCTGTGACTCCATTTTGTTTTTTTTACCAATGTCAACACTATCATCCTATCAGGAACCGTAACAATTCGCAGAATTGTCATGAACAGCTATGAGTTTGTAACCTACACATAAAACTGAATGTGTTCCCATGGAGATTTTGTATGCTGTCCCAAGGACCTACGGGGTGATAGTTCTACGAAGTGTGTTCAAAAAATTATGGGAATTTATTAATTTTGCGTATTAGCCCGATTCGCGCGATATTTTCGCCGTTAGGCAGGTAAACATGTCAGAAAAGTATGTGTTCAGTTCAGCCATGTCGGATATTTATTCTATTGTCAAGCCTCAAAAAGGCTGCACGTGTGTTGGTAGTATCGGCGATTATTTATTTTGCATAAAAATTGGGTAGACGTTTTTGTACCGTTCTCGCACTTCCTGCCACTGTAGGAAAACATACCGTAATAAAAACGATGAATTTTGGAGAGATCTTTAATGCGGTGTGTCATTGAAAATGTGTAATTCCGTAATACCCTAAATACAAATACAAAAAACGTCAACAGTATTCTTGCTTGTCTGAAATATTTACCTGTGTTTTCCAAACATGGCATGATTTCCGCGGGTGTAGTTAGGCAGGAACCTAATGGGACACCGTAAAATTACATTTATTTTGTTCCTTGTCACAAATATTCAGCTTCTTATTTCTGAATATGTTACAATCGGTCTACTAAATCGTGTCCTATGGTCCGATTTGCTGACATCTTGATTTCAATGCTTGCCTAGATCTCATGCCGTATTTGGCGGTATTCGTATTTATAATTCCGTATTAGGGGACCTCCGTTAGTTACGTGAGATTTACCTTTTAAAATCTGGATCTCTTCCCGCTTTGTTCAGATTTGTTGCTACCGCCCTGCCCCTCACATGAGGTTTACCCGTAGTCCGGTAAAAATACGTGAACATGAAAAAATCCGTACTTGCGTTAAACATTGATAAAATACATTAATAAAAACGTTTTATTTAGGAAATGTATTAAACAGTGTTTTTAACCCGTTATTAAAAACACTATTTCAGACATGCCACCTCAGTAAAATTCGCTCCTGTCTGGAACCTCGTGACCGCTACGGTCGCAATTCGAATCCTGCCTCGGGCATGGATGTGTGTGATGTCCTTCGGTTAGTTAGATTTAAGTAGTTCTAAGTTCTAGGGGACTGATGACCACAGCAGTTGAGTCCCATAGTGCTCAGAGCCATTTGAACCATTTTGAAGTAAAATTAGTACGGACAGGCAAACTGAGACATGAGGATAAAAAGTCTCTACAAAAATAGTATTAATCGTTTTGAAGAATCAGAAAAAACTGATTTTCTATTGATACATTATATACATAAATGTCATTGAACCTTTACTTAACTTTGCAGATGAAGGACAATATCGTACCTTCCTTGGAACCGTACGATCACACGTAGCTTTCCCATCTGTTAATGTATGTGATTACTAAGAGAATTCTTATCGGTGGACTTCAACTTAGCTTCTTTCCACAAACGATTATCTCCTTACTCGCGTGTATGTTTCGACTTGTCGGCATGCCGCTTACTATAAGCATTGTAAAAGTTTTGATACGAATTCGCGATGAATGCACAACAATACAATACATCACGACTGACTCACTGAACGAGATGCAATGATTTAGGTCGACGCAGCAAGAAATTCCCCGGATAAAATTTGATACTTGTGCGGCACTTGTTTTGAATCGGGCAAAGCCCGGGTATACACACGTGTAAAGCGTTCAGTTCAGAGAGGCCATAGAGACTGGTGGGCATTTTAATAGTTCCTATTTTCGGGATTAATTTTATAAAACAAAAGCTATCTGTTACAATACTGTATATTTCCAGTATTAAAAACTTGACGTCATCTTGCCATTGCCTCCTCCCCCTTTAAATGAGATTTGGTGAGATTTTTCCTGACTTCCCCCCCCCCCTCCCCCCTCCCCACCCCCACCCCATTTTCAGCTCACGCCATTAATAGACGTTCTGTTACGAATTTATGCAATTGCAGCTATACGCTCCTTGAGAGGTCTTTTTCAAAATGCGTCTGTTTTAGTACAATTTATTCTGCTACAGTGTCATGAAGTAAAGTGCAATAACCGTACATAAAACCATTACCGAAAATGGATGAGAGAACTATATTAGATTTTGCTGTAAAAATAAAGTGCAGCAGAGTTTTAAATATTCCTTCTGGTAGGTGTGCTATGAGTAAAACAGTGTTTTACGAGTGGTATAACCATTTAGAAAATAGCCGTGAAATATAATGAGCGCCGGGACACCCTAGCACATCATTAACCAATGAAATCCTAGGAAAAATAAAAAAAAGATTTTGAACGATCGCCGAATCGCAGTCAGAGAAATCGTTGATGGTGTCAGTATATCTGTTTTACCTCACACCTTGAAACTATTTCGAAAGTTTCGGGTATGAAACGTGTTTCAGCAAAATTTGCTCCAAAATTATTGAATTTCTAACAAAAGCAGCGCCGAACGTAAGTTGCACAGGAGTCTCTAGATGAAACGTGTCATAACAGACGATGTACCATGGCTTTACAGATATGTTGAAACTAAGGCATCGGGTGCATAGCTTTTCGTGTTTTCCATAAAGTTGTATAGGGAACAAATACTTCGTCAGCTCACTTCAGCAGTATCCAAGGGTTCATAATTCCTGCAGTAGCGAAAACTGTTAACAGAACATAATTATTGTAATTCGTACTTTATTAAGAATGCAGATTCAATTACTGGACGGCTTCATTAAAACGTGGCGGCTGTTTAATTCCCAAACAACAGTTTGTCGTTTCCATCGCATTTGGTTTTAACGATTTTAATTAAACGCTGTGGCTTTCAAATGTATGAAAAGAAGAGAAAAACGTAAATGAGGCAAGCCTGAAGCATACGAGATATCACCTGTAAAACTGCGCTTTTCCAGGCAAAAAGAAAAAATCTGTTTTGAAACACGGTCCAGTTCGTGAGCTTTACGTCATTTCTAGCGAGTATAAAGACGGTACGGAAAGAATCAGACGAAACTAGCAGAACCGCTGGTCGTGTCACTACAGTGTAGCAACCGAAAATATTTTTGGTTAGATATAAGATTTACAAATTGCTTGTAATAAGATGTTTCCTAAACTCAGTACTATTAGCATTATTACAAACGCCAATCACAAAGATAAAGTGAATCTCTAAATACGTTGGTACCTGAAAGAGATGTCTGCTGTAAAATCTTTGCTCATTGTCAGATTTAGGTTTTTGTTTTTGGTAGCCCGTTTAGGAATTTTATACATCGGTTGGACAAAACTGGGTTTTCGGCAACCTCTCCCAAACTCACATTTTCTTCAACTTAGAAGTTTGAATGTACATTTGTCGTTAAAAATTGCAGATAATTCTTGGTTTGCACGAGAAAACTCGTTGCATTTTTTGACACTATTACTCTTAATTTCACATCAGTACTTTGTAGATCATAGGATCATTTACCTTATGTTAACGCCTTGTTCTTATTCGTTTTCCTCTAATTCTTCCTTTAATGTAGCCATTGCACGAAACAGGTAGCGCAGTTTGTAAAATTGATTTCAATTTATTAATCCACGTGATACTCATCCATACGGATTCATTTCCAGTATAAATGAGGTTATGGATGATCTGCTCGCATTTCAGAGAGCAGAGCTCAAATAAACGTCCAGCCAACCAAATTTAGGTTTTCCTTGGTCTCCCTCTATCACGTGATTCAACAAGACGAATACCGAGTTTTCTTCCCTCAGTGGGCCAGCCTGTCCAACGATCCGTGTTAAATGATGTACACGTCTACCAAGTTAAACTGGCACGATTCACGATTTAAAAGAGTAATTTAAAGGTGAAAATATCTGTCCCTGCATACTTAATGATTCCAGGAAACCCCAGTTTTGTTCCAGGACACCACTGTCTCCCAGTTTTGCTACCGACAAACCTAGGTCACTCTTTTAAACTTCTGCTATTCAAAAAGAAAGTCTACACTCGGTGGACTGAAAGCGGAATACTGCAAACTTTCATCACAGTCTGAAAGTTTTGCACATTAAAACATATGTAGATATGTATAGCACGTGGATACCTATTCTTTAATCTGTGCATTTTAATGCCCAGTTGTTATGCTTAAATATACACACATATTGGAAACAAAGATGTAGAGAATTCCTCGTTTATTCTTCTGTCCAGTTCACGCTCTTATTTCTTAACACTTAACACAGCTTCATGGCATTCGGTCCTTTCAAAAAATTTAATCCATTAATCTACGATTATTAGTCCTAGCGAACTATTGATAAATATTCGTCTGCAATTTCTGATCTCTGTATATCTATCTTTTGCAGACAATTATCTAATTATGCTAACAAGGACTATTCTCTGATCAGCTCTTACCTAATTGAAAAAGTCACTCGCTGCGGGACAGTGGGCAGGTCACTGGCATCTCATTCGGAGAGACCAGGGTTCAAATCCCCGCCCAACCACCCAGATTTAGGTTTTCTTTGGATTCCGTAAAGTAGTTAACACGAACATACGCGTGGTTCCTTAGGACAGTAAACAGCTCATCTGGACTTGGGCTGCGTCCGTTAACGACGTTACTGTCCACCATATTAAACCGTACCCTTTCTTCCCACAGTATGTCCCCCAATGTCAATAATATATCTATATATTTGACAAATTTATGAACTGTCCGTCCGGTCATTGACGTGTGTGTTCGCTGTATTCAGATTTGTGTCTGTGTTGTAGTTTAACATCGCTTTGCAACAGCGAGTTGTAACTCAAAAAAAATACACTCCTCGAAATGGAAAAAAGAACACATTGACACCGGTGTCAGACCCACCATACTTGCTCCGGACACTGCGAGAGGGCTGTACAAGCAATGATCACACGCACGGCACAGCGGACACACCAGGAACCGCGGTGTTGGCCGTCGAATGGCGCTAGCTGCGCAGCATTTGTGCACCGCCGCCGTCAGTGTCAGCCAGTTTGCCGTGGCATACGGAGCTCCATCGCAGTCTTTAACACTGGTATCATGCCGCGACAGCGTGGACGTGAACCGTATGTGCAGTTGACGGACTTTGAGCGAGGGCGTATAGTGGGCATGCGGGAGGCCGGGTGGACGTACCGCCGAATTGCTCAACACGTGGGGCGTGAGGTCTCCACAGTACATCGATGTTGTCGCCAGTGGTCGGCGGAAGGTGCACGTGCCCGTCGACCTGGGACCGGACCGCAGCGACGCACGGATGCACGCCAAGACCGTAGGATCCTACGCAGTGCCGTAGGGGACCGCACCGCCACTTCCCAGCAAATTAGGGACACTGTTGCTCCTGGGGTATCGGCGAGGACCATTCGCAACCGTCTCCATGAAGCTGGCCTACGGTCCCGCACACCGTTAGCCCGTCTTCCGCTCACGCCCCAACATCGTGCAGCCCGCCTCCACTGGTGTCGCGACAGGCGTGAATGGAGGGACGAATGGAGACGTGTCGTCTTCAGCGATGAGAGTCGCTTCTGCCTTGGTGCCAATGATGGTCGTATGCGTGTTTGGCGCCGTGCAGGTGAGCGCCACAATCAGGACTGCATACGACCGAGGCACACAGGGCCAACACCCGGCATCATGGTGTGTGGAGCGATCTCCTACACTGGCCGTACACCCCTGGTGATCGTCGAGGGGACACTGAATAGTGCACGGTACATCCAAACCGTCATCGAACCCATCGTTCTACCATTCCTAGACCGGCAAGGGAACTTGCTGTTCCAACAGGACAATGGACGCCCGCATGTATCCCGTGCCACCCAACGTGCTCTAGAAGGTGTAAGTCAACTACCCTGGCCAGCAAGATCTCCGGATCTGTCCCCCATTGAGCATGTTTGGGGCTGGATGAAGCGTCGTCTCACGCGGTCTGCACGTCCAGCACGAACGCTGGTCCAACTGAGGCGCCAGGTGGAAATGGCATGGCAAGCCGTTCCACAGGACTACATCCAGCATCTCTACGATCGTCTCCATGGGAGAATAGCAGCCTGCATTGCTGCGAAAGGTGGATATACACTGTACTAGTGCCGACATTGTGCATGCTCTGTTGCCTGTGTCTATGTGCCTGTGGTTCTGTCAGTGTGATCATGTGATGTATCTGACCCCAGGAATGTGTCAATAAAGTTTCCCCTTCCTGGGACAATGAATTCACGGTGTTCTTATTTCAATTTCCAGGAGTGTAGTTCAAATGGCTCTAAACGCTATGGAACCTAACATCTGAGATCATCAGTCCCCTAGACTTAGAACTACTTAAACCTAACTAACCTAAAGACATCACACACATCCATGCCCGAGGCGAGATTCGAACCTGCAACCATAGCAGCAGCGCGGTCTTTGTTTTTGACGGGCTATCCACTAAGTCACTTTACAACTAAATGTGAGGGGGATGCGATGGAGAGTTTCGCTTGCTGGGTGCTATATGTTTACCATGGAGGTATAAAAAGGAGGGAGGGGACACAACAGACTTACATAGTACTTTGTTTTGAAGCCAGAGAGGGCAGGGCCTGTCGCCACTTTAAGTAGCCAAAAACATTAGCAACCACTGTTTACGAGTGCTTCTTGTTCATTATTTCTGTCGTGTGCGCGTAATAACTGTTTTAAATACTAAAAAGTATGGAGCTTACATGAATAGTATAATGTCAGGAAGGAAATTTCGAACGTTTTTCTGTTTTCTAATGCGTATTTGCTCTAGTCATACGACACAGTCAGAGACGTCACAGGGAAGTGTCACCGCGGTGAACTATGGGGCATGAATGCGGTGAACCTAAAGTGTTGGGCTAATTAAGTTGGCGGTTAACGGATATAAGTTTGTGACGTAATTCCACCTGCCTTCTTTTCTTTCCTACATGATGTTTACAGGTTTTTTAAATCTCTGGTTGGAATTTTTTTGGTGTTATCTGTGATTTCATAAGTGTTTTCTTTACAATGATTGATAATTTCAACTAAATTTTCTAAGTAGGTTTTATGTTCCGAGTCAGTTCGTTCACTGAGTAAGTCGTTCGGGAAATGTCTCGTATGTGTGTAATATCTCTAATTCCTCCAAAACATTCATTGTACGTCTGTTAGATATTTGATGCAAAGTCTGTACAATGTTGTGCTTTTCCATTATATGGGCCAAATAGCAAATAAAATGAACGAACGTTTACACAAGACTTACAGAAAAACCAATATTCTGAAAATACGAATTCGATCAGGAGAAGACAAAATCTCAAAATTTTTTGAACTCAAGAATGTATGAAATTTCTTGTGAAAACTACGAAATTCTACACCGGACGAACGGAAAGAAAAATCGTCATTAGATTCAATGGACATACTAGAATGTGTGAAGCCAGTCCGTCAGCTTTCTACGTGTATCCTAAAAATATGAACATTTGGAAGAATTATGGGCATACACAAACATGAGAAATTTCCCGAACGACTTACTCAGGGCACAGACTGACATGACATAGGAGTCAACCTTACAAAATTTTGTTGACATTTTCGACCACGAGAAATGATAAACAGACAACACGTATAAAAAAATTAACCAAATATTTAAAAAATCTCAACATTTGTGCCACAAACACGCTAACTCTGACTCTGTAAGATGAAAGATTTGTGAACATAAAGCGTCGAAGGATTTCAACGGTCAAGTAGCTGTGAAGCAGTTATCACGGAAAATTTCATATTATAAAAATTGTGTTATTACAATAACATTATTTGATAATAGACAGCTAACAATTGGCCTCTGGATACCATATGATCGTCAACGCGTTTTAGACGTAAGTAAAAAACGCAATTTATAAAAATTACGCTATAGATCATAAATAAGATTTATTATTCATAGCACCCACAGGTGCGCTTGAAAATAGTGTTGTAAGTCGAAACAGGTAAGTTTGTTGCGCAGAAATCTGTAAATACAAGCAATTAAAGATTACATCACAGCTTCTGGAATCGACTTGTTACAATTACTTAATTCAATGTAGAAGTTATGCAGCCGAAAACAATAACCTTTAGAGATTGTCCAGATCCACGGAAAATCGAGAAAACGTTTATTTTGTGAAGTGCTCATAGGCACACGGCCAAAAAGAGTATGTATTTTTTTTTTTATAAAATAGTGTATCACAGTCTCTAGCTTTGATAATGACTTACTTCGGCGAGAGAGGAAGTCCACATGTAACCTGAGGCATGCAACATCTATCTGAAGCCATACTTAGATGAACATCTGTCACTGCTTCCCACCGACCTTTCCATTCTTCAAGAGGTTTGAAATCCTTAGCAACCATGTCAGCAGCATCGCACGGAGTTGGATGGCGTGATTTCAGTCTCTTGCGATTTAAAAGTGGCAGGTCGCTATACATCGGTAGGTTAGAATTCCTGGAGATCTTGTGGAATTCTCTCATAAGGGCGGAACATCTGCGTAGATCAGGAGGCATTATAACGCTTAACAGTGGAAGCGAATAAACTGAAGTAGATGTGATTGCGCCAGATATGCGCATTGTCGTATTCAGCTGGGTATCAACAAGCCTTGTATGATGACTGTTCGTCCAAACAGGTGCACAATACTCAGCACATGAGTTCACCAGGGCCAGAGCTGAAGATCGCAGGGTGGTTGCTGAAGATCCCCAGGTAGTTCCGCATAGTTTATGGAGGATGTTGTTTCGAGTCCTCAACTTTTTGAGCTAAGTTAAGAAGGTGGTGTTTGAAGCATAGTGTACCATCCAGAATAACACCAAGATATTTTGGGTTCCAATTATGACGAATTCTGCCCCTGAAACTTACTTTCAGTTTTACATTGGCCAACCGGTTATTTAGATGGAAGCAACACACTTCTGTTTTACTCACACTGGGATGGAGTCTCCAGTTTTTGAAGTAATTATTTAATGCAGACAGGTCATTGGCTAGAATCTCTACTGTTGTCTTCATTTCTCGGTGTTTTACGGCTAGAGCCAGGTCATCGGCATAGCAGTATTTTCTGGACGAAGTGTCAGGTAGATCAGATAGATATAGGTTGAACAGTAAGGGTGGGAGAACCGATCCTTGAGGTAATCCGTTGTTCAGCTTTCTCTCATTACTTATGTAGCTTCCAGTGATTACCTGGAACTTCCGATCACTTAGCATGCTGTTAATCAGTTGAGCCATTGTTGTGCAGGGTATGATGCGGAGAAATTTGTAGATAAGGCCTTCGCTCCACACAGTGTCTCAGGCGGCAGTTAAATCAACAAATGCCACAGATGTTTTCTGCTTCATTTGGTATCCTGAGTCTATGAAGGATGTGAGAGACAATACTTGGTCGCAGCAGCTACGACCTGGTCTGAAGCCTGCCTGATCAACTGGAACGTTCTCTAGGATAGCGTTACTTATTAATTCCAAATAAATTCAGCGAAACAGAGTGTTTGTAATCTTCCTTTCAGAGGTCACGTTGAATCATATCAAGTATGTAAAGAACTTTTCTCCCTTTATTTCACATATTCGTATAATATGTGGTAATTCCAATAACAGATGACAGAATCTACAGTACTCGACACATTCTCTTCGCGACAGATATAGCTCAATCAGTTACATTCGGTATCTTTTCAACAGCAAAAGCCGCATTACAGAATTCGTCTCCAAACACAAATTCGTCATGGTATCTATCGCACTCTACGAGCTTTAAATTTACCTTACTTCATACATACCCAGACCAGCCACATTAATGTGACCACGGCCTGTGTTCGACGACGTTCGATAGCAACTCACTGATGGCATGTTGCAGCACTAGCACTGGAGGGAATGTAAAGCATGTGCGGGAGACGCGGAAAACAATGCAGACATTATGCGGAAACGGAGACAATTTATTTAATGTCCAAAAGGGCTTGATTATTCGAAACGGCTAAGTTTGTACATTGTTCGCGCTCCGTCGTGGTTAAAGTATAACGTGCATGGCAAAATGGCGCTATTCAACACCGCACCAAGGCATCTAAGTTGCACCACGGGTCGTGACAGGATTGAACGACTGCTACAGACGTGAGTACGGGGTAAGAAGACGTGCAGCTTTCAGCATCCGACCAACCAGAGGAACCAAGGGACTACCAACAAGCCTCCCCAACGACTGTTAAGCGAACGCTGCTGCAACCTCTGCACCCATGGTAACCGCTAGTATTTTGCACCCCAGTACCCCCAACTGGACTTCCACTGAGTGGCGACAGGTTGCCATTTCAAATGAATAACGATTCATACTCCATCCCAAAGAAAGCAGGTGTTGACAGATGTGAAAATTACCGAACTATCAGTTTAGTAAGTCACGGCTGCTAAATACTAACGCGAATTCTTTACAGACGAATGGAAAAACTGGTAGAAGTCGATCTCGGGGGAGATCAGTTTGGATTCGTAGAAATATTGGAACAAGTAAGGCGGCACTGACGATACGGCCGGCCGGGGAGGACGAGAGGTCGTAGGCGCTACAGCCTGGAATCGCGCGACCGCTATGGTCGCAGGTTCGAATCCTGCCTCGGGCATGGATGGGTGTGATGTCCTTAGGTTACTTAGGTTTAAGTAGTTCTAAGTTCTAGGGAACTGATGATCTCAGAAGTAGTCCCATAGTGCTCAGAGCCATTTGAACCATTTGATCGGCAATTTAGTATTGGAGGGCAGCGTGGAGGGTAAAAATCGTAGAGGAAGACCAAGAGATGAATACACTAAGCAGATTCAGCAGGATGTAGGTGGCAGTAGATACTGGGAGATGAAGAAGCTTGCACAGGATAGAGTAGCATGGAGAGCTGCGTCAAACCAGTCTCTGGACTGAAGACCACCACAACAACAACAACTCCATCGAATAGAAAGCAAATGCCCTGCGACAACCGGTGGAAGGGTGCAGGCTGGAGGAGGGAGCGTTATGATATGGGGAATATTTTCGTGACATTCCCTGCGTGATCTTGTCATTCTAGAAGGCGCAGTGGATCAACAGACATATGCATAAATCTTTGTGGACCATGGCCACCCCTACATGCAGTCATTTTTCTGGGAACGATGGCATCTACCAACGCGACATCGCAGCGTGTCACACAGCTAGCAGCGTACGCGTGTAGTTCGAAGAGCACCAGGGTAGATTTACCGTACTCCTCTGGATTCCAGAAGTCCCAGGTTTAAACCCAATCGAGAGACTATGAGATCTCATGGAGTGTTGTTCGGGCCGTGGATCGTCAACCGCAGTTGGCCACTGAAGGCGGCATGGTTCCACACCCTTGTCGGTACCTTCCAGAACCTCAATGGCTCTCTCCGTCCACGTCTCGCACCGGTTCGGGCTGCAAGACTTTTGATAGGTGGTCACATTAATGTGACTGCACTAACCTAACCTATTTCCTTGACCAACAAAAAACTGACGTAGGAGATTGGACGCACTGGGTGCAATTGTGAGCCCATGTCTGGGCGTCTGACGACCGTAGTCGGTGCCACTGTGAACGCAGTCTAATCGGGCAACTTCACGCAGTGGACACGTCCAGACCACGTAGCCCCTTCATGATTAGATTAGATTAATACTTGTTCCATAGATCATGAATACGACACTTCCTAATGATGTGGAACGTGTCAGGTTAATAAAAGATGTCTGTACAAGATATTACATTACACAAAATATTGCATGACACTAATGTTTAAGCTAGTTTTTTCCCCTTCTCCTCCCTTAATTTATATCTAAAAATTCAGCCAATGAGTAGAAGGAGTTGTCATCTAGAAATTCTTTTAATTTATTTTTAATTGTTGGTTGACTATCTGTCAGGCTTTTGATGCTGTTTGGTAGGTGACCAAAGACTTTTGTGGCAGCATAATTTACCCCTTTCTGTGCCAAAGTCAGATTTAACACTGCATAGTGAAGGTCATCCTTTCTCCTGGTGTTATAGCTATGCGCACTATTATTACTTTTGAAATGGGTTGGATTATTAACAACAAATTTCATAAGTGAATATGTATACTGTGACGTTACTGTGAGGATCTTTAAATAGATGTCTGCAGGATGACCGTGTGTGGGCTCCAGCAATTATTCTGATGACACGTTTTTGGCGAATGAATACTTTTCTACTCAGCGATGAATTACCCCAGAATATGATGCCATACGAAAGCAGTGAATGAAAGTAGGCATAGTAAGCTAATTTATTGAGATTCTTGTCACCAAAATTTGCAATAACCCTAATAGCATACGTAGCTGAACTCAGACGTTTCAGCAGATCATCAGTGTGTTGCTTCCACTTTAACCTCTCATCAATGGCCACACCTAAAAATTTTGAAAATTCTACCTTAGCTACAGACTTCTGTTCAAAGTCTATATTTATTACTGGAGTTGTGCCATTTACTGTACGGAACTGTATATACTGTGTTTTATCCAAATTTAAAGAGAGTCCGTTTGCTGAGAACCACTTAATAATTTTGTGAAAAGCATCATTTACAATTACATCACTTAGTCCTTGGTTTTTGGATGTTATTACTATACTTGTATCATCAGCAGAAAGAACTAACTCTGCATCTTCATCCATGTGGAATGGTAAGTCATTAATGTATATCAAGAACAGTAAAGGACCTAAGACCAAACCCTGTGGGACCCCGTACTTGATAGCCCCCCCCCCCCCCCAGTTTGAGAAATCAGATGTTTTAACATTACATGAATCACTTATTTCAACTTTCTGCATTCTTCCATTTAAGTATGAAATAAACCTTTTGTGCACTGCTCCCCTCAGACCATAATGATTTAGCTTATCTAAAAGAATTCCATGATTTACACAATCAAAGGCCTTTGAGAGATCACAAAAAATACCAATGGGTGATGTCCGGTTATTCAGAGCATTTAATATTTGATCAGTGGAAGCATATATAGCATTTTCTGTTGAAAAGCCTATCTGAAAACCAAACTGACATTTTGTTACTACTTTATTTTAACAAATATGGGAGGCTATTCTTGAATACATTACTTTCTCAAAAATTTTTGATAGAGCTGTCAAAAGAGAGATTGGGCGATAGTTGTTGACACCTCTGCGTGTAAACTCGTCTTACTGTGCTCATTCCAGGTAACGACTGGCGCATACACAACACTTCTCTGCCATGCCTTATGTCAGCGATAGTGTGTTACATTACCCCCTGATACCAGTTACACAGGGTGTTACGAAAAGGTACGGCCAAACTTTCAGGAAACATTCCTCACACACAAATAAAGAAAAGATGTTATGTGGACATGTGTCCGGAAACGCTTAACTTCCATGTTAGAGTTCATTTTAGTTTCGTCAATATGTACTGTACTTCCTCGATTCACCGCCAGTTGGCCCAATTGAGGAAGGTAATATTGACTTCGGTGCTTGTGTTGACATGCGACTCATTGCTCTACAGTACTAGCATCAAGCACATCAGTACGTAGCATCAACAGGTTAGTGTTCATCACGAACGTGGTTTTGCAGTCAGTGCAATGTTTACAAATGCGTAGTTGGCAGATGCCCATTTGATTAATGGATTAGCACGGGGCAATAACCGTGGCGCAGTACGTTTATATCGAGACAGATTTCCAGACGTTCGAAGCAATTGATCGGCGTCTTAGGGAGCACGGAACATCCCAGCCTATGACTCGCGACTGGGGAAGACCTAGAAGGACGAGGACACCTGCAATGGACGAGGCAATTCTTCGTGCAGTTGACGATGACCCTAATGTCAGCGTCAGAGAAGTTGCTGCTGTACAAGGTAACGTTGACCACGTCACTGTATGGAGAGTGCTACGGGAGAACCAGTTGTTTCCGTACCGTGTACAGCGTGTGCAGGCACTATCAGCAGCTGATTTGCTTCCACGGGTACACTTCTGCCAATGGTTCATCCAACAATGTGTCAATCCTCATATCAGTACAAATGTTCTTTTTACGGATGAGGCTTCATTCCAACGTGAACAAATTGTAAATTTTCACAATCAACATGTGTGGGCCTGACGAGAATCCGCACGCAATTGTGCAATCACGTCATCAACACTGATTTTCTGTGAACGTTTTGGCAGGCATTGTTGGTGATGTCTTGATAGGGCCCCATGTTCTTCCACCTACGCTTAATGGAGCAGGTTATCATGATTTCATAGGGGATACTCTATCTGTGCTGCTAGATCATGTGCCTTTACAAGTACGACACAACATGTGGTTCATGCACGATGGAGCTCCTGCACATTTCAGTCGAAGTGTATGTACACTTCTCAACAACAGATTCGGTGACCGATGGATTGGTAGAGGCGGACCAATTCCCTGGCCTCCACGCTCTCCTGACCTCAACCCTCTTGACTTTCATTTCTAGGGGCATTTGAAAGCTCTTGTCTACGCAACCCCCGTATCAAATGTAGAGACTCTTCGTGCTCGTATTGTGGACGGCTGTGATACAATACGCCATTCTCCAGGACTGCATCAGCGCATCAGGGATTCCATACGACGGAGGGTGGATGCATGTATCGTCGCTAACGGAGGACATTTTGAACATTTCCTGTAACAAAGTGTTTGAAGTCACGCTGGTACGTTCTGTTGCTGTGTGTTTCCATTGCACGATTAATGTGATTTGAAGAGAAGTAATAAAACGAGCTCTAATGTGGAAAGTAAGCGTTTCCGGACACATGTCCACATAGCATATTTTCTTTCTTTGTGTGTGAGGAATGTTTCCTGAAAGTTTGGCCGTACCTTTTTGTAACACCCTGTATACTATGCTCAGTGCTTCAAAGTGTCCAGCAACCTCTTTGATGTGGCTGACAAATAGTCTGTGACGTGAACTTACGTGATGTCTCTCCGGTTGCACATCAAACGGTATCCTTCCCTCCTCGTCAGCTGCTGTTTAACTTTAGTGTCTTCTGCTAGTAGGTAGAACGTCTTTGAGCTTTAATTGCTGCTGGAAGGAACAGGGGAGAGACGAGTTGGAGGACTCTGCCGCAAAGAACGGCACTCAAGGATATTGCAGTCCGTAATGAACGAACTTTCAAAAAATTTTTGAAGTCTGCAGACAATGAAAAACTTTCATCTATATGTTAACTTCCGAGTCCTGCGGAAGTTATTACAGCTCCTCCATTATTAGACCGCGTTCTCTGGCGTAAGATTTCGGTATCGACTTTATTAGTGTACGGACAGACTCTTCACCGTTCTCGGGCATATTAAGTTCCTTATACTCTTTTTCAGTCTCTGCTTCACTAATTCAGTGGTAATTTGGTTTGCTTAGTTTATCTAGTGAATTCTATGTTCATTGTCGTAAGAGGCTAATGATGGTTTCTTTCTTTGTGTGCTCGTAGCTGGTTTCTATATCGTCTCCACTTGGAAACAATATCTCTGTTGGAGATGTAATGTCATTCATTTGATGCGCGTCCACGGACGCAGCAGAAGTAATTATCACTTTAGGATGAAGCCTCGGTTCTTAGAGGTTTCCCCCCGCCCCCGAAGACTGGTTGTACACAGTTCCACAATTGTGTATCCTGTGTAAACCTCTTTCTTCGCATAACAACATATACATAGCAACATATACACATTTGAACCCGTTTGCTGTAGTAAAGCTTTTTTTCCTCATTTCAACTCAGTACGTAATAATCTTGTTCTTCGTAATTTTAGAGAACGCGGTTGGAGATAATAGCGATTTATTGCAAACTATCACTGTTTTACTAACTGATAATCTTCATCTTAGATCTGCCCACGTAACATTCAGCATTCACATTTCAAAAACTACTGTTCATTTCTAATGTGTACCGCTACTCGTCTATCTTCACTTCGGTATAAAGTTACAATCGAAACTAATACTTTCTTCGCACATAAATTTTTGGTACTGAAGTTAAAATGATCCAAAGAGCCATAGCATAAGATGTGACACTCAGAAAGAAAAGAGAGATTTCATAGGAACAAAGTGAGTGATTAAAAAAATGAATGTGAAGAGCTAACAAAGTAAGTATTCCCTCACACTAGGTTAACCTCTCTTTGTATGATGCACACAGTACACGTAAGGCCGGCCTGAGTGACCGTGCGGTTTTAGGCGCTACAGTCTGGAACCGAGCGACCGCTACGGTCGCAGGTTCGAATCCTGCCTCGGGCATGGATGTGTGTGATGTCCTTAGGTTGGTTAGGTTTGATTAGTTCTAAGTTGTAGGCTACTGATGACCTCAGAAGTTAAGTCGCATATTGCTCAGAGCCATTTGAACCATTTTTTACACGTAAGGACTGTTGAAAGCAACTTTAACATGTGTGTTTACTTTCGGTAAATGTCATTCTATTGCAATCGTAGACTGAAAATGAGGTTTGTGCCTCAAAACATGTTGCTTTGTTACATACTTCAAGCAACTTAAAAATTTGCTAACCGGTAAGTGATCTCTGAAAAACTTTTACGTATTTTTAAAAGTCACCGTTCATTAACGCCAGTATGGCTTCAAATAGTCTTGATAGTTTTTTAATACAGAGGGTGCTAATATCGATTTCTTTCAATCATCAAACTGTTTTTAGATCCTCATGCGTAAATACATTTTTAGATGTGAAACTTTTTGCTTTCTATCCTATGTCTTCAGTTTCACGACCAGATGGATCCACGAGAAACTGAATGTAAAGTTTACGAAAATTTAACCGTATGTCAGATGTTATTTAAAATTTCTGGCGGCTTACTGTGTTATAGGGAGACGTATTAGGTAACTCGTAACAGGCATATAACCGGTGCACTGTTTCGCTGCCTTCCGAAGATGCGGAGTGTGACCGCTTAGGAAGTGATCAATAAACTCCCGATTCTTTAAAGAAGCGACCTCTCATGTATTAAACAGCTCCAAAAGCTTGGTTACTTTAGAAATAAGTTACTATGTTAAATATTTTACGTTAAGCACGCAAGCGAGAAAAGGTTTGAAATTATGCTTCAGATTTGATGGCAGGAGCGAAGTGTTGTCATTATGAAACGATGGAGGAATATAAGTGTGGGGAAATCTGCGCTCCATTTTAAGCAAAAGCAAGTTTTTCACACATCGCAATATCTCTTGAATTGTAATTTTGCTGGTACATTCAGTGGTGGATGCTGCTGTTTGCAAACTATGTTCCGAATAGAATTGGCATTGAAAAGTAACGAATTAAAACACCATCTCCGATGCTTTTGACTGCATGATCAGCGAAAATGCAGTAAGCGATAAACATATTTCCATTCGTTCTATGGGATCTATCAGCGAGAAAAAGTTTCGTAAAGGTTTCATATTATGTGTAAATTTTGTTCGAAGTCGCTAAGTGATCCCATTCTAAAATACCGATTGCGTATAGTCCTCGTATTTCTGCGCCGTGAGTTAACGCTGTTTCGAGACAAAGTCAATTTCAGACTGTAATGCTTGTCGTATTGTGTTAAACTCATTAAGAGGTAAATGGTTCAAATGGGTCTGAGAACTATGGGACTTATTATCTGAGGTCATCAGTCCCCTAGAACTTAGAATTACTTAAACCTAACTAACCTCAGGACATCACACATATCAGTGCCCGAGGCAGAAGTCGAACCTGAGACCGTAGCGGTCGCGCAGTTCCAGACTGAAGCGCCTAGAACCGCTCGGCCACAACGGCTGGCCATTTCGAGGTAAACTCTTATGTTAAACAAGATTATACCTCTTAATGAGTAGATTATGACAGCATTTTAAATTTTTAAGTTCGGTCAAAAATTAAGCGAAATATCGAAAATCAAATTTTTGTTGTCCCAGGAAGCCGTCATATACGCAACCTGCAACTGATTACGGGATAGTCGCACGACGCTGATAACGCCTCTGGCACGCAACAGCGCCAACCAGACATCGCAACCACAGTAGAAGCGTCGGACAGCAGAGGGGGAGAAAGAAAAACGGTGAAACAAGGGGACGGGCGACGAAACAAAGGGATAGGCTGACAGAGTTTGAATGAGCGAGGGGGGGGGGGGGGGAGGGAGGAGGGTGCGCCGGCCGATAGGCGGGCAGTGCGGTGACAGCGGGAGACAGCGCTGATGTGCTGGCGCGGCGCACGTTATCTGCCCGTGCAGGCGCCGAGGCAGCCGCGTGACGTCACATAGTGGCAAGGGCCGTCTAATGGAGCGCAGCAGAGGCGCCAGTGTCCTGTCTCTGGCTTCTGAACTGCCACAGCTGGCGTCATCACAACCGCTACCCTTGCAAAAAGACCCGTCCCATTCCACAAAACTATACTTTCTACGTGAAGGTAGATAGCAGTTTGGGATGAATTTTATCTAAACTAAATGTTTACCTTGGCGCCAGTTGTAAATTACGATTTAAAGTGGTAAGCGGTAAGGATCTTCCCGGTGCAGCTAGTGGCCCGCTCGCTCGTTCAGTACTCAATGCAGACCATATAAAGCGCGTAAGACGTCGTTATACCACCTGACAGATGGCGGCATTCTTTTACAGGAGACTATATGAGCACTGTTCAATTCATCTTTATCGTAGCTGTTGCATTTTCAGTAAACGAGTCTTTACAACAATGGTAAAATCTTCTGCAGCCTTTGGTTGCGCCGAAACGTCTAAAAATACGCAATATTCCGTGCCACATGCAACGGTGCGGTTAAATGTTTGCCCTACAGAAACTAGTCCATTCGCCTTGCGGTGATTTCTTCTTCTACAGTCCGGTCCACACGCCTGACGTGTTAGAAAAGAAAACACGTAATGTTGGTTTACTAGAGAAAGCTGTAGTGGAAACTAGCGCACTACACATCCCTACAGGTTGCATCAGATGTTTTATGGTATCAGGTTAACTGAGCTATTAAACGATAGATGGTCTGTGAGTCAAAACGTCAATGAATTTTTCCTTGTTTGATACAAAAACACCGCCAACCCTGTGTTAAGTTGCAGTTTCGACACACACACACACACACACACACACACACACACACACACACACACACAACCAGTCATTCGCAATAGACAGCTTATGTTATGTAACCGAACCAGTTACCAAAAAGACTACAAAACAGGTTGTCTGCGACAGTGTGCTCACTCAAATAGTATTTGATCACTTATAAATGTTCACTTCTCGGCCCTTCCTTGCACTATATGGCACGCAGAATTTAATTTATTCAAAGTTCCCACTGAAAAAACGTTGTCTTCCACAATCGTATACGTTTACTTTGCAGCACTCCGTGGTCAAGTTTCACTCATAATCGCGCAAAATTATTACAGCTATTGAGAGCTCCTATTATATTACTTGGGACTGACGCCATCTTCACTCTGATGATTAAGCATATTACACCAACAATAAGTAATAGAAGTATTTTTTTCTTCAAAACACTTTTTCTGACAATCTCGGAATTTGGCATGTAAGGTGCTGACACCTTTTGGCCATAGCCGTAACTACGTGCAGTTACAGTAGCTACTGGACCGGATCGTACATCTGTTACGAGATAGACCTGACTCATACAATCTGCTCCCTCGTATTAATTGCTGTAGGCGCTATGTAGAGTACACGCCTCACACAGGTAAAGCTGTTTTAATAACACAGTGCTATTGTGAACAGATTTTTCGACATTAAGTCAGTGAATATACAGGCTGAGACTTAAGCAGTGGTATTGTTACTAAGCATGTGCGACTAGTGTTCTACTTGAGTATATTTATTTGTGTCTAAATATTACGAATTCAATGGTAAGTAAGATTTCTTTGGTTCTCGGAGCTAAAGCTCCATGGATGACTAATATATCGTGACGACAGAATATCAGTATCTTAACTCACTACAAAAGTTTTATCTATAACCTTTTACTTACATATTATGCTCCTTATATTCATATTTTATCGCTATCTGTGCTGGATTAAGCAAGTCATTGAACATAATCGCTCATGTTGTGTATAATCCGGAAATCGTGAATAGAAACGGATGCTATTTGTCGTAAAAGCATTATAAAACATTTCGTACTTGTTGTGAAATCTTCAGAACACTGAAAACCAAACTGATACAATTCGTCTTCTACTCGGGGACTAGTAGTGTCTTCGTCACACATGAAAATGCCGGTTACTTGCGCTGATAAAAGATTGTGGGGGATTTCACAATGCCCGACGTCTCATCTGAGAACCATTTCTACTATTAGTCAGTTGGCAAAACCTCAAGCAATACAATGTCCTCAGTTATTTGCTGGATGTATTCTAAACTTCGCTATACACATTTTGTCTTCTGTAGCTCCCTGTGGTACCACCGTTATTATCCCTTATGCCTTAAGTCGTCGGCAAACGGACCGTGCTATCGAACGTTAACGTTGAGCGTGCCAAGTTCAACGTGCTGCTGAACGCTCAGGAACGATACGAATTGTGCATACGCTACCTGGGCCCCCAACGTGGTATATACGATAGCAACGCACTCCAGCGGCAGTTGAGGGATGTTTATAGTTCGTAAATCACACTGTTTACTCCACGGGCGCGCATAAAATTCCCACGTTAGCTCTATTAAAACGCACATTTTCTCCATCGTCCACGAAAAGGAAAGTAGCATGTCCAGTCAGTAAGGACACAGGCTTATGAAAGTTCCATTACAAACAGTGCGGTACAAATTTGGAATCCTTCTCCGCATAAGATAAACATTATTTCATCATTCTCACATTTTATTGAAACCCCAAGGTCAGTCTTACTTAATCACTGTTCCTACCCAGTAGCAGAGTCTTTGCAACATGTGAATTACGAAGTGTAGAAGAAAAAGGAGCAAAATATCTTCATACAAGTAGCGCAAGCTGTCTTGTAGATTAAGCTAATCGAACAAAATCACCCCTCAAAAAGAAGGTGAACTGATATTTTCATAACATCAAATATATACTTATATTAAACTAATAATAAAGTATCAGAATCTAATAAAAACGCGAATGTTAGGAAATAAAAGTTAGAAGTATCAAGACACGAACCACCGCCCCAACCAACAAATTATTACAAGACCGTGACGCTACTCATTACGCTAAACCAACAACATGTCTATTACAAGTAATCATAGTATGTTACCCCTTGCAAAAAACCTTATCGTAGATACAGGGTGTTTCAAAAATGACCGGTATATTTGAAACGGCAATAAAAACTAAACGAGCAGCGATAGAAATACACCGTTTGCTGCAATATGCTTGGGACAACAGTACATTTTCAGGCGGACAAACTTTCGAAATTACAGTAGTTACAATTTTCAACAACAGATGGCGCTGCAAGTGATGTGAAAGATATAGAAGACAACGCAGTCTGTGGGTGCGCCATTCTGTACCTCGTCTTTCTGCTGTAAGCGTGTGCTGTTCACAACGTGCAAGTGTGCTGTGGACAACATGGTTTATTCCTTAGAACAGAGGATTTTTCTGGTGTTGGAATTCCACCGCCTAGAACACAGTGTTGTTGCAACAAGACGAAGTTTTCAACGGAGGTTTAATGTAACCAAAGGACCGAAAAGCGATACAACAAAGGATCTGTTTGAAAAATTTCAACGGACTGGGAACGTGACGGATAAACGTGCTGGAAAGGTAGGGCGACCGCGTAAGCAACCACAGAGGGCTACGCGCAGCTAGTGATCCAACAGTGGCCTCGGGTTTCCGTTCGCCGTGTTGCAGCTGCGGTCCAAATGACGCCAACGTCCACGTATCGTCTCATGCGCCAGAGTTTACACCTCTATCCACACAAAATTCAAACGCGGCAACAACTCAGCGCCGCTACCATTGCTGCACGAGAGACATTCACTAACGATATAGTGCACAGGATTGATGACGGCGATATGCATGTGGGCAGCATTTGGTTTACTGACGAAGCTTATTTTTACCTGGACGGCTTCGTCAATAAACAGAACTGGCGCATATGGGGAACCGAAAAGCCTCATGTTGCAGTTCCATCGTCCCTGCATCCTCAAAAAGTACTGGTCTGGACCGCCATTTCTTCCAAAGGAATCATTGGCCCATTTTTCAGATCCGAAACGATTACTGCATCACGCTATCTGGACATTTTTCGTGAATTTGTGGCGGTAGAAACTGCCTTAGACGACACTGCGAACACCTCGTGGTTTATGCAAGATGGTGCCCGCCCACATCGCACGGCCGACGACTTTAATTTCCTGAATGAATACTTCGATGATCGTGTGATTGCTTTGGGCTATCCGAAACATACAGGAGGCGGCGTGGATTGGCCTCCCTATTCGCCAGACATGAACCCCTGTGACTTCTTTCTGTGGGGACACTTGAAAGACCAGGTGTACCGCCAGAATCCAGAAACAATTGAACAGCTGAAGCAGTACATCTCATCTGCATGTGAAGCCATTCCGCCCGACTCGTTGTCAAAGGTTTCAGGTAATTTCATTCAGAGACTACGCCATATTATTGCTACGCATGGTGGATATGTGGAAAATATCGTACTATAGAGTTTCCCAGACCGCAGCGCCATCTGTTGTTGACAATTGTAACTACTGTAATTTCGAAAGTTTGTCTGTTTGTATTGCCGTTTCAAATGTAGCGGTCATTTTTGAAACACCCTGTATGTTAATAATTGAAATTTAGTTACAACAAATTGTACCAAGAACAATGCGTTTTGGGTGGATCTTCAGTGTGTCGCTGCCTTCTAATAGCCTACTCTCATAATACGCAACTTACAATAATTCTTTTGCCATGAATATGATGTTTCTCATTATTTTATTTATATTCATATAAGCCTGAAATGAATGCCAATATTTCGCCTCACAGATCTGTACTGAAGGGAGACGGTGTGCGTGTGACGTAGGTGGCGTTGAGCCATCTCACTGGTCAACGCTCAGACGCACGCTCAGAATACCTGACACGCCAGATATTGCTCTGCACGTTCGGAAACACTCCCGAACGTGCTATTCGATGCTATGACGTCAGAAACACGGCACGCTCAACGCTCAGATGCACGGTCCGTGTGCCGACGGCTTTAACACTTGCCCCTATCGTGCTCGCCCGTCTTCTTGTGTTTTCCACGTATTCCTCTCTTCGCCTACTCTTCGGAGAACCACCTCATTCTCTATGTACCGATACAACAGTAAACATCTGTAGTTTATGAAATTTTACTTGCGGAGTGTATCTGGTAAGGTGATTGCGTAACTCTGTGCCCCACTGGCGACTGCCGCGGCGCCCGTTCTGCCGTTAAGTTGGGCTGTCCCGGGGCGAAGTGAAGGAGCCAGACGGTAGCTGTGGCTCCAGTCAGACAACCCAACACGCGAGCTTGCGTGACGGGACCAGTCCCCTCGCCAGCCCCCACTAGCGGGCTTCCATCTCGCAGCTGCTGGTAGCTACAGGGCACGGCGCAGGCGCACACGTGGGTGGCTCTAGGGTCTGGGCAGAGCCCCTCAAGCATCAGGCGGTTATAATTAAAATGCAGCTACTCACACAGGTCCAGGTAATCATAGTATGGCAGCGAAACTCAATAGATATTCTAATGCGCCAATGCGCAACCGATTTTCGCTGGGAAAATTAGTTCCAAATTTTGGCCACCAGGTGCAAATCTGGCGCTTCTTGTTGACGACACTGCTATCACTGGTGTTCATATTTAACAAACTGTGTAAGCGGCGGCTAATAATAAAATCAACATTGTACCTTTCTCACTGGTTTGAACTTCTCTGGCCCGTCCCATTCCTAAACCTTTACATGTGGAAACATTTCTATACGTCTTTATTACACCAGTTATTCTACACTACTGGCCATTAATATTGCTACACCAGGAAGATATGATGAAGGGGTTAACATTGGACAAATATATTATACTAGAACTGACATGTGATTACATTTTCACGCAATTTGGGTGCATAGATCCCGAGAAATCAGTACCCCGGAAAACATCCTGTCGTCGTAATAACGGCCTCAATATGCCTGGGCATTGAGTCAAACACAGCTTGGATGGTGTGTACAGGTACAGCTGCCCATGCAGCTTGAACACGGTACCACAGTTCATCAAGAGTAATGACTGGCGTATTGTGACGAGCCAGTTGCTCGTCCACCACTCACCAGACGTTTTCAATTGGTGAGAGATCTGGAGAATGTGCTGGCCAAGGCAGCAGTTGAGCATTTTCTGTATCCAGAAAGGCCCGTACAGGACCTGCAACATGCGGTCGTGCATTATCCTACTGAAATGTAGGTTTTCGCAGGGATCGAATGAAGGGTAAAGCCACGGGTCGTAACACATCTGAAATGTAACGTCCACTGTTGAAAGTGCCGACAGTGCGAACAAGATGTGACCGAGACATGTAATCAATGGCACACCATACCATCACGCCGGGTGATACGCCAGTATAGCGATGACGGATATACGCTTCCAATGTGCGTTCACCGCAATGTCGGCAAACACGGATGCGATCATCATAATGCTGTAAAAAGAACCTGGATTCACCCGAAAAAATAACGTTTTGCCATTCGTGTAACCCGGTTCGTCGTTGAGTGCACCATCGCAGGCGCTCCTGTCTGTGATGCAGCGTGGAGGGTAACCGCAGCCGTGGTCTCCGAGCTGATAGTCCATGGTGCTGTAAACGTCGTCGAACTGTTCGTGCAGATAGTTGTTGTCTTGCAAACGTCCCCCTCTGTTGACTCAGGGATGGAGACGTGGCTGCACGATCCGTTACAGCCGTGCGGATAAGATGCCTGTCATCTCGACTGCTAGTGATACGAGGTCGTTGGGATCCAGCACGGCGTTCCTGAACCCACCGATTCCATATTGTACTAACAGTCATTGGATGTCTACGAACGCGAGCAGCAGTGTCGCGATACGATAAACCGCAATTGCGATAGGCTACAATCCGACCTTTATCAAAGTTGGAAACGCGATGGTACGCATTTCTCCTCCTTACACGAGGCATCACAACAACGTTTCACCAGGCAACGCCGGTCAACTGCTGTTTGTGTATGAGAAATCTGTTGGAAACATTCCTCATATCAGCACGTTGTAGGCGTCGCCACCGCCGCCAGCCTTGTGTGAATGCTCTGAAAATCTAATGATTTGCATATCACAGCATCTTCTTCGTGTCGGTTAAATTTGACGTCGGTAGCACGTCATCTTCGTGGTGTAGCAATTTTAATGGCCAGTAGTGTACATACGTAGAAAAGCTGCGAAAAATTGGTGTAAGATTCCCTCGCACTCACCTTTCATAGGCAGCGGTTCTCTTGTAGATTTGTGGACCTCGCTGGTGTGAGCGCCGTGTGCGGCAGGCGCGCGATATCGAGCGGTGTGCCGTCGGTTTGGTATGGGTGTGTGCCGCGCGCTCGTAGCAGGGTGAAGGTCCAGGGCGCAGGTGGGACTGGATGTTGGATGTAGCGGCTCGCGGGCTAATTACGGCGACAGGCCGTAGCACTCCCAGAATCCCATCGGGGAGCACGCCAGCCGGCCGCCATGCCGTCCTGGTAGCCCACCCCACACCGACTCGCCCCCGTCACTCTTCATTTACCTGCCGATGCGGAACCCTAAATATTAGCCAACTCAATTTACTACACATCCACGCTTTTACGGAAAATCCGCTGTGATGAGAGGAGTTAGAGTTCATGATGAACTGAATCTCGTTACACTATGAACATTTTTTTCCTAATTATAAGTTTCTATTAATTAATGGAGTTCCACACTGTTCACTTCTAGCCTCAAAATTGTATGTAAATAATCTCTGTCAAAACCACAAGACTTAGATTTTTTGCAGATGATAAAGTGCTATTAATAATGGCATCCGCCCATCCTTGAGGGATGATGGTGTAGCATGCTTGGTCCAGAGTCTGCAGCGTCTGCTGTGGCTAAAAAGACCCACTCGAGAGCGGCAGCTCCTACTGCAGTTTGGACATGTGAAATTTGAGGGACTTCGAACAGAAGCCGCTCTGTCTCTTCGCTTTGTCCTCTTCCTGAGTCCTTCCTGTGTGCGTTCGTCCTCTGAGAGCTTGACGCCGTTGCGCACAGTTACTCGCCACTTGACGCGGCCATCTGCAGTGCTTTCCCAGCGACTTGGATTGATTCTGGTCTTGGTCAGGTCTCTCTTGCAGACATCCTTCAAACGAAGATGCGGTCGTCCCACTCGCCTCACACCCTCCTGAAGTTCTCCGTGCAGCAGTTGTTTCGCTATCCGTTCAGGATCCATGCGCCTGACATGTTCCAACCATCTTAGATGTCGATGTCTCAGGAGTGCAAAGATGCTGGTTGTGCTTGCACGATGAAAGACAAAATGCTATAACTAACCAGCAAACCCGCATCTCTGCATCTGTAAAGAATCGAACTCTCATGTATAAAAGAGCATTTTTAAGTTTGTAGGTAGTCACTAAGTGGTGTCGTCATCAAACACTGGACAAATATAAATCGGGTAAGAAACTTCCTGGCAAATTAACACTGTGTGCCGGACCGAGACTCGAACTCGGGACCTTTGCCTTTCGCGGGCAAGTGCTCTACCAACTTTTTTTAAATCTCATTTTGTTCTAAATTGTTCGTTGTATTTTTTCGGGGCGGACGTCCCGTGATAATCGTTCAGGTTATTCGTTGATCTTTTCACTCAGTTGATTTTTTCCAGGGGACAGCTAACCCTCTGACCGAACACGTTGAGCTACCGTGCCGGCTATTCTTCTTTATGAGGGGAAGGGATTGAGCGGGACTGTTTCCCGTGGCCATCGAAAGGGTACAGTCCCGGCATTTGCCTGGAGTGACTAAGGAAACCACGGAAACCTCAGTCAAGACTGCCGGAGTGCGAATTGAACACAGGTCCTCCCGAATGCAGGCCCAAACGTTACCGCTCACCCACCAGGCTCGGTATAATATATAATTCTATTCCAGCGTCAGCTGCTAACAGTAGATTTGAATGTAACCAACTGAGCTACCCAAGCACGACTCATGCCCCGTCTCCACAGCTTTACTTCTGCCAGTACGTCGTCTCTTACCTTCCAAACTTTACAGAAGCTCTCCTGCGAACCTTGCAGAACCAGCACTCCTGAAAGAAAGGACATTGCGGAGACATGGCTTAGCCACAGCCTGGGGGATGTTTCCAGAATGAGATTTTCACTCTGCAGCGGAGTGTGCTCGGATATGAAACTGGCTGGCAGATTAAAACTGTGTGTCGGACTTGTGAGCTTGGGTCAGAGGGTTAGCTGTCCCCTGGAAAAAATCAACTGAGTGAAAAGATCAACGAATAACCTGAACGATTATCACGGGACGTCCGCCCCGAAAAAATACAACGAACAATTTAGTACAAAATGAGATTTTAAAAAAGTTGGTAGAGCACTTGCCCGCGAAAGGCAAAGGTCCCGAGTTCGAGTCTCGGTCGGGCATACAGTTTTAATCTGCCAGGAAGTTTCATATCAGCGCACACTCCGCTGCAGAGTGAAAATCTCATTCTATAAATCGGGTAATTTGTGCTTTGTTTTACGACAAGTTGCTTTTTATCATGTATCAATGTTTCTGACGTAATGTATCCTGAACTGTGTGTTCTGCAATGACACAATGTTGCAGGTCCATTCAATGGTATATAAGCGTGCAGTTAGTAGTAAAGAAGTAATAAATTTAGACCTCACGCCTAAGGCTGAATTTCTACTGCATAAACAACGAAAACGTAGCGAGAGTTAGATGTTTTTAGTTTCAAGGACATTGTATAATTATAATTCCAAGTACGCTGCAAACTTTGATTGCTTTTATTTTTACAATATGCCTATTTTGGCGGAATTGCCATCGTCAGATTGCCTATAAGTGGTGGTGGTTGTTGGGATGTTTAAGGGGGACTAAACAGCTAAGGTCATCAGTCCCCCATGCCTATAAGTAAATGGTGTTTAAATTTGGCACATTTTTTCTAATTTTACAGCTAATTATTAAATAGAATTAATTATTATTATTTTTTACACGTGCCAACATCCATGCGATATCGGTGGTTCCGTCATTGTCTATTTGCTTGTTAATTATGTTACTTCGGTTTATTGGGGTAATGATGGTTGGTTATCACCATATCTGACTTACTATTTTATGTAGTTGTGAGATTATGCTCTTTATATCAGTATTTTTGTGACAGTTTATTTGATAGATAATCCGGTGATGTTGGTAGTTCAAATGGACCAAATGTCTCTGAGCACTATGGGACTTCTTCTGAGGTGTCCAGTCGCCTAGAACTTAGAACTACTTAAACCTAACTAACCTAAGGACATCACACGCATCCATGCCCGAGGCAGGATTCGAACGTGCGACCGTTGCGGTCGCGCGGTCCCAGACTGAAGCGCCTAGAACCGCTTCCACTCCACCCGGCTGCTGGTAGTTCTCTTCAAAAATGTTCAAATGTGGGTGAAATCTTATGGGACTTAACCGCTAAGGTCATCAGTCCGTAAGCTTACACACTACTTAACCTAAATTATCCTAAGGACAAACACACACACACATGTCCGAGGGAGGACTCGAACATCCGCCGGAACCAGCCGCACAGTCCATGACTGCAGCGCCCGTGACCGCTCGGCTAATCCCACGCGGCGGTAGTTCTCTTCCTCATAGCTGTTGTATAGGTGTTGATCATCGTTACTTTTATACTTTTTCCGGTATATTTATAGCTATACATTTTCTTTTTTATAATTGTACGCATATTGGTAAGTTTCCGTAATCCTAGTTTGTTACTTATTTTACCTATTATTTGCAAGTTCCATATGCCATCGCTGGATACTGTCATTGTAATCTATTTTCGTAGACCAGTTTTGGTATAGACTGTAATAAGCCCTATGTATTCAATGGAATGAAGGTTTCTTTATTGCTATTTAGGTGTTATACGTTCCTTTTAGTTTTGCTGGAAAAACTTGTCAACAAGTATTAGAAACATGCACCTACGAACATTTAAATAATACAAACGAATACGTAGAACTAAACATAGCCTAGACCAGAATTGGGCTGCGAAATCAGATAACAATGACAGTATCCAGCGATGTCAAATGAACACGCAAATAACACGTAAAACAAGTAATAACTAAGAAAATAGGACTACCATAAGTTAGCAGCATGTGGTTTTACAAAATCATCGAAGATGAAGCAAGTGCGACAATATTGTGAAATAAAATCAGAACTTTTAGATTTATTTTTTTTATTGTAATTGACGTTAAATATCGTTCAAATCCATATTCGTTGATGCATTGTTTTAATTTCCGCTGTTCTCTTTTTTTATGGCTCAGGTGAATCCCTTATCTTTCATCACTTTACGTAAAGCATCGTTTTGTAGCAGCCTGGATATTGACAGGATGTTAAACGCTTTAAATACGAAGGTAGAACACACAAAAATATATTTTATTCCCAAAAAACACTTTGTGTCCCTCGCGGCAGCTTTTAATTAATAACGCAAAGTAAATCACGTTTTAGTAGCATCCTGTGAAAACTTGGAGAAGAGAGAGATTTCATCAGTAAAAAATTTACTTGCGGGTATTAAAGACGAGATATCGAACCCAAGCGATCCCCAATCACTTCAGTTGTCAGCACTACTAAAACGTACAATTTTTTTCGGCTATAAACGTCATTGGAACACTACCATAAGCAACTACGCAGGTAAATTTCCGTCATTTGAGTTTTTTATGTACAAGAATCTGAGAACAACTGCAGTACTTACAATTATTTGTTGCAGTCTCAAAATAAAATGTAAATTTCAAGACACGCCACGTCATAAGTTTTTGCACTGTAATTCATTCACATAACAGTTCGTAAAAAATGTGTAATAATACTATGGACAAGTTTGGAAAAGAGTATAATTTCATAAAGCTTTTTTACGTCGTTACAAGTAAAAGAAAATGCGTGTTTTTCTCACCAGACGCGTATCGCTTTATTGAAGTAAAGCATCATCAGTGGTCTATAGTTAAAGATACAGTCGGATTTGTTTTCTAGATCTAAAGACAGTTCGTTATGAGTTGGTTTTTACCTACGTTAGGAAGTGTGTGTGTCTGGTTTTTTCCTTTGTTAGACACAGCTAATTGTGGTCCAGTTTTGTGCTGGTCTGCATAAAATTAGACCATGAGTATCAGTGGCTAACGAACAAAGAAACCAAAGACGTGCTAGCAGACGAGTTTGTTAGCGAACTCTTTTTCGATCTAGAAAAGAAATGATATTGTAAAAATTGTTAATTACAGACCACTGATGTGAAACTCGGCCCGAACAGGCCTTGTAAGGCCAAACGGTACCGAGTGACCGCCATTTCATCCTCTGCCGACAGGCATCGCTGGATGCGGATATTGAGGGGCATGTGGTCAGCGGACCGGTCTCCCTGCCGTTATCAGTTTTCGTGACCAGAGCCACTACTTCTGAGCCAAGTAACTCCTCAATTGGCCTCACAAAGGGCTGAGTGCACCCTGCTTACCAACAGCACTCCGCAGGCCCAGATGGTGCCCCATACAAATGCTAGCGAAGCCCAACAGCGCTTAACTTTGGTGATCTGAGGGGACCGGTGTTAGCCTGCGCCAAGGCCGTTGGCCGACCACTAATGATGCTTTACTGCGATAAAGTGAAACGCATCTGGTGAGAAAAACGCGCATTTTCTTGTAGTTGTAACGATGGAACAAAAATACTCACAGGAACTGTAAAGCTACTACGGACAATATGGACACGCAAATGAAGAATTTAATTTTATAAATTCTTCAGAGTATAACGTACTTGTATAAAGACCGTGAGTGTAGTACTAAAATGGCTCTGAGTACTATGGGACTTAACTTCTGTGGTCATCAGTCCCCTAGAACTTAGAACTACTTAAACCTAACTAACCTAAGCACATCACACACATCCATGCCCGAGGCAGGATTCGAACCTGCGACCGTAGTAGTCCCGCAGTTCCGGACTGCGCGCCTAGAACCGCTAGACCACCGCGGCCGGCGATTGTAGTACTACCTGTTCGAAGTGACTTATACAGGGTGGGGCAAATAAGAGGCCCTGGCGAGTGGATACAATTGGACCTGAATTAGGCATATAACCACACCGCACACTACGCCCACAACGTGATCTACATGGTTGAGAGCGTAGTGCGGGCTGTGCCAGTTTTCAAAAATGTTAAAATGTGTGTGAAATCTTATGGGACTTACCTGCTAAGGTCATCAGTCCGTAATATTACACACTACACCCCTAAATTATCCTAAGGACGAACACACACACCCATGCCGAGGGAGGACTCGAACCTCCGCCGGGACCAGGCGCACAGCCCATGATTGTAGCGCCTTAGAATGCTCGGAGTAGTCCTGCGCAGGTGTGTCAGTTTTGGTGGAGTAGTGCGAAAGGGATGAAATTACCCACAGTGGAGCAACGGACGTTCGTTGTGGAAAGTTATGTGACAACAGTCATGTAAACGGTGTGCTCAGTTGTATGCTGAGAAGTTCAGTGGTGTCAAAGTGCTAGCAAAGAGTGCCTTGAAACGCCAAGTCCGAAAATGGCGTCAGACAGGATCTGTTTTGAACAAGTCAAAAGAACAGTCCGAATCGTGACCGCACACCAAAAAATGTGGCTACAACTCACCATAATATGCTTCAGAGTCCTATCAAATCAAGCGACGCCTGTCGCAAGAGACTGGCATATCACGTGGATCATGCGGTGTTGTACCCCACCTGGCTTGCACATCCTCCCTACCGAGTGTCTGTCCGTCACGCATTGAAACCTATACGTGCTCCTCAGCGTCTTCAGTTTTGTGAGTGGCTGTTCATTGATATAACAATGAATTGCTTGGACGTGGATCTGTTCTTTATGTTTGATGAAGCCTGCTTTACCCGAGTAGTTATGTCAGCTCACAGTATCACAGGTTTTGGACATCGGAGAATTAGCACAACTTCCACGACACATCATTGCTGATCAGAAGAGAGGAGTCTGGTGTGCGTGTCTGCACCCCCCATTATTGGCCCATCTTCTTTCATCAGACTCTGACTACGGCGCATTACATTTCCAACATCTTGAAACCGTTTGTGGCGGCAGTAGCGGAGGAGGAAAAGACCTACAATTACTTCCAACAGGATGTAGCAACTGCCCATACAGCCGGCCTAGCCTTGCAACATATTTACACAGTCTTCACGTCTGACAGAGTTGTTCGCAGAGTCAGTCTAGTAGTGGGTCTAGCTGGCCACCCAAGTCACCTGATCAGTGTGCAATTACTTTGTGTGGGGAGCCCTCAAGTCCAAGGTGTACCGCAAAAACCCTCATAGCCTTCAAGAACTGGAGCAGAACATTCCGGACGAGACTCCAGTAGTTCCAGTAATCCTGCTTCGATCTGTCATGAGCAATTTGCTGACCAGGGGCCAAAAGTGCCAAGAGATGAAAAGTGGTCACTTTCAATATCAGCTGTTATCATGTCAGTACTTTATGTCCTTTCCTCCGCTCTGTTTCTTTGCACCCTGGAAATCTGCTCTTCGGGCCACTTTTATTTGCCCCACCCTGTATAATGATCACGACTACTCGAAATTAGAATAACAACTGCCAAAAAACGAGACAGAGTTACAACTTTAGGTAATCTCAGGGTGATATCGTAGACCTCGGTTGATGTAGAACACCCAGAATCTTGGTTTGTTGTAAGGATCAACTGCTAGTGACTCCTCCAAACATAAATCATTAATTGTTGGCCGTATGAAATTGACAATCGAACATATTCCTGCAAAGACAATTGCGTTTAGCGGTTCGGCACAACATTTTCGGTAATATTTCCTCTACGCAGAATTGATGTAATTTTGAGGAGCCGAGTATATTAGTGTGGACGGCGGCACTCGTAACGACAAGACCAATTAGAACGATGCCTCAGAGTAGCTTCTAGTCTAATCTCTGTTCACGACAAGCGTATCAGGAGAATGATTAATGCAGCAGTGTAACACAAATCAGACCGTGCAATCAAGCCGCTATTGATCAAGCGCTGCTTTGTGTGGGTTTTTCGTGGCGTTCCTAACGGCGAGCCATCACGCAGAGATATCGCAGCCGTCACTCGGCGTTTTGCTCTCTTTGTGATTGCCGCTGCCTGTGTTGCGGCTAAATGACGGGGCAGCACTTTCTCTCTTATTAATAATATACATAACTGTTCCGTCACCGCCGCCTGCCGTTGTTTTGACAGCTGATGGCTCGTTCTGTAGTTGCCGTTAACTATTAACGAATGTTCACAGTGAGTGCGCATTTCCGTACTCACACATAAAAACTTACACGCCAGCGAAATTACCCGACATGGGTTTGACATCTGCATTTGGGACATAAATCGAATTTCTTGCTTGGATTTTTACACTGCTTTATACGGTTGACAGCTCTATATCAAGGAAACATTCTATTTGTCGGATAAGGCAGAACGAACTTTTCAGGACTCTCTAACGGAATATTTGGCGCTCGCAAATATTCAATTAATCTTCACGATACCCAACCCCAAAAGAAGCTTCCGCCACTCAAAAAATAACAGATAATTTTATAGCTTGTAGACAACTGAGCCACGGCGAACTACAATAAAATATGCTTCGTTCAATCAAAAATATGTTTAACACTTTTCAAAAAATACTCATTATATTACATGAAAATACAACAAATACACAATACACATCTCCAACTACCCAAAGACTCCTCACGTTCTTGTATGTTCCCTGTTACCGAATTATTTCAGCAGTTCCTTTGAGGTGGTGATGAATATACACTGACGGGGGAAAAAAATCGCAACACCAAAGAGGAGTCGTGCGACAAAAACGAAAGTTGGTAGGCGTGTTTCTACACCTGAAAGATGATGTCTATTCAAGTTTCGAAGCACTCGCATAAAAGTGGCGCTAGTGACGCCACTGTGAAGATGCAAATCAGGTTTTATGCTTATCCATTACGGATAGTTTATAACCGTGACTGTATATTAAATGTAAGTAAGTTATACACAACTGCAACCAGTCACTTTTTTTGAATAATAATGCTTTATTACATGAATCGGTTTTCGAACCTTTTCAGATTCATCTTCAGATGGTTTCGGGAGGATCCGGGAAGTTACATCATTACTGGTAGTTGCATAATGCTGGGTGCTGGTTTGCGACAGTGTAGGCAGCTTTTATCGGATCTGTCTGCCTCCATTTTGATGTCCAGAACACTTTCACACAAACTATATTAGTTTACTCTTTGACAGTGACACTTTACCAGCATCCAGCATGCGCTTTACAACTGTTGCTTACTACGAACTGTAGTAATTGCTTACATCCTGCATAACGAAGTGCGAATAAAATTGCTGCACTTGAGATATTGCGAACTTTCACGATCGCTGAAATACGAAGCCAAGTCAGTTATTCCGGGAAAGCAAAATTTTGGCTCTCGTAGATCTTCAGTCTGGTGACTTTCCGTCAATGTAACTCACTCGCTGCAAATACGGGAGATTTAAATCACAAATTTCAAAGTGGCTAATTATTCATCTTCCATTTGGTTATAAAAAAACGTCTTAAAATTACGGTGATGTAATAAAATTTCACTATATTGTGAATTATTACTTTGTTTCTTAGTAATAATTGTCACAACAGAAACAGTGAGGCTCCCTACTTGTTATTAAGAACAATGATTTTCATTTACGAATCTTTTCCACAGCTTAACGTCCATGAATATGTTGACAATATTAAATGTTCAATAGTTACATTTGAATCAAATTTACTTGCTGCATAAACCTAGCCACATGTGAAACCATGTCATGATACAGATTGTATGAATTCGCACTCCCTACTCCTCACGACATTTCTTCCTAGTCCCAACCCACAGTTTTCCGCTTCTTCTCCACTTCCTTCTCTGGTTAGGCCATACTCTCAATCGACTCCCCTGTAGTAGAAGGACCGTCACTTTTAATTCGTCATCCGGTGCTGCCCTCGTCTGATAAAAATGGGATTCAGCAGCGTAACGTACAAATATCTCATTCCGTTTCAGTTCGATTTAAATAAAGAACCGTTCCCGCTCACAGTAATACCAGAAATCCCCTCATTAGAATGGATGTCATGAAGAAAATGGAAATATTCGCTCATAATACAAAAAATGGGGTTACTGTTATTAATGAAATAACAGTGTTAGATAAGAAAGCGAATAAAATTAATTAAAAAATCAAGATTTAAAAGCTGAATGTTCTTCAGTAGCCATAAGCCAATTTTAACACAGTAGATGAAAACAAATGACTGCTTAGCTGTTACTTTTGCAAATATCAACGAAGACCAGTTGACATTGTAACGGTAACTAAAGCCCAGGTTTCAATTTTGTTCCCGCCCAAGCAGCGATCTCAGAGATCACTCGTATGCCCAAAAGGCGGAGTATAGCGGCTGTTTATTTCTTGTATATTGCTATTTAAGCCTGCTTACACATCCTGCGTTGTGTATTGAACGCACAAACATTTCAGCATCTTAAGATGACACTTCCTGAACTGTAATTTTTTAATAAATATTTTAGTTATGGGTCAGGAAAAGAAATCTCTCATTTTTCGGTATAATGCATAGTTTTTCAGCTGCATCTTTGAGATGAAATCGCTCTTAAAAACAGCTAAAATGTTGAAGAAAAAGTAGCGTGTACTGAGAAAACATTGGTTTTGTGAGGGACTTGTAACTAAGGGATGTAGCCAGTTTTCCCTTCCTTTTTGTGGTTGCAGTGTTGTAACTATGTTCACCTGAAGATTTCGTTATAATGCTATGAAACCGGCTGTGTTTCCAATAAAAAGGAATTTCGTAGGGCTGAATCGGTTTTCTAATTTCCAAGACACAAATTTGCAGCTGTGGTTGCCTCGACTATATTATCTGTTGCATTATAACAATAGATAAGTAGAAATGGAAATAAGTGGTGTATTTTTTTTACATACACTAAATAAATATATCGAGATTTACTAATGCAGAAAAACTGTTTGCCTGTGGTCGTGTTCGATGTTATTAATGGTGTTTTTTTAATTTTTACCAGCCAGACATTTATCATTAACCACACAAACCTGGGTAATGATCATGCATAGGAGCCCCATACAGGTCGCATTCAGTTTCTCTTTGCTAATTTTCTCGCTAACCATTACATTCTGATATGATGCCGGCGATCCTACGCTACGGGTCAGTTATGTTTGTCCGTCACAATTATATTACTTTCTTACATCTTTTGACATTGCATATCTTTGCTACAAGATCTGTATGTTTTATGTACTTCGTAGAGTTACAGATATATCTTATGATAATTATACAGATCGAACTTGGCCATAAAACAGAAGAAATTTTGAGGTAAAAGTAGGTATTACATTTTGCTAAAGTCTAAAGTACAGAAGCTGCAACCAGTCACGTTTCTTGAAATACTCGTTTATTTAATAAGTAGTTTTCCCACCTTTCCAGGGGCATCTTCAGAGGGTGCACATGTTTATTTCCGTAGCTTGTTGTTATTTGGTGCTCCGTGACAGCAGTAAAAAAAATAATATATCGCCATGAGTAATGGTTACACGGCGATTTGTATCGAAAAACGAATTCTGTTGCTTACTGCAACAGTATGGGCGTCTTTGTAATAGGTATCCACATGGTAGCTTCTATTGTGACTGCCAGTGCGTTACAAATCATTCACTCTTCAGTATGAATATAAATACATATAAAATATATACCGACTGTGGCGATAAGCCACCACCCACCACCATCTAGCTTGTGCTTTAAACTGGGCCATATTACAAAAAAAAAAAGATATTCACACAAATACAGGGTGTTTCAAACATGACCGGTATATTTGAAACGGCAATAAAAACTAAACGAGCAGCGATGGAAATACACCGATTGTTGCAATATGCTTGGGACAACAGTACATTTTCAGGCGGACAAACTTTCGCAATTACAGTAGTTACAATTTTTAACAACAGATGGCGCTGCAAGTGATGTGAAAGATACAGAAGACAACGCAGTCTGTGGGTGCGCCATTCTGAACGTCGTCTTTCTGCTGTAAGCGTGTGCTGTTCACAACGTGCAAGTGTGCTGTGGACAACATGGTTTATTCCTTAGAACAGAGGATTTTTCTGGTGTTGGAATTCCACCGCCTAGAACACAGTGTTGTTGCAACAAGACGAAGTTTTCAACGGAGGTTTAATGTAACCAAAGGACTGAAAAGCAATACAACAAAGGATCTGTTTGAAAAATTTCAACGGACTGGGAACGTGACGGATGAACGTGCTGAAAAGGTAGGGCGACCGCGTAAGGCAACCTCAGAGGGCAACGCGCAGCTAGTGCAGCAGGTGATCCAACAACGGCGTCGGGTTTCCGTTCGCCGTGTTGCAGCTGCGGTCCAAATGACAACAACGTCCACGTATCGTCTCATGCGCCAGAGTTTACACCTCTCTCCATACAAAATTGAAACGCCGTAATCCCTCAGCGCCGTTACCATTGCTGCACGAGAGACATTCGCTAACGATATAGTGCACAGGATTGATGACGGCGATATGCATGTGGGCAGCATTTGGTTTACTGACGAAGCTTATTTTTACCTGGACGGCTTCGTCAATAAACAGAACTGGCGCATATGGGGAACCGAAAAGCCCCATGTTGCAGTCCCATCGTCCCTGAATCCTCAAAAAGTACTGGTCTGGGCCGCCATTTCTTCCAAAGGAATCATTGGCCCATTTTTCAGATCCGAAACGATTACTGCATCACGCTATCTGGACATTCTTCGTGAATTTGTGGCGGTACAAACTGCCGTAGACGACACTGCGAACACCTCGTGGTTTATGCGAGATGGTGACCGCCCAAATCGCACGGCCGACGACTTTAATTTCCTGAATGAATATTTCGATGATCGTGTGATTGCTTTGGGCTATCCGAAACATACAGGAGGTGGCGTGGAATGGCCTCCCTATTCGCCAGACATGAACCCCTGTGACTTCTTTCTGTGGGGACACTTGAAAGACCAGGTGTACCGCCAGAATCCAGAAACAATTGAACAGCTGAAGCAGTACATCTCATCTGCATGTGAAGCCATTCCGCCAGACACGTTGTCGAAGGTTTCGGGTAATTTCATTCAGAGACTACGCCATATTATTGCTACACATGGTGGATATGTGGTAAATATCGTACTATAGAGTTTCCCAGACCGCAGCGCCATCTGTTGTTGACAATTGTAACTACTGTAATTTCGAAAGTTTGTCTGCCTGAAAATGTACTGTTGTCCCAAGCATATTGCAACAAACGGTGTGTTTCTATCGCTGCTCGTTTAGTTTGAATTGCCGTTTCAAATATACCGGTCATTTTTGAAACACCCTGTATATGACGTACTTCGTTGAGAGGCAGTTATTTTGTTTTGCGTGCATATAAACAGCCTCACATGTGAGCGACGCATCGCAGCGATCCGTCGCATGGGCGACCGATTGTTTCGTAGATTGCACGCGTGTGGGCAAATCGGTCGTTGATCGCATGGAAATCCCAGGCAATCAGACGGACCGTATGCGAATTGTGCACGTAATATGGCTGCGTGGCTGGTTAGCGGCGGTGTGTGCCAATATGACTACGACTCGTTTCTCTGTTTATGAAACGTGACTGTGCAGTTTTGTTTCGTTCGGCTGTAAGAGTTTTACGCTAGAATTTATCGTTATTCTGGAACCACGAACTGCTCCGAGCAGTGAAGTGATTAGCATTTTGAAGCTTGTGCTATAGAAGTAGCAACGATGGAAAGTTAATTGAAATAGTCGCGTTATAATGGGCTCTAGCTGGTGATTTTGAGTTATTTGTGAAATAATTGCACATATTATCAAAGTTTTCAACTTCTAAACAGAATGGCATACGAGCTGTAATGTTAAAAGACTTATTATTTTAAATGTTCAGGGCAAATTCTTATACAGTCATACTCAAGTCCCTCGACATTTCATATAATCTAACTTTCTCTCATAGAATTATTTATAACAAGAGTTTTAGTAATCAGTAGTACTGCTAAAGACAACACCTCTATAGACTCATAGACATTGCAAATAAACTCTGTAAACACTTGCAGTTTTACTTTAATTAATAAGAAAGGAATTGAGGACTAATAACGAAAAACAAATTGTATTCGCACTCTAGAAAGATGTACACAACCCACTTGGCATCAGTGAAAAATGAATAGAATCTTTAAAGTAACTTATTGTGCCCAACAGATTTAATAAATTAGAATTGTCTTTTTTTTATTAATTTTTGCAAGTGCCCAATGGGATAAGAAAAGCAGTTGCAAATGCTGCTGACTCCTCGAATAGGACGCAAATCGGTAGATGTGATGTACGTGTACAGACGAACAAATCATTACAATTTCAGGAAACTGAGTGATTTATTCAAGAGACAGCTTTTCACAAATTGAGCAAGTCAGTAACCGTTGTTAACCCTATGTCCCTCATGCAAGCCGTTATTCGGCTTGGCATTGATTGATGCAGTTGTATGTCTTCGAGAGGGATATGGTGTCAAATTCTGCCCAGTTGGCACATTAAATCGTCAAAATCCCGAGACGGTTGGAGGGTGCTGCCATTAATTCTCCGAACGTTCTCGGTTGGGGAGAGACCCGATGATCTTGCTGGCCAAGGTAGAGCACGAAGACAAGTAGTATATACTCTCGCCGTGTATGGGCGAGCTGCCTCAAAAGTAACGAACGCTCACGATCTATACAGTGTTTCTTCTACATTTAGAGCTAGCTGTGATTCATCGCAGCAAATAGAAATTTCGTGTAAGTCATCTTGTATCCTCCTACAGTCAGTTAGTCAGTCACTCAACGACAACACCTTGCCATACCCCCGCAGCATTATCGGCAACCAACTGCAGAGAGCTCCTCATCCAGCTAGCCAAATTATTTATGTATCTCCAAAATAACAACGGTCCTATCACACTTCCTTGGGGTACTCCGACGATACCCTTGTCTCTGATGGACACTTGCCGTCATAAACTACATAGGACCTGCTGGATTCCGTAACTTAAGAAGTTCACGAGACACATTTCTGGGAACCTATTCCGTATGCACATAGCTTCGTCAACTACTCTGTAGAGCTGAGTTATGGACAATTGGCGCAGTATCAGGTGAGAAATTGGAGGCATTGGAAATGAGGGTGTATCGATGTATGAGGTATAGAAATTCTACATCTACATCCATACTCCGCAAGCCACCTGACGGTGTGTGGCGGAGGGTACCCTGACGGTATCCTCTGACCATGCCCTAGTCTCTGATGAACAGTTGCCTTCCACAACGGTGTAATGGGTTGTATTACTTGAGACGTGTTTCAGCCACTCATGTATCTGTGAACCTATTCTACATCTACATCTACATCCATACTCCGCAAGCCACCTGACGATGTGTGGCGGAGGGTACCCTGAGTACCTCTATCGGTTCTCCCCTCTATTCCAGTCTCGTATTGTTCGTGGAAAGAAGGATTGTCGGTATGCTTCTGTGTGGGCTCTAATCTCTCTGATTTTATCCTCATGGTCTCTTCGCGAGATATACGTAGGAGGGAGCAATATACTGCTTGACTCTTCGGTTCTAGGTATGTTCTCGAAACTTTAACAAAAGCTCGTACCGAGCTACTGAGCGTCTCTCCTGCACAGTCTTCCACTGGAGTTTATCTATCATCTCCGTAACGCTTTCGTGATTACTAAATGATCCTGTAACGAAGCGCGCTGCTCTCCGTTGGATCTTATCTATCTCTTCTATCAACCCTATCTGGTACGGATCCCACACTGTTGAGTAGTATTCAAGCAGTGGGCGAACAAGCGTACTGTAACCTACTTCCTTTGTTTTCGGATTGCATTTCCTTAGGATTCTTCCAATGAATCTCAGTCTGGCATCTGCTTTACCGACGATCAACTTAATATGATCATTCCATTTTAAATCACTCCGAATGCGTACTCCCAGATAATTTATTGAATTAACTGCTTCCAGTTGCTGACCTGCTATTTTGTAGCTAAATGATAAGGGATCTATCTTTCTATGTATTCGCAGCACATTACACTTGTCTTCATTGAGATTCAATTGCCTTTCCGTGCACAATGCGTCAATTCGCTGCAGATCCTCCTGCATTTCAGTACAATTTTTCATTGTTGTAACCTCTCGATACATCATAGCATCATCTGCTAAAATCCTCAGTGAACTTCCGATGTCATTCACCAGGTCATTTATGTATACTGTGAATAGCAACGGTCTATGACACTCCCCTGCGGCACACCTGAAATCACTCTTACTTCGGAAGACTTCTTTCCATTGAGAATGACATGCTACGTTCTGTTATCTAGGAACTCCTCAATCCAATCACAAAATTGGTCTGATAGTCCGTATGCTCTTACTTTGTTCATTAAACGACTGTGGGGAACTGTGTCAAACGCCTTGCGGAAGTCAAGAAACACGGCATCTGGGAACCTTTGTCTATGACCCTCTGAGTCTCGTGGACGAATAGCGCGAGCTGGGTTTCACACGACCGTCTCTTTCGAAACCCATGCTGATTCCTACAGAGTAGATTTCTAGTCTCCAGAAAAGTCATTATACTCGAACATAATGCGTGTTCCAAAATTCTACAACTGATCGACGTTAGAGATATAGGTCTATAGTTCTGCACATCTGTTCGACGTCCCTTCTTGAAAACTGGGATGACCTGTGCCCTTTTCCAATCCTTTGGAACGCTTCGCTCTTCTAGAGTCCTACGGTACACCGCTGCAAGAAGGGGGCAAGTTCCTTCGCGTACTCTGTGTAAAATCGAACTGGTATCCCATCAGGTCCAGCGGCCTTTCCTCTTTTGAGCGATTTTAATTGTTTCTCTATCCCTCTGTCGTCTATTTCGATATCTACCATTTTTCATCTGTGCGACAATCTAGAAAGGAACTACAGTGCAGTCTTCCTCTGTGAAACAACTTTGGAAGAAGACATTTAGTATTTCGGCCTGTAGTCTGTCATCCTCTGTTTTAGTACCATTTTGGTCACAGAGTCTCTGGACATTTTGTTTTGATCCACATACCGCTTTGACATAGGACCAAATACCATAAAGTGAAGAAGGCTCGAGTAATTTGACGATATAATATGAAACAATAAATACAGCCTGTTGCAGTTTATTCCTCAAGGAAAGACGTGGTCCAGGTTGTAGAAGGTTATCCTGGCTACGGAATTTAACCCAGTGGTTTGGACAGGGCACAGAGAAGCTGTTCAAAAAAGCCCTGGACAGACAACAGATCATTCCACTAATCGCTAATGTTGTTGGAGGACGAGTCGCTCAAAGAAGAAGTACTGCTAACGGAAAAAGTATTTAAGATTCAACATTTCGTAACACAAGAATTTATAGAATGAGATTTTCACTCTGCAGCCTAATGTGCGATGATATGAAACTTCTTGGCAGATTAAAACTGTGTGCCGGACCGAGACTCGAACTCTGGACCTTTGCCTTTCGCGGCCAAGTGCTCTACCATCTGAGCTACCCAAGCACGACTCACGCCCCGTCCTCACAGCTTTACTTCCGCCAGTACCTCGTCTCCTACTTTCCACTTGCCCGCGAAAGGAAAAAGGTCCAGAGTTCTAGTCTCGGTCGGGCACACAGTTTTAATCTGCCAGGAAGTTTCATAAGAATTTCTGTTTGTAAGAAAATATGACAGTGAGCGGTCAATCTCCGATGGACACGGCGGATCACCCACTTCTCTGCAGTGCTACGTGCCGATTGTAGAATTGTTCACAGTACAGCCTACGCAGTGTTCTAGTAAAACGTCTTTCCACAACGGCGAACCATTTCTGGAAATGGGGCAGCTCAGAATCAGGGCGCAGGTGCTGTTGCGAGGAGCACGTGCAACAGCTGGCGGATGAAAAGTTCTCGGTGGCCCGGCGTGGGGACCAAACTTGCAGCGCCCTTCCTTCCAACGCTTCCTTGCTCCCTCCCTCTTCCCTTCTTACCTTCATTCGGCACAGCATCCCTCACCCCACGGCAGCTGCTGCTGCTGCTCAGCACCTGAACTAAGCAAGCAGGGGTGCACCTCAGCCCACTCGCAGCAGAAAAGAAAGAAAGCAAGAGAGAGAGATAGAGAGAGAGAGAGAGGAAAAGTTGGTTTCAGCAAAGGGAAGCGAGCCAGAAGAGGCAGGAAATCTGAGCATCTGCTCGCTCGCTCTGTATGCGCCGCACGGCCGCCAATCACACCGCTGGAAGGATGGTGTTGTTAGAGGTGGGGTGGGGGAGAAGGGAGTGATTACCAGTCCAAGAGCAGTAGGCGTGTTCCTTTGAAGGTTCGGATGGCTATGCCAGACACTACTTCCGTCCAGACGCATCTATCCGCAATCACGGACCACTTGAGTATTACACGCACGTCACAAGACGAGCTTCCTATGGCGGAAGCATCTTTGAGTGTAATTTAAGCGTTGCGGACAAATTCCTAGTTTATTTTATATTTTTATACGACAGTCTCTTCATCACTCTGGAATTCTTAATAAGATATTATCATTACTTTTGAATAATGATACATTATGAACACCTTGACTGAAGCTACCAAACTGATTCTCCAGTATTTCCACGCCTGTGCAATCAAAAGTCAAGGCGTCCCCGTACCCAGGGAATGAGTGTAGGGGAGTAGAAGCAGCATTACTGCATCACTGCCACGTCTTAGTGGAAGTGGTTTGTCATTGCCTTCTTCCGACCTGCTATGAATTATCAAGTGTGTATCTGTGTTGGGTACGTTTCTGTGATGAGCGCTTTTACAGTGTAGTGTTACGTTTGGCTTGTTATGCACGAAGGGCAGAGAAAGGGTGAACCCAGGTGCACGTAGCCTGTTCCTCTGGAATAGCACCAAGGCGGCCACCGAGCTTAAAAAACGTGGTTTGTTCCAGCGTTGAGCGTGGCCAGTTTATGACGTCATAGACTGGCAGAAGCACTTTGCGGGGGTCTTTTTGACCGTGCAGGGCAATATCTGGCATATCAGATATTCTGAAAGAGCGTTTGCAAGTAGACTAGTGAGATGGAAGAACACCACTTAGGCCTGTGTCACATGCCCGTGTGTTCTGAGGGTGGACATTTAATGTTAGAAATTTACTTTAGTGTTGCAAATTTGGTTACACAGCAAAGCATGGTTGGCCGTTTCAAAGTATGGCTAGAAACTACGTTTAGCATGATCCAGGAACAACGACTTGAATGTAATAGCTTTTTGTTCCCATCAAGCCGCTGTCAGGCACCCCGTTGGAGAGAGGAAAGGGGACTCACCGAAATCAATTACCCCAATGATGAGAGGGACCGGGGACTCATGAAATGAGGCATCCCGATGGGAACAGAGAACTGCTACAAACACGTCGTTGTTCTTGGCTCACGCAAAATGTAGTTTCTAACCATACACTGAATCGGCTAACCATGTTGTGCTGTACATTGATATTTGCAACATTTGTTAAGTAAATTTCGATCATAAATACCAACGGTTAAAATATAATCGTTTATACTTACATCGTCAATGAAATGTGGAATCAAATGTGTCAGTTCTCAATTGTAAAAAAAGTCAGTCTTGATATTAGTACATTACAGCGCCATCTACCAGGAATGGAAAACTATGGCTTGAGTAAACCGACCGTGTTTTAAGGATAGAATCAGAATATGCCGTAAAAATGGGAAGTTCCCGTTTGAAAATACAAAATTGACCCCTCCCACACATGAGCGGTGGATAGGTGGTGTTCAGTTGTAGCCCAGACAAATTTCCCCCTTACTAATACAATATTAACTTTTCACTTAGAACATTTTGTATTTCATACGATGCATCGTTTTCGAGACATTTAGTTGTCTCAAGTTAAAACAAACACTTATTACATACAGGATAAGTCAGCTGCCGCTACCGATTCGTTTTATGCAGTCTGCACAACATATGTATCAAAAACGGTAGCCAGAAGGGTGAAAGCCGCGTAATCGCTTCAAGTTCCCTCTCAGAGCTTAAAGCGGCTCTTAGCAAACGGAATCATAAAAATACAAGGATTGACCATGAGCTACACGATATTTTTGCACCAAGATACATTATCGACCAAAACACCTACTTAATAGCCAATATGTCTATCTTAGGCACGGATAACAGCAGCGATGCATCGTGGCATGGAAACAATGGAGCATTGGTGGATCGCTGGAGGGAATTAGCACCTCATCTGCACAAACAAGCCACTTAATTCCCGTAAATTCCAGGGAGGGGGCGATAAGATCTGACGTCACGTTCAGTCAGATCTCAGATGTATTCGATCGGGTTCACATCTGGCGAGTTGCCCTATGGTTGTTATTTTGACGCCTGCCTTCGTTAAAATATTACCAGTTTTAACCATACAACAAAATACTACCGAATATTCCTGTGTGGTATGGGGTCCTTATTAGATAAGATTGAGGGAGAACATCGAAAAATTTCGCTTTGTATTATCGCGAATTACGTGAAGGAGTCACGGAAATAAGGGAATTGAGGTGGCGATCATTAAAGCAAAGACGTCTTTCGTTGCGGCGATATCTGTTAACGAAATTTCAGTCATCAACTTTGTCCTGAAATTGCGAAAATTTTTCTTGTCTACCACCTGCATAGAAAGAAACGCCTGTCGTTATAAAATAAAAGAATCAGAGCTTCGCAGTGAAACATCTTGCTGTTCATTTTTCACACGTGCTATTCTGGAGTGGGACGGCCGAGAGGTTCCATGTAACTTCTACCAAATGCTCAAGTATGAACTGAAGAGTACAGAATAATTTTTTGCCTGTTTGCTCTTAGTTCCCCCCTCAGTCACTCACTCATTCACTCACTCCACACACAAACGCTCGCGCTAGCGCACGCGTTGCAAAAGTAAAATTCATAGCTACAGATTGAGCAATATACTAAGTTCGCATGTTATGGAACACTTTGGTAACGGTTCACAGTCTGATAAATACGGATTCCTGCAGCAGCAGTAAGTCTGTACCTTGCGTGGAAAAAGCCTGGGATTCTGTGTTGCTAACGGAGTTGTCACGCAGGTTGGAAACGGATGACCGAGCTGCACAACTTTTTGTAAAAAGGACTGTACTGCTTCTTTGTAGTCTGGGGTACACGTGGTCTGCGTCATCTTCCTCTCGACAGGAGTAGAAAGCTGAGTCTGTGTTGAGCAGCCTGTGCCGATATTTAACTAAAGATCAGTGGTTAAATTTGATTCTACTTATTAGAGAAGTGATATGGCTAGACACTAAATGTGCATAGGATGTCGTGGAACAGATCACTGACGGGTGAATTATTGCGTATTTCTTGCCCTTCCATCTTGTTGTTTCCTACCATTCCCGTTGCCAGTCTCCTGTTTTATGCCTCGGTAATCCGTATCTGGGATTGCAGTCCAGGAAATGTGCCCCCGGACGGGAGCTTCTTTGTGTAAGTCGCCCACAGCTTGGTTGCCAGTGATCACACGGTGCGATTTTTCTAAAGCAAAGTTAACGGTATGGGCTATTTCACACACCTATTCCAACCACTTTGTTATTCCCTTATATGTAGGGTTTTTCAGTCAAAGATGTGCCAAAAATGTTTAAGTACTGTTACAGCAGATAAACTTGTTTCCTTATCGCGACACCATTTACACAATGTTAAAGTCTCCCGTAAACGAGCAAACTTGTTTGTCAAATGCGCCATTGTCTAGCCGCGCATCTATCTAACAAACTTGTACACGTACAAACAAAGTCTGTCAATTTAACTTCACTTTCGAGTAGAGGCTGTACGTGTTAGAGTATTTTTCACAGTATGGAGTTTGGCCGCAAATGCAGACATAACAGTCCTGCCATTGACTTTGAAACTGTGTTTAAAAAGAACATGAAAAAAACACGCTGATCCAGAGAATAGCTTAACGTGAGATATTGATTCACCCATGAAAATCTTCTAAAGGAAATATTATCCTCAGAACCCGATGATTACCTCAACCAGTCACGGACTGTGCGGCTGGTCCCGGTGGAGGTTCGAGTCCTCCCTCGGGCATGTGTGTGTGTGTGTGTGTGTGTGTGTGTGTGTGTGTGTGTTTGTCCTAAGAATAATTCAGATTATGGCAAATGGCTCTGAGCACTATGGTACTCAACTGTTGTGGTCATTAGTCCCCTAGAACTTAGAACTACTTAAACCTAACTAACCTAAGAACATCTCACACATCCATGCGCGAGGCAGGATTCGAACCTGCGACCGTAGCAGTCGCACGGTTCCGGACTGCGCGCCTAGAACCGCGAGACCACCGCGGCCGGCATAATTTAGAATAAGTAGTGTGTAAGATTAGCAGTTAAGCCCCATAAGATTTCACACACATTTGAACATTACTTCAACTTTCTTCGAATGGACAAGGAAACATTTAATGGACAATGAAACTTCTCAAAACTTGTCGAGATTTCCATCAAAGAGAAAACTTTTGAGTCAAATTCGCTCCTATGTAGCCACCGGAAGTGTGTTACAAGACAATACACGTACCAATAAAGCTCGTCAGATTAACATTACTTTTCAAGTAGACGCTTTTCGTGTATGCTGTCTTTTTGACACTAATGGAAATGGGCCCGCATCTCGTGGTCGTGCGGTAGCGTTCTCGCTTCCCACGCCCGGGTTCCCGGGTTCGATTCCCGGCGGGGTCAGGGATTTTCTCTGCCTCGTGATGGCTGGGTGTTGTGTGCTGTCCTTAGGTTAGTTAGGTTTAAGTAGTTCTAAGTTATAGGGGACTGATGACCATAGATGTTCAGTCCCGTAGTGCCCAGAGCCATTTGAACCATTTTTTTAAAATGAGAATGGCTACAAATCCAGATAAAGCGTTTCCAACCATTACTCTGGCAATGTACTTAAATAAGAGGAAAACGCAAGACTCTGGTACTGGAAATGCTTTAAAATGAGAGAGAAATATACGCATGAACTTGTTAATGGAAATGTTACACTCAGAACCTCATAATTACATCAGTTATCGGCGGATGGACAATGAAAACTTTCATAACTTATTTGGATTCACTTCGCCCTCACACTGGAAAAGAAAAATATGCGAACATTTGTCCTCTTCTACTTGGTCCTCTAATGATAGTTCATTAAAATACAGCGCACATCGTCCGTGAAGGAACTTACGAACTTCGATTTCTTATATTTCATTGCACACCGGCTTGTATGTTATGAGTAAAAACGTTGATTTTGTTCATGACCTCTTCTTCCCGTAATACAGTATATGGCAATATTATTTTGATATTGGTCAATGCTGGTTTTTTTTTCTTGATAGTAATTTAAATCGTTATGGAAGCTCACGATACAGTGAGAGGAAATGCAGTAAAACAATTTTTCACTAAGCATAAGCGGCAAAACATCCACAGAAACAACGTCCTCCGTCTTGTCAAACGTTCCGTAATTCAAAATTTCTCGCAAACACGTCAAACAGATTTATCCGCTTTCCCAGCAAGCGGTATGGATCTTTGATACGGTGTCTCTTGAAACACCAAACACTTCGGCTACCTTGGTTACGGAAGCACCCACCATATGAGCACCAACAATTTTCCTATGTTCGCCTTCATTAGCTCTGACATAGTGCACCTATAACTATGAAAACTCTGCTCTCACTACGAAGGACACTTGCGACATATTGAGGACATTGCACAGGTGTTTTTTATGGTCAAACACAAGAACTCCACATGCCCACTTGGCTCGCATGTTTGTTTTATGTTCAGACATGTATTTCTCGCCTGTTTTATTCAACCCATGTACACTTCCAGCCTACAAAATTGCGACACTAAGAAGGTGGCATGCAACAACATATCAAATTGGCTTGAGATGTATTACACTACACCCTCGGTAATTCAAATTTCATGGTACCTCAGAAACGTTCGAATAATTAGAGTTCAATTTAAAGAAGGTTAAGTGGGCAAGGTGGAATCGAGAACAAGTTGAAATAATGGCACCTCTGAAACTGGCAAATGAAGATACTCTGAACATGCTAGGTCAACTCTTTGAGGAGATATGGAAACTTGGTAGTATACCCTTCGAGTGGCAATCTGTACTAGTCCAACCACTCCATAATGAGATAGACAGAAAACACGTCAATAATTGCAGGGGTGTTCTCATTAGTACCTGTTTGCCAAACGTTTGACCATGTGTCCTGCTGTTTGACATGTTTGTCAAACAGCCGTAAGTAGGTGAGATGTACGTGAAACGGCTCCTCCCCGGTGTTCTTCCCGCTGTCCCTGACGGCTGCTAGCTGTGGCCCGGTGTCCACTTTGTGGTCAGAGCGGGCAGTACCTGCGCTGTCCTTGGGCGCCGCGCCGCCACGGCCGCCAGCTGCCGCGGCAGATGCTGCTGTCCTATCCTGCCCCGCCCTGCCCTGTTAGACCACGCCACAAGCTGCAGCTGCACCACACCAGAATACAAGTCTACCACATCCACGTGTTCCCAGCTTACTGGTGCGAGTGTCAATACATTTGCCTGAATAGTCGTATTTTGTGGTCTCCGCGGGTCGCATCACATCCCTGAGTTCGTCATCTACTCTCACATCATCGGCCGGTATTTAATCAACATCCACGGATATTAAAATTACGTGACTCACTTTAACTAGTTATGTACGCCAAGGCTCTGACGGTAGATCTGTGCTTTGCCTTAACTTTCCTCAGACTCTTACCCACCAAATATTACAAGCTCTACATGATAAAATATAGTAATTTGATATATTTTTTGATCTGTCCAAAGTGTTTAACTATGTAGACGATGTTAAATTCTTAGAGAAACTTAAGTTTTATGTAACTGGTCATTCGTGACAAAATGCAAATGCTTCACATGAAGAGTTCAGACGATGTCGAAAAGACAGAAGAATTTAGTGACGGGAGAAATCACGGGTTCAATTTTTGGTCTGCTCTTATTCCTTATACAAGGCGTAAGCGTAAAGTGCGGATATTTTAAATGTGATGGTACCATACTATATAGACACATCACCAGTATATTGATTTTATTTATTTATTTTTCGGCTGGTCCCAGCGGAGGTTCGAGTCCTCTCTCGGGCATGGGTGTGTGTGTTTGTCCTTAGGATAATTTAGGTTAAGCAGTGTGTAAGCTTAGGGACTGATGACCTTAGCAGTTGCGTCCCGTAAGATTTCACACACATTTGAACTTTTTTTCTGCGTCGAACAGTCTTCCTAGAAACACGTCACAAACTTTATGCCCTGATGTTTTCTGCACAGTCTTACTGTACCACTAATAGGCTATGCCTGTCAGTATAGCCTGACCTTTTTGCGTTCTCGCGACCGCACTTCAACACTTGACCTCCTGCTCAGGGGAGCATTAATGGCTTGCTCTTGCCACAAGTACTTCGAGGTACTAATCAACTTAAGAACGTACAACGTCTAATGAATTGTTAATCTGCAAATTACATAAATAGTGATGTAACGTTGTTCAGTACACCGTCCTCATTCACCAACAGAAATTCTGCATTTACATCTGTTTGAACCCTGTATATGTGAGTGAACTTCTACTTAACATTCAACAAGCAGAACTGGTACTTTTTGCAGACAATACTAATGTTACAATAAATCCCATCAGCGAGAAAGAAACAGAAGAAATTGTTAACGATGTTTTACAAAGAGGTATTTATTGGCTCTCTGAAGGTGGAATATTCCTACAGTTTGAGAAAACACACTATATGCCATTCTGTACAACGAAGTCACACCCAGATTGATGTAGCACATGAACAGGAGACAGTAAAGAGGGGGGTGGGGGAGGTGGGGGATGTCCAAATTTTTGGGTCTACATGCTGATGTAAGCTTGAGCTGTCAGAAGCATATTACTGAACGTCTCAAACAATTAAGTTCAGCTACTTTTGCTGCTCGTATAATTACTAGTCTTAGAAACATGTATCATATACATCCACTCGATTGTGTATTATACTATTATTGAACAATTTTCTGGGGTAATCATCACTTAGAAGAAATTATTGATTGCACAAAAGCGAGCAGTACGAACAATGTATGGTGTTCATCCAGGGATGAGGATGAAAATAGGTACCTCTTCAAGGAGTTGGGCGTTTTAACTGTACCGTCACAACATATAGATTTCCAAATGAACGTTCTCGTAAATAATTCATTTCAATTTTAGAAGAATAGCGGTATCCATACCTACAACACTAGAGGAAAAAATGACATTCATTATCCATTATTAAGACTGTCAGTGGCTCAGAAAGGAATTGCATATGTAGCATAAATTTTTTTTATGATTTTCCCCGCATCATAAAATGTCTGACACGCAGAAACATAACTAAAATCCATTCTTGGACAACTCCTCCTATTCCATTTATATTTAAAAACTGATAACTTGTAAAAAACAGAACAGCACTAATTTTTAAGTGTAGTGCCATGAGTAGGACTAAAAAAAAGTGTTCACTAATGTTATCACTATGTGCACACCTTAGCTGAGTGATTAGCGCGTCTGACTGTCTTGCAGCCGGGCCGGGTTCGATTGCCAGAGATTTCCTCGTCATTTCATCATCATCGATACGCTAATCGCCCAATGCGATTTTAACTGAAAATACTACCAACTCAGCGGCCCAACTTCCCCAGGTGGGTATTGCCTGTCATCATTGTCATGCGATCATTTCATTTCAACACTAGTTATGTACACATGTCCTGTAAACCGACTCGTTATACGTCTTGTTGATAAAAGAATCGTTCAAATGGTCTGTGGCACGTGTAACTTGCTAGCTAGGTATGTCACTAACATAAAATGGTCGTTTCGACAGACACATTCATCCGATGCTCAGTTGTTCAAAAAACAAAATAAAAACGTACTGTTGATAGCAAAGCTTCACCGACACACTTTTGAGTAAGACAAATAACAATATTTTGTGGCCACAGAGATCACACGATAATTTCCCGCTTTGCTGGCCGGTGGATTTGCGCGGTGTTCTCTTTAGCAGAAACCCATTGGCTGCATAAGAGCCCCCAGGCAGTGGCCGGGCAGAGGTGACCAGAGGTAGCGGCGCAGCCACCAAAGGTCGTCGGTCACGGCAGGCCAGGTCGACAGCGCTCCGTTGTTAAGCTCCGTGTCCGGAATCCAATACACTCGACGCTAGCGTACACGGACCACCTGCCACAGGGGCGTACATTCTCGTCAGCGGCTGCATCACACAGCGGAACTTCTCTCGCTACCGCTACGATAACGATTTCTGCTATCCAGAAAATGCGGTCCGGTCACGCAGGGATAGGCGTTGAGATTGTCCCGAGCAGTATTGGCGTCAGTTCCTCCAAATACGCCTCTTCGAGTCATGTCGTCTACAACAGCCCTCTCCGTATACCGAACGAGTGTCTAAGAATCTAACACAATTAAAAATTAGATTTTACTGCATAAAGGTATTTATTTAACAGATGGTTTATAGAATTATACACTACTGGCCATTAAACTTGCTACACCAAGAAGAAATGTAGATGATAAACGGGTACTCATTGGACAAATACACTCCTGGAAATTGAAATAAGAACACCGTGAATCCATTGTCCCAGGAAGGGGAAACTTTATTGACACATTCCTGGGGTCAGATACATCACATGATCACACTGACAGAACCACAGGCACATAGACACAGGCAACAGAGCATGCACAATGTCGGCACTAGTACAGTGTATATCCACCTTTCGCAGCAATGCAGGCTGCTATTCTCCCATGGAGACGATCGTAGAGATGCTGGATGTAGTCCTGTGGAACGGCTTGCCATGCCATTTCCACCTGGCGCCTCAGTTGGACCAGCGTTCGTGCTGGACGTGCAGACCGCTTGAAACGACGCTTCATCCAGTGCCAAACATGCTCAATGGGGGACAGATCCGGAGATCTTGCTGGCCAGAGTAGTTGACTTACACCTTCTAGAGCACGTTGGGTGGCACGAGATACATGCGGACGTGCGTTGTCGTGTTGCAACAGCAAGTTCCCTTGCCGGTCTAGGAATGGTAGAACGATGGGTTCGATGACGGTTTGGATGTACCGCGCACTATTCAGTGTCCCCTCGACGATCACCAGAGGTGTACGGCCAGTTTAGGAGATCGCTCCCCACACCATGATGCCGGGTGTTGGCTCTGTGTGCCTCGGTCGTATGCAGTCCTGATTGTGGCGCTCACCTGCACGGCGCCAAACACGCATACGACCATCATTGGCACCAAGGCAGAAGCGACTCTCATCGCTGAAGACGACACGTCTCCATTCGTGCCTCCATTCACGCCTGTCGCGACACCACTGGAGGCGAGCTGCACGATGTTGGGGCGTGAGCGGAAGACGGCCTAACGGTGTGCGGGACCGTAGCCCAGCTTCATGGAGACGGTTGCGAATGGTCCTCGCCGATACCCCAGGAGCAACAGTGTCCCTAATTTGCTGGGAAGTGGCGGTGCGGTCCCCTACGGCACTGCGTAGGATCCTACGGTCTTGGCGTGCATCCGTGCGTCGCTGCGGTCCGGTCCCAGGTCGACGGGCACGTGCACCTTCCGCCGACCACTGGCGACAACATCGATGTACTGTGGAGACCTCACGCCCCACGTGTTGAGCAATTCGGCGGTACGTCCACCCGGCCTCCCGCATGCCCACTATACGCCCTCGCTCAAAGTCCGTCAACTGCACATACGGTTCACGTCCACGCTGTCGCGGCATGCTACCAGTGTTAAAGACTGCGATGGAGCTCCGTATGCCACGGCAAACTGGCTGACACTGACGGCGGCGGTGCACAAATGCTGCGCGGCTAGCGCCATTCGACGGCCAACACCGCGGTTCCTGGTGTGTCCTCTGTGCCGTGCGTGTGATCATTGCTTGTACAGCCCTCTCGCAGTGTCCGGAGCAAGTATGGTGGGTCTGACACCGGTGTCAATGTGTTCTTTTTTTCCATTTCCAGGAGTGTATATTATACTGTAACTGACATGTGATTACATTTTCACGCAATTTGGGTGCATAGGAATCAGTACCCAGAACAACCAACTCTGGCCGTAATAACGGCCTTGATACGACCGGGCATTGAGTCAAACGGTGCTTGTATGGCGTGTACAGGTACAGCTGCCCATACAACTTCAACACGATACCACAGTTCATCAAGAGTAATGACTGGCGTATTGTGACGAGCCAGTTGCTTGGCCACCTTTGACCAGACGTTTTCAGTTGGTTAGAGATCTGGAGAATGTGCTGGCCGGGACAGCAGTCGAACATTTTCTGTATCCAGAAAGGGCCGTACAGGACCTACAACATGCGGTCGTGCATTATACTGCTGAAATGTAGGGTTTCGCAGGAATAGAGTGAAGGGTAGAGACACGGGTCGTAACACATCTG